>NW_024498784.1:407500-785799 GCF_017590055.1 Onychostruthus taczanowskii
TGAAAACTCCAAGGTGGAAATGTAGTAGGAGAGAAATGAAAGAGAAAGGAGGAGAAGGGGAGGAAAATAATAGCTATTGGCAGTAATTTTTTAAGGCCTTTTGAATGCTTCACCGCATTTTGTAAGGAAAATTTGTCTTTTTTTTCACTTTTTTTTTGCACATATATGCAATTTGCTCATGAGTGAGAGAATTCAATGAAAGCCACATTTGAGAAAGTAATAATGTACACAATATACTGGCAGGTAAATGTAGATATTGGCGAAAAAAAAGGGGATAAATAGGAAAAAAACCAATTCCACAGGAATGTTATGGCTTAAACCACAATTCAGTGATGAAAAAATAGTTCCTCTGTCTACTGAGAGCAAATAATTAAAAATTTCTGGGAGCTGCCGGTGAAAAATAATGTATTTCTTGATGTATATGTCAAAATCCAACAAAGAGCATGCGGTGTTCCTGTGGCTAATGAATTCTAAAGCAAAGCCAGGAGCTGGAAATACACAGAAACTCCCCACTGCAGGGATCTTTGGCTCCATTGTGTGCCTCTGTGGCTGAGACAATGGGAACAATTTTATGCTAATCAGCGGAAATAAAATGCAACATTTTGGTACAAGAGAAATTAGCTGACACCAGCACTTGAACTCTTCTAAGCAGAAGCCTTGGTTTGTAGGTTATCAAAGTGGGTAATGGTGTGAGGCTTCAAACCTCATACAAGTTCTGGCAACTACACCAGGAGCTTCTTTATTTTGCCTTTTCTTGGTTTTTTTGGCAGCTAAAACTTGCAAAACTTTTTTTTCCTATTATTTTTCCTGGCTTCGCTGCCTTAAGGGATACAAACTATGTCTTGCCTACAGCGGCTTGTTTCTTTGCATGGAAGGATCTAGCACTTTCACATGCCTAGGTTAAATGTTCTGCTTAAGGGTACTGTGATTGATCACAGGTCCTCAGAAAACAAATACAAAATCCGAGGCAGTGGCAGAGAGAGGTCAAAGGCAAAGGGCCAGTGGGGGTGAATGTGGTCAAGGGGGTGATAGGCAGAGGCTGCAGGAATGTATCTGTGGGGAAAATGTCCTAATGGATTGGCTCTCAGTCTTTCCAGCCAGTTCTGCTGCCAGGCTGGAGGTTGTTCTAGAATTTTATAAACCCCTGGCTAGCACAGGTGAAAGTATATTAACTGAATGTTACATATCAGCAGGCTGTGCTGCACAAGCATTGAAGACACACATACATACAAATTTATATGGACTGTTTTCCTTGGAACCAAACCTCTTCTGCTTAAAGAAATAGTAAACGAAGTAATTTAATGTATCGCTTGCTAGAAATTTTATACTACTTTTATTGGGATTTCTAATTTTGGAAGGCAAGAAAAGCAGGAAGCATGGTGTCGGGCATTGGAATGAAAGTCTGAATGATATCAGAAGCTGCTGTTTCTTTGATTAAAGGGGTTACCCACCTTCCATTAAACCAGGACTCCCAATGCATCTGCCTCTGTTGGAAATATGGTTTGTCTAACAAAGCCTTCCCTGGTTAATTTGCATTGGCTTGTGCTGGAGTGTTTACCACTAGTGATGTTTCATGGCTCAAATAGTGTAGAAGTGCTTGGATTACGTGATAATAGACTACATCTGAATATCCAAATGAATGCAGGTGTCCAGCCACTGGTTTTGCATCAGTTACAAGAAAAAAAAATCAGAATAGCATTTAAAAATTCACGCATTTTATGGCAAAATACAGGCTGTCTGAGAGCACCACAGAGATGGTGAGAATGCAGTTTGCAATACTGGCATCCAACAATATCAGTGGAACTAGTTGAAAAAGAATCTTAAAATACATGGAGCATTTGTGTACAGTCCACTGGATTCAAAGGGCTTTTTTTCACAGAGGCAGAAATCACTCTTCTTTTTCTTGATTTGTCAATAAAGTGGGAACATTTACACTGATAAGCAAAAGGAAAAAATGTTGGTATTACCCACACTAAAAGAAATTTTAAAAAATTAGCAAAAACATGTCTTTCAAAGTATTTTGACTAATTGTTACATGCTAAAAACCAACTTTGTAGACACTAAAATAGAAACAAATTGCTTACACTAACAAGTAAATATTCTTCAAATGAAAATTCTCATTCCATGTGTTTGATAAACTCTGAGCAGGAGAGGATTTATATCTCTACAGTGTAAGCCAGCCTGGATCTCACAAGTTCTGATTGTGGGACAATAAATAAATATTTAGGTATATCTAACAGTAACTTTGGAAATAATGGCAAGAGACAGTTTTTCTCTAACACTAGGGCAGATCCCACATGAGGATGAGTTTTTAGAGATGATGTCTTAAAGATGAGAAATTCCTCAGTTGCAGCCTGTTGGGGTTATTAGAGACTATGTCACACCTCTCACCCCCTATCAAATAAATTAGTGGTATCAGATTACTCCTCAAGTAGGATCTTTATTTTGTTGGTGCTTTGCCTGGCTTGTTCAGGATTTTATCCTCTATGTGAGTTGATCTATTTTTTTTAAGAGAAGACTTCTTTGTACATCAGAAAGCCTCAGGTGCTGATGTGATAGGCTTACTATGTGCAGACTGTTTCTCTCAGTCAAACAGAGTTTAGCAGGATCACAGGTGATGGGCTGGAAGTTTGTTCATGTTTACATTTTCATATTGTGACATTAATACTGTTGAAAAGTTTCTTACATTTCCCATGCTGATTAAGGATTAAACCTTCAGGATTATATTTTTGTTACACACTTTTTTACATACCAGTGAGTTGTTACTGGTACATGTGAAACGCCTTTGGTAGCTTGGATTTTTGAGTATGGAATTTTAGCATTATTTTCTTTCTTTTAGCATTATTGTCTTTGTTTAGAGAAATTGCTCAATTTTTTCCATTCACCTCACATGAGACAACACCAGACAAACACCAGACTGCTGTAAAAAGAGTCACATCCTCATTCTCCATTCTCCACAAACTCACTGAAAGAATAGAAAAATGC
This sequence comes from Onychostruthus taczanowskii, assembly GCF_017590055.1. NCBI lineage: Eukaryota > Metazoa > Chordata > Aves > Passeriformes > Passeridae > Onychostruthus > Onychostruthus taczanowskii. The sequence continues at coordinate 410,486 of NW_024498784.1, forward strand.
ACCCTTACTTACAGAAAAGTAGAAAAGAATCTAGAAGTCCTTGAGGTACCTTTGGCATAACAGAGTGGTGCAAAGAGGGAAGAATTTGGCCTTTACACAAGCTGAACTAGGGAGCTTTTGTGCTTGCTGCTGCACAGAAGGCTCCAAAGAATGTGCAAGGTTTCATGTTTGACTTAGGGAATGGTGAGTTCATTTGTCCCCATTCCTGTCCAGGTGAGTTCATTTGTCCCCATTTCTGGTCCAGGACTGTATGTAAACTGAGATAAAACTACCTCTGCCTTCTTAAGGTTTGAATTTTGCTCTACAGTCCACATTTTCTAAAGTCAAGTAGTGACAGGAACAGAGCAAGAAGTATAAGAAAAGGGCAAGGTCAGGAAGAGAAAGGAATGGGGCTAAACATGAAGCTTCCACATTGCTTCAGTTTTAAATCAGTCCCTGCTTTCTTACCCTTAAGTCTTTCTTTGCTGTCCCAAGGCTCCGTGAGTTTATCTGAACCAGGTCCCTCACACAGCCCTGGCATGGTAAAGAGGTGTCAAGTAACTATTTGCTTCTCCTAACTGCCTGCTCAGGGAAGGTCTGCTGGGCCTCCTTCCCTCTGGAACAAAAAGTGATGGATGTGGGTGCACAAGCATATGTGTACAGGCCTCCTGCATCCTGCTTTGTCAGCACTTGGCTCACTAACACAGCTTCAGGCAACAGCAAGAAAAACTGTGAAATACACAGCTCATTTTTTTATTTACTTGCTAGTACTGTAATGCAGGAGAAGTTATGGGTACAACACCAGAGATGAGATGCAAATTTTCTTGTGTTAGTTCATATTACAACTTTGCCAAAAGAAAGGAAACTGCTGAAGACTAATGAAGAATCTTGATCTCTTATTTGTGGTTGTTTCATGTGATACCAAGAAATTGCAAGAGCAAGAACTGACACTTAGAGAAGAATCTCTTTTGATGTAGAGATATCAAAATACATTGTTTTCACTATCATTCTTTTCAGGCCTGCTCCAAGCCTTAGAAGAATTGCCACTTTTGCAGTCAAATCCAAGTAACATCTGCTGTATGCAACCAGTCAATATTGTGGAAAAGTTCAAAGAATGAAGATCATTAGTAGTGTCAGCTTTACAACCAGAAGGTAATGGCATTGAAGTGAGCAAGTATAATACTCAACAATACCAGGCTCATTAACCAGTGATTTATCATGATGAAAAGACCTGTTTAACCTTTAGTCTTCACATGCTTTCTATTTTAACAAAAAGATCTATTATTTCTAGTTGTCAAGTGATAATTTGTGAGTTGTTAAAGGGATGTATTAAATTATACTTTAAACTATTATGTACAATTACACAAATATTGCTTTTGCAATAGGATGGGTTGATGCTAAAATGATTTTTACTTTCCCTTCCTCTTATAATTTTGTTCATCCATTTGGGAAGTGAAATGATGGCATTATATATATTAAGGATACCACTATGTGACTTCTAGGCAAGTTAAATCAAATTTGATGGATGCAGCAAGTGACAATGTTGTTTCACAGAAGTAGAAAAATCCACATAAAATATTTTGAGGGTTGCATATACCAGTACAGAAAGCTTGTTCTTACCTCTAAATAAAGAGGTGCGTGGAGCTGACTGTCCTGTAAAACTAAGTTTCTTTTATCCCTGTGTTGGGTTGTTTCATTAATTAATTTCATTTTTTTTAAAGAAAGCACTGCTGATTTTAGACAGCTTTGGGCAGTTGCCATGTAATCTTTTCTTACAGAAAACAGGCAGCACAGCTTATTGTGAACCACAATATGCGTGCCTTGCAAGCAATAAGCCTCTTGGAAAATGTATTTGTATCAAAATGTGGCAAACTGTATGGTGACTTTTGTGATGTAGAAAAACATCCATCAAGAGTTGCAAAGTGCACGAGATCCATTTCAATCTAATTAGATGATTTGTGATCTAATTCAGACTTGCATTTCAGGTCACTGGAAACATCATATTATCTCCTGCCTAGTTCCACATTTTTTCTACCCTTTTCTCTGTCTAGCCTTAGTATAACATAAGGATAAATTGATAACTGGTGTAGCAATTCTCCAAATATTTTTGTACACAAATAGATTCTAAACAAAGCTCCACAAGCAGATAAAACAGAATGATTGTGTTCTTCCTGCCTTTTATGCCTGCATTTTGTATATAATCCATTCAAAGGTATTGATGTTTTATATACAAATTTGAGAGAAATCAGCATTTAAGAAGTTAGTAGGAGCAAAATGAGAGGGCATAACATGGTAGTAGAGACATCATACATAATATTCAAAATGAACAATAAGAAAGGATTTTCTGATCTATAATTGTGATTTTTTTAGTTGTAGAGCAGCTTGGTAATTCACAGGCAATGCAGTATTTGTGACAGAGTTCTTCTGAAGTAGATATTTAATTGCAATACTTTCAAAATGAGCAGAGATGTAAGATGTTTCCTTTACCTCCAACTTTAACACAGATTTTAATCAATTATTGAGAAAATGTCTACGTACACCTTTTAAGTAACAAAGACTCTATATAGATCTCTGTAGGTACCTTCTTTCTCTCTTTACCTACAATACCAGAATATCAAGCTCTGTTTTCTACTGCATTTGTGGTGTAAATTTTTAGGCAGGACAATGAGAATGTTTAATTCTTAGTGATGCTGATTCCCATCTTCTTGACGATCTGAATAAACATTTGGAGATGTACCAGTGTCTACAAATTTGACTGTAAAATAATCTTGGTTGTCAAAAAAACTATTTGAAAATCTTGCTGCATTTCAGAAAAAGTTTGGACAGAAAATAAGTCATAAGGATCTCTTTTTATCCAATATTTTAGTAGAAGTATATTTGTTCATATTTCTGGAGTGCTAGTTTTGTCATTCTCCTCAGTCTGGTAAAAATCAAATCTTTGTCTCCCTTCTGCAAGGTGACCATCCCAAGCACCATGGTGAGAGAGTGAGGTGAGCCTCCCTTGCTTCTTGTATGTGGTGCTTCACTATGTATTGAATAAATATTCAGTGAGATAGAAAAGGAAAAATAAGACTTGAAGAACCTCACAATTAGGACACTGGTCTGGCAGAAAAGACATTCATGATGCTGTCTTCAAATACGTGTTCTCTTTATGCATGGTGGAAATGCAGTAATATGAGAGACTGCAATCAAAAATCATATGGCACCCATGTCATTGTCTGTACTGGTGCCTTTACAGCTTTTTTTTTGTTGAAGCACCTCAGGGACTTTCTGAAAGTGAAGGATTGAGTGACCTACACACCAGGCTCCTGAAGGGGCTGGGCACAAGTCAGTCAGATTTTCTCTGAATACATCCTTTCTCTCTTTTTTTTTTTTAACATATGCTTCATTCCAAAGCATTTAAATATTTTCCCAAATGTTTTTTGATATTTCTATGCTTTGTGTTTGATTAGGAAGCTAAAAACCCCGATGAATCTGAACTGTATGCTTCATATCAATTGGACTGAAAAGTCTACCACATACTTGAGAGGTCTACCTGAAAAGTCTACCACATATTTGAGAGGATCAGGCTCCTAACAGAAAACAGTGGTTTTACTAGGATTCTATCTCAGTACTTTCCCAAGAATCTAGTAACAAATGTGCATCCTTCCCTCTCTAACCAGCAGTCTCTGATATCTGCTGCTGCTGCAGGACCCAGCAGATTGGGTTAAATTCAGGCCTCAGAAATGTGACCATTGACTGCTACAGGAGCGGGGTCTCAGCTTTTGTGTCCAGTGCTGTCTGATGGGAAGGGCAAGGGCAGAAAGACAGATGTCTCTGAAGGGAAGAAAAGACAACTTCTGTATTTTTTTTTTCCTTTTTGCCTTTGCAGTTATAAGATTTGAGCAACTGACTGCAATATTTTCAAAAAAGACAAGTGTCTCTGTCTCTTGGTTTCCAATTTTGCCTGAAATAGAACTTTCAATACATTTTAGCCTGTGGAAAAAGCCTGCAGGGCAAAATGTGAATATGAATAAGCATATTATTATTTTCCTTTAAAAATGTGGAAAACACCCAAATCTTGTGTTTGGCTTTCAAAAAACTGTGAATTATGTGGTTGTGAATTCTCACAGGGAGGGGGAAAAGAAAAAAAAACAACCAAACAAACAAGAAGAATTTGGTCAGTTCATCTTTTGTTTGCAACTATTTGTAGCACTCTGGTGGTGACACCAGAACAGTTTCACAGCTGTAACAAACACCTGCTGTTCTTGGGTTCCGTTTTGTGCATTCCTGTTCCATCTTCTATGGACCAAACACTTCAGAGCATCTTTCCTCAGCGATACCTCATGTGTAAGTTGTGGGTGGAAATACACACTTCCAAATCCTGTGAAGAAACACGGTGTACGGGACCAGAAGCAGCACAGTGCCCGTAGCAGGACCCACTTTGGAAACTGGAATGTAGTTGAAGTGCTGTCTGGACTTTTCTTTGGGGTTGTCTATCCAGTTATATGGACTTCTAATAATTTTGCAACAGTGAAAAATGGATATTCTGTTTTTATCGAGAAAAAAAATGCATAAGAGTTGATTTTATTTGGATTTCAGTCTTATTTGGTCTAACAAACTAAAGTAGTAGCATGAGCAGGAGCGAAGGAAAGGGACTGGAAGTCTAGTGACTTTGAAAGATCTGCTGAGAGCTTAGAGGCAGCACAGAAATACAGAGCTGGCCCCCTCAGCAGCTTGGCACATCCCATAGTGTCTATCCACACGCATTAAAATGCACTTGCTCTCAGAATCGGCTTTCTCCACTCCCTCTACCCTGCTCCCCTCCCCATTCTGCGCTGCCTAACAAAAGATTTTCGACAAAAGAAATTCTTCCTGGTTTGTAAAACAGTTGTGTAAAACTTGGACTGTAAAGCCACAGTTGACTGCTTTAATGTGGAACAGTTGGGAGGGTGGGGAATTGCTGGCAGGTTGGGACAGGACACAGCCATGGTGCCCCTATTCTGTCAGGGCTCTACTTAGTCACACCACCTGCTCCCCCTATTCTTTCAGAGGCAAACCAGTCCTGACAGTATGAACAGACGGATGTTTAAGCTCAATACCTTGGACACACTGCACCAGACGGAGCAAGGGGAGCTAAGAAAAGATAAATTAAGTGATCAATAAAGATAAGGGACCTGTTTAGCAGTAAATGGTGGGGACAGAGCAGACAAAACAAGGGGTGAACGTGTGTTAAATAATGCAAGTGTGTCTGTGGGCACACACAGTTCCCCAATATCAGCCTCTTCCAGAGTCAGTAATGCTGTTTGGTACTTGGCTGGAGGGTGAGGAAGGGGAAAAGGGGCTGTGTCCAGGGCTAAGTCAGTGACCTGTTTGCACCTACCACCTTTGTGACAGGTGGGAAAGAACAGTAAGGAACAATGAAGTTCTGACAGAGAATCAGTAACTGTGCTTTGACAGCTGATTGACAGTTAAGTGATCCAAAAATGTGGACTTATTTTAATCAGCTATGACAGTCAGGAACAACCTTTTGTTCTGTCCTTTTGCCTAGTACAGCAAAGGTCTTGATTTCAGGTTCAAACTTCTAACCCCTTCTCTTCAAGAAGATCTAAAAATCAACTTACAATCACTTCCCATGACAACTGACCTGTTGACAGTTACAAAAGATGCTACTGATGTAAATAATCATGCACAGCCCAAATGAGAGTTGGTTTTTTTTAATATGAGCATGTCTCTGGTTCTTCTCTAATGACCTAAAAAGGAGGTGCTTTTCTCTGTGAAAGACTCAGGGTTACAATTACAGTCATTACTGCCATGTAAATTATGGTGTTTCTCACTGTGCTGCAACTACACTGTGGTAGCAGCACTCAAGGGAGCAACTACTCTGTTTTTAGCCAGGGGGAACCCTGGTGCAAGCACAGACACAGGGAAGGTGTTGTAGGTTTATAACGACCAAGGTGCCCTGTTCTTGTGCTTAGGCCACCAGTATCACCCACTTATACAGGAAATTGCACTTTAGGTACTACTGATCATAGAATAGTCATGCAGTTAGTAGGGACCTACAATAATCATGTAGTCCAATGTCCTGAGAATCAGCAAGCAAGGTGTTCACTGGTAACTGCTAGGTTTTCCTATTACATAGGTCCTATGGCCTATATAGCTCCCATCCTTTCCATTATTTTATTTGTATACCTGTTAGGTAATGCTGAAACAATGGTGGTGTAGAATAAATAGTAAAATGCTGGGAGTTTTTCAGATGTCACTCACCAAAATGGATGTGAAAACTGAATTGTAGTGGTACAATGGGGAACAAAATCTATTTCCGTATTATAAAGGTATATTGAAGTATATTCCTTTTCACTGGCAGAATAAAATGCAGACGCCTACAAGACACTGTTAGGTAGGCAAAAGGGACAGGGAGATAAAGTCAATTCAAAGAATTATTCAGCCTTTGAGACTTGGTGATGGCTCGTAAGTGCAGCTGAGCTTCAGCTGTTCTCTCAAGTGTCATCCTGAAGTGACACTTAGGTTTTTCTTTTGCAGCTGAAATGTTTCTCACTGAGTATCCCCCACAGGTGATCCTGTGCAGCTGTGGGACTTGGGCAATGGGAATGCAATTCCTGAGGGGAGAGAGGCCAGTACAGCTGCATGGAGACAACTGTTAGGGCCAGGTGGTTCCCATCATTGGGAAGATGGTGGTGTCCTCTACAAACCATCCCAGCATTTCAGGCCACAGCAAGTCCCAGGTAGCAAGTGACAGGACAAGAGGAAAGGGCCACAAGTTGCACCAAGGGAGGTTTACTCTGGATGTTAGGAAACCCCTCTTTATGAAAGGGTTCTCAAGCCTTGGTACACAGGCTGTCCAGGGAAGTGGTGGAGTCACCATCTTTGAAAGTGTCCAAAAAATGAGTTGGACCCGGGGACATGGTTTCATGGTGGTCTTGGCAGTGGTGGGTTAACAGTTGGACTCAATGATCTTAGAGGGCTTTTCCAACCTAAATGTTTCTGTGATTCACAAGCACCCCCACAAGTCTGTGGCAGTGCAGGTTAGCCCAGATTTACAGGTTAGCCCAAACTGGGAAGTTTCCTGTGCTCCAGGTAGTGCTGCCAGAGCCTTTCTCCAAATGCCACCTCATGTGACACAGGTTCCAATGAGACCTTGCTGCTTAAAGGCTCTCAGGAGGAGGATCCCTTTTTTTTTCTGTACACTGCTTTTACTGATCATGAGAATTCCAATATAAAGATGGAAAATGTAGATAATAAGGGTAATGAGCTTTCTGCCCATTTTACATGTGAGCCACAGGCTCTTCGGGGATACCTGGTTATATGCAATATGGAAATCTGGACAAATGTCTGGAATTACTCCAGTAACTGAGAGTTAGTGTTTCTCAACCAATGTACAGATAATTTTTTTATTTCCTCCTACATGAGACAATGGAGCTTTATTTCTGGGGGTTTCTTGGCTGCCCAGAATCCCCGGGCTCAGCTGTGCTTTGGAGAATAGCCTAGGCTGGATTTTGTAATAGTATTTCCCCTCTTGTATTTGTAATGGTTTTTTGGGGGGTTGGTGGTAGAGGGAGAAGGTATGAAACAGAGTATGCCTGAGGGAAAAACAGCTTCCTGCAGTGCTGTTAAGTCCCTATACCATGTAAGGGTAGTGTGGAACATGGGATGGTGACGCTGACTAGAAACTAGACAAAGTATCAAAGATGGCAGAAATTGAAATTGTTAGCAAATATCTTTGTGCAAAATGTTTCCACTTTAAAAGTGAGTTTGGTCTTCATATACAAAGGTTTGAAGAGAGGAGAAAAACAACTCACTGCCCTCATTCTGTACTTCATTCTCTCATTATTCACCAGCAACAGAACTGACAAAGAGATGACAGCTCTGTGAGAGTCAGGCCCTTTTCCTGGTTTATGAATTGCACCTTGTTAAGCCTAAGCATGCAATGAAGATTTTTTTGGTTCCCAGCAATGATGTTCAGCTGTCTTCATGTGTGCTAAATGAAAGTGACAGGAGAAGGTTCACACAGGCAGTACATGTGCTGGCTGAGCACTATAGTTTTACTAGCATCTGATCCTTGTGGACACAGAGGGATTTCAGCAGCAGGCAACTGCTGTCTGCTTTGTGCAGAAAGAACTTAGTCTAACCACATACCCACAAACTCCATAAAACTGCTCCCTTCTGTGATAATTACCTTGGTACATTCTCTGATTAATGTGGGATTATCATTCTTGGTAAGCCTGGCAATAAAGCTGTTTATTTTTACAAGATATTTTATAAATCCAACTGCAAGAACAGCATGATGCATTAGTGTTGGTACATCAGCTAAATGTGCGTGCAGCATCATAAGATGGTTCAAACAAACAACAGAGAGCATTATTATGTGCTCTGGAATTTACCACAGTGCAGCCAGAGCATGATTCATTTGGTAGCCTTCTCCCACAGCTTAGTACAGTCATTTTAGAAAACCGTTGGTCTTTCTCCACAGAGAGTCAGCATAATAGTAAGATGCATCCCATGAGTAAAGTGTGTGATCAACGACAGCAATCATCATCATCATCACTGTGATTCTTAACTAAAACATGTTGAAGAGTTGTTGAACTCCCTTCACTTTGGGGCACAAAACCACCTTTGTTTCCCCCAAAAAAGTTTAACTAATTAAGTGGCTTATTTTCTTGAATTCCATGAAGTATGTGTTCTGCATTTCAGTTTTCATTTTCTGGGAAGGTACATCCATAGCAGGGCCTGAGGGATTTCCTCCATTGAGAGTACTACAAGACCCCTCTGTCTTCTACAAAAAATGCTTCATTCCTTAGTTTATTTCTGAAGCTGTCAAGCACTCTTGTATTTATCTATCTCTATCACTCACAGCCTGCCGATTTAATTCTTTCTACTACCTCACAGACAACAGCCAAGCTTGGAAGGGACCTTAAAAGATCCTGTGTTCCAACCAGAGGAAAGGGAGCCTAGTGGTATCCAATGTTTCATGCTCTGCAGTATAATCAGCTGTAACTGAGGAAGTTGCCATACACCACTAAGAGGTAAATAATACCAGGTGGGATTTGGTAGGAAACACTTGCTAAAAACAAAGGTGGTTATTTCATACTCTCCCTTTTTTGCCCAATCCAGTATAACATATTAGCAACTTATGTTCTGACTGGCTTGTTTACATCACTTCTCTTGCATGAAGCTATTTGGACAGTAATTTGCAGTCAGTGGTGGAAACATACCTGTGTTCTTGCTCTTTTATGAAGAAATAAGTTGGTTATTTTTAGATAAAAGAATTTTTAGATAAATTCCCAAAGGAATTCTGTAATTTCCTAAATAATTTCCTACTTGAATATAGGAATATCCGTCTGGAAGGGCTAAGTTGAACCACAGAATCTGTCTGTCAAAGGAAACCCCGTTTTGTTCCTCTTCTCATTTTGCAGCAGGCACATGATGGGTCTGATCTTCCAGCATTGCACTCATTGCCCAGCTGACTCACAAAGTATTCACATTTTCAGTGCCCATTCTTTCCTGGCAGCAAATCCATTTGTTGCATCAATGTTATAAACCCTGACACGAAAATAATCTGAATCAAAAGCATCCTTTTCTTGGGGGGAATGAGAGGTAACTTGGTAACTTTACTGCCTCCTTCCCTTCTGAAGCTGAGATTTAAGATGATTTCACCAGCAGAGACAGAGCACATAAGGAGCTGTTGAAACACCCACAGCTCCCCTCAGAATAGCCTTGCTCCTCTTTGCTACTTGTCCTGGTAGAACCTGAGAGTCTGGAAATGATAGACAAACCTGTGCTGTCCTTTCAGCAGTGGGTTGACAACCATTGCAGCTTCATTAATCATACACAGAGGATCTGATTTCTCGTAGCCAAGAGCTTAGGTCAGGTGTTTTTCACCAGAAGGGGAAAGTGGTTGTTTGCACAAGCTGGTGGTACATTCTGTAGCTTTCTGAAATGCCCACAAGGACAATCATACTCTGAACTCTCTGTTCTTGGCAGGGATGAGTGGCTGCCACAAATGAGAAGTAGGTAAAGACATGAGGAATTGCTTGTTTCTTAAAACAGGAGGGGATGAGGCACTCTAGGCACCTTCTAGGGTACCTAGATGAGGATACTTCTTAAGTAATTTTTTTTTAGTGGTGGAAAAACAGGACCACAATTTTTAGAGATTTTTATTTGGTCTCTTGGCTGCTATCAACACTGTTTTAAATGAGAAATGGACAGACCAGGAGTCCTTGTTTAAGAAGGAATATTGTAAATGATGTGGTTGTCACCCACAGTGGAGGTGGCAGTGGAGGTCAATGAGGGCAGAAACTCAACTCCTTGGACTCCTTTAATCTTCAGCTGTCAGCACCATCCAGTTCAGGAATGTTTGAGTCCAAGGATGCAGCTTGGCTCTGGAAACAGGAGGCTCTGCAGTTTGTGTGTCATGCTGTCACCCAAAGGTAACAGAGTCAATGCATCCCCAGTTCATGTCACCTTCCAGAGAATCCCTCCTGTGCAGTAGGGATGTGGTTTGTGTCTGTCCTCGTCTTCTGATGACCTGAAGGAAAGAAGCTGTAAAGCTGCTTTGGGCTGCCTCATCTGGTCAACTCACAAGCCTGGATAATACAGGGATGGATGGAATTGAGGAGGAAATATTGGTCTGTTTAGAATTTAAACATTGTCCTTTACATCCACTTAAAAATACAGAAGGGTGTTATTGCTTTATGAACTTCAGGCAATAAATGATCACAGAATCATTCCAATAGACACTGATTTACATGGAATCAGTAATACAGATTGAATCACTACCTAATAAATAGGTTCTGTGTCATTATAATTCCATGCTGATAAAACTATTCCAGTGAGGAAATCCTGGAGTAACACAAGGACAGATCACACGTTATCCTTAATGCTGCATTGCTACTGTGCATTTATTGGTTCTAAAGTTTAGCCATAAATACCAGAATATTTTCAGTTTTGACACAACTCTAACTAAAGGAATTTTTAGTTTCTCTTATTCCAAAAAACAACCACCATTGTTTGGCATAAAAACATAAAAGAGTGGTATAAAACAAGCTACCAAATTTCAGAGAAATGTAATTAACAGAATGATTATACATTTTGGGGATGAAAATACTTTTTAAAAAGGGAAAGGCTATGCTGCCTGTGGATTATTGTTTTTATTATTTTGAATAGCCCCATCTTCCCTGTGCCCCACAGCTTCATTCTCATAGTAATTTTTCAAAGTTTTAGCTATCCTGAATGAAAAAAAGCAACCTCCAAACCACTGTGGAAATGATGTGGCAATGTTAAATGTCTGAATTGTTCTCCCCATATAAATAATGTATGTTAATAATGTCTGTTGTATGTAACTTGTGCCTTGACACCCTGCCAAGCCTATCACTGGCTTCCCAGAACAATTTAGTGTGTTTTCTTCCTGTTGTGGCTGAAGGTGGCAGTATGGGAGAGACAGGCTTGCAATTTTTTTTTGTACATCACCGGTCACACAAAGTGATTGCTCCAGCTGTACAAATAATGTAGGAAATGGATTTTTTTTGCATTAGAATTATGCAAGCCCAGCAAATAATCCCAACAATTGCTTCTTAAGTCAGTGAAATTTCAAGCCATTCAGTTTACTTGTAAGGAGCTCACGGATTCTTTGATGATGGGGTTTGCTAAGCCCAAATGTGGAGAACTAATAAAATAATAAAAAGGCTCCAGAGGTGTTTATAGATTTCAATTATCTCTTACTTTCTCTCCCAGGACTGGGCTGGGCAGGATTGTGCTGCCCTCAAGTAGCACTTGAGTCTAGGCTGCATTTTATGCTGGCTGTCTCTGAGGTTTCTCCTTTGTGGCTGAATCGCCTTAGTGTGGGCAGTGTACAGAGGTGCTAAGGGCTTGCCTAGACAAAGCACCAGGCTTCACAAAAGCAGGGGAGCAAAAGGAAGCAAAATTGAATCCCTAGCACCCAGCTCCTGGGCAAACAGACAAAACTAATGGATCCACTCTTGCTCCTCCCATCCAATTACTGTGATCCAGTAGAGAGAATATGGCAACATCGGTTCACACAAACTCTAACACTCTTAATCCCTTCCATACATATAAACCTCACATTCAACGCCGTTACTTCATTATCGAGCCACCCAGGCAGCCGCGGTGTCGGAATGGACCCACCGGCTGCAAAACCTACCTCCTTCAGGTCTTAATCAGCTAATGAGGGATATGCAAATGACAAGCTTATGGGATTATGCCTTGTCTGACAGCAGTGCTCCTCACAGTGATGCTGTACTAATACAGGTGTTAGTAAACTGGTTATTAGGCACTGCCTAATTTAGGCCCATTCATGCTGGGATTGTGCTGGCAGCCCTGCCATTTGTACTGGTGTTTGTGGCCCAGTAGGACATCTATTAGGGCTGTGGTGGGTCCAGGCAAACCCCTTGCTGCTCGATATGAAGTTAATAAATCTGGTTGGTTTGGTCTTTCACCATAGACAACGACCCAAGACTGACATGGGGATTTCCCCCTCCACCCCAGCTGCCTGGGAAATTGCCAGCGGAGGGCAAAGGGGAAGTTTAATTGACGGTTACTTAACATTTACATGAACTTCTCACGTGCTTTTGAATAAAATGTAAAGCACAGAAGTATGATTAACCTATATTTTCCCTTGGTCACAACCAGCCAAGTGTCTCTTCCGTGAAAGAACATGCAGCCCAGAAATATGCAGTGAGAACAAAACACACTGTGTCGGGCGATGAGCCATTTCTCTGGGGTTTTGGCCATTTCAGTGGTCCAGTACATCTTTCTGCTGTTGAATTTTTCTTATTCAGTGATATTTCTTTAAAAAGTTCCTTCACTGTGCAAACAATGCTGCATTGCAGGGCGTTTACTCACCAGATCTGTGGAGAAAAGAGGAGTGGCATCAGTATTCACAGACAAGAGCACACGATGCCAGCACTTTGTTAGCTGATACCCCTGCTACATGTTTGTCTAAAATCTCCTGAAATATACTCTTTGTGTAAACTGCAAATATTCCATAAACATAAACAAAAGTGCCAAGCCTACAGCAATTTTCATTTTTTCCTAAAAGGACTTTGGTGGAAACTAAGATAGGACTAGCAAATTATTTCAAAAATCTCCGCTTTATGAACAACGATGTATAGAAGCATAGCTTCTTCTGCCTAGGAGGGACACAGAACATAGCAGAAATCCATAAGGACATCATCTGACAAGTGCCAAAATTGATTAAAAGACGCGCAATGAATTACAGATTTTATCTCTTCCAGTCAGCAGAGGAAATGTTGTATTTTAAAGTAAATCTCTGCTTAAGATCCATTTGAGGATTTTGCCAAAAAAAGATGTGATGTTGTGGGGGTTTATTTTCTTTACAATAGTAATACCTCCAGCTGTACTATTCTTCATTTAAATACTATTTAAAATGAAGGACCTCATTAAAGTATTGAGCTGTTCTAGTAAAAGCCAGAAATTCAGGTGCACAGGTAGCTTTTAATGAGTTCAAAGGTTTGATTTCATCTTTAAATTGATTAAGTTGGAATTGTCATCTTCTACATTGGGAGTTTCAAACAAAGGTTTAAAGGGCAAAGTATTCAAAAGTGAGTCCATGACTGTCAATAGGCAAAGCCTCTTAGGTTTGATGCCCACGTATCCATTGTTCTGTGTTTGCTCTGACTTACCCTAACTAAATGTGTATCTTTAGGGCAAAGTTCTGTGCTGAACTTTTCTTGTGCCTTTCACTTTCAGGTGTTTGAAAACCAAATAGGGGTCCAAAATTTGAAAATTCAGATTTCAAATTATCAACCTCTTGAATCTAAGGGATCTGGATAAGTGAGGCTGGCTTATCTGCTCATTCACTACCTGTACTAAGGTTGCCTTGTTCTCCTGGTCTGCAAACTGTAGCCTGCGGTGTTCTGTGGCCACTGTCCTGTCATCCTTTGGCTTGGGATAACCTGGTCCTGTGTGTTATGAATTTGTCTGTGGCATACAAGATCTTGTAAGAGCTAAAAAACACTGAGTAATGGGTGGGGGAAATCCAGACATAATGGAATGGTTTAAATGGAGCATGTATTTCTAGTTGGTTTATCATTCTGTCACCCTGCTCTTTGCCTGCCTCTAAAATAACCTGGAGGATATGATCAGGAGAATGTGGATTGTATTGATTAGGCTCAGTGGAGTCCTGCTGATGGAATGTTGTTGTGCTATTTATAGATAACAAAAGGATCACTTATATTTATCCTTATGCTTTGTCATAAGGATAAGCACGTTGTTGCTTCAGACACCGAGAAGGTGGGGAAAGTTTAGCAAGTCTGGACTATAAAAAATCCCAGAAGCCAGAATCCCTGAATGTTCACAATGAACATAAATCCTCAGAAAGATTCAGAAATTCTTTAGAACAACAGAAAAAAAAAAAATTTTTCTTTTAATATTTCAGTTATCAGCAGCACCTCCTATTGCTGATAGCTCTGTTTTAGTTGAGAACTGAGAAGGTGAAGGATATTAAATTTATGAAATGCATCATACCTAAGTAAAAAGACATGTTAGGAAAAAATCCTACTTACACTTGGACAGACCGTACCAGAAATAGTGTTAAAACATTAAAGAAACATTTGATTAGTTAACAGCACTGGTAGTAGCTGCCACAAGTGGGAGCAAAATAATTGGTTCTAAGAGTGTAGTTACACAAAAAATTTTCTGCGTGTTTCTTTTTTATCTCTTGCTTTTCTTTCCTTCTTTAACATCCAGATGATTACCTCTGACACCTTGAGGAGAGTGCATGCTGCATCTGAGAAAAAGATAGGACCTTCATTGGTCAAGAAAATATAAAATGCAGTGTTCAAAAATGAATATATGTGTGAAAAAGTGTCTGTACTCCAGTGGAGAGAAACACATGGGCTATGGGAATGAGTACATGCTGAGGGATGAAACAGTGACAGTGTATTTAAATGAAAATTTAATTGAATTAAGATTCCACTCATGCTGGTTTCCACTGGATGACAGAATCCACATCACTGCCAGGTGATGTGCTGTCAGCAGTGCACTTAGGCAGCGGCCAGTCTTGATCCCAGAAGGGTAAATCTCAGAGGCTGGAAGAGAAAGGAATATCTGCCTTCACTTCTGTCCAGCAACTATCAGCCCCTGGCACCTGTTTAATTTCCCAGGTACTGTTCATTTGTCTCTTGCAAATGAATCCTTCAAATGCTAAGCGCCCTTGCCTTCCACACAGATTGTAATCAAAGGATCAGTGATACTGCAACTTCAAGCATTCCACTTAAACCTGCTTTATTGAAAAGCTCTTTGAAATTTACTTCTTTGGGTCTAAAATAAAAAATGACACAATGATATTGCCAGGATTCATAACAGTTTTAGTTTGAAGAGCATCCTCTTCTACATTTCAGGAAAATAAGCTTTTCAGCCTGATGTTTTACTTAATATTTTTTGCCAATAGAAGTTGGGAGTTTGATGAATCATACACCTGTTTTGAGGAACTTAGTGTAAAACATTCATTTCCTATATATGCAGACTAAATAAAAATTAAAACCAAACACAAACTGCCCTTGTAAACAGGACACAGAATGTTTTATGCATCAGACTCACTGAGAGTTTCAGCTTGAGTTCCAGGTGCTGGGATATATCTACAGCTGCAAGAAATTGAATCTAGTAGAGTAATCTAATCTGGGATCTATCTATATGCAAGTAATTTTTGAATTACTTCATGGAAACAAATGAATTCATAGAAAAGTGAATCCATTTTCACCCTCCTTGACTTTGAAGACAGTCCTTCACCATGCTAAACAGATTATTCCCAGCCTACCAGAACTATCCATAAGAATGTTGTGGGGCCATAAGCAAAGAATTCTATACTGCTTAAAGAAACCCTGTGTTCTGCTCACTAACAGAGTAAAATATTTCAAACAAGAGGAGATGGCTAATCAAGATAACTTTGGAGCTCCAGGTTATGAATTTAGCCTGAGTAACTGGTTTTGTCCTGAATTGTGACTCAGGGTGTTGCCCATAAGCACGTGACAGACCGCGGAGCAGTCCCCCTGCTCTGGGACCTTCCACATTTGCATCCACCCCACTGTGCCTTGGCTTCTCTCAGTGTTGTAGCTTCTTTTTCAGGCAAGTTTCCATATCTGGGTGCAACAGTCATATTCTATATATTTGTTCTAGATGGTCATTTTCTATTACATAACATTTTTATGGCATCTGTCTGGAACATAGAGTTTTCTTTCCAGTGGCATGCATAAGGCATGTCTGTACCAAGCTTTTCACTTTTCCCAGTGGATGATTTCTGGTCCCTTGGGATAACTCTATTATCAGAAAGATCAGTTGTGAAAATCAGCTTATGTACCCCATCCCAGGGAAAGTAAATACAGCTTCTTTCTTAGGCACTTCTAAATCCTAAATTGTTTGAAACTTTTTCTGGAAAGACTTCTCAGTTCCCTCACTGCTGAAATGGGATCACAAAATGGGAAAAAATACACCATGAAAAGTGTGTTAAAATTCTTGCTTAAGGAGTTATTCGCAAATGCAAAAAGATGTGAGAAAACTAAGTCCAAAAGTTACCTTCAGAAAATCCTGAGGTCAAACTAATGCTACTCCTTGTGTATCTTTACAATGAGAATTTTAAGCGGATTCCTCCTGCATGGCAGTACACAAGGTTAAAGGTTAACAACTGACCAATTCCTTGGACAAGGTGTTATTCAAAATCAGGTACTTAAAACATTTGCTAGAGGACTTAGCCATTATGGCTGTTTGGAATCAGTGCATTTTCCAGCAGGGAAAGTATTTAGAAGAACAAAAAGAGTGCAGAGACAGGGAATTCCAGAAAGCCTGTCACCATATAAACTAAAAACCACCATTGAAGCTGAGTTCTCTTAAGAAAAATCTGACAGTATCCAAATAGGATGCATGGAAATTGTGGTCACCAGAAAGAGATGAGAGCATTCTCCACAAATACTTAAGCTTGGCTCTATTTAAGCTCTGTTTTTGATGTATACATGAGTTTTCTCTTCCCATGTTGCTTTCCTTTGGTGTAGTTATGCCCCTCAGGATCAGACTTCTTTTTTTTAAGAGCTTGTAAAGCAAGTGGTAATTTTACAGTTAGATCTGAATCAAAGGGAAAAGCTGTTGGAGGTTTCTGATCTTGCAATGTTCAGAGCAATATCCCTCTAGGGATTGGAGTTTACTTGGTGGAAACCTGAAATAATAAAAAATCTCAAAGTTATATTGTCCTCTTTTGAAGAAGAGTTTATCATGCAGGTGGCCAGAGACATTCTAATTGTTTAAGCAATGAGTACAGATATTGGATCTTCTTTTGATCTGGGTTGCAGGGGTGGTTCTCTAATTTTTGGGGTT
The DNA here is from genome assembly GCF_017590055.1 of Onychostruthus taczanowskii. Lineage (NCBI taxonomy): Eukaryota > Metazoa > Chordata > Aves > Passeriformes > Passeridae > Onychostruthus > Onychostruthus taczanowskii. Next base: position 427,805 of record NW_024498784.1, read on the forward strand.
TTGTACCTGGATCTTTTGGGGTTTTGAGAGGTTGGCTGTTATAGACAACACAGTTTCCTTTGTTGGATATGAAAAAGTCCACAGCGGTCTTGCATGGGGTTTAGGGAAGAAAAGAAGGCACTTCCACAGCCTTAAAGGACCAGTACAGCTCTCAGGACTAAAACTTTGTGCATGCGTAAAAGCAAATATACTTTTAGAACTAAGTTTACAAAAATGTCACTATTGGATTCCACAGCTGTCATGAGGGGGAAGATGTTCATTCTACCCTGCACTAAAACACTGGCTTCATTCAGGACATTAAACAGCTGCTCTGCTACTGCTGCAATGTGGCTTTTCCACAGCAGATCTGTGCTACAGCCTCATGGTGTGCAAAATAGCTTTTAGCCACAAGGCAATTGTGATGTTTAAATCAAAGGCATCGTGCTTGTAAGGAAGAATAGGAAGTGCTATATTTAGATATATTTTGCAGAAAGAAGTACTGGATAGCAATGCAATGCATATATTTTGAAGAGGTAAATGTAGAAATGGATTCTTCAGTGTGCTTGCTTGAACACACACATTCATATTCAGAAGAATTCTGAAACCCCAACCAAAACAGCTGTTTCTCTAAAAAGAATATAAGAAGACTTGAGCTTCAAGCATGATTCAAAGACTAAGCAAACAATGATAGCCTTGTATAGTTTTCAAAATATTTTAATTTTTTTTTAATCTCAGACTCTTCTCATTGTGGAAATAAATTTCTCAGTGCACATTTCAATGAGATTCTTTTAACGTGTTTATCTCTTCTGACTGCAGATATGAAAAAAAGTTATTAGAATACTAGTCTTAGAGATGACATTTAGGAGCTGGTATTGTCTCACTGGATATTTTTCATTAGCCTTTGGTTCCATCCAATCTTAAAATGCATTCTGAAAAGAATAATAAGAAAAAACTAGAGTGATTGGTTAAAAGAATGTATTCATGGGAGCACATGAAATTATGTTTAGCTTAATTTGCTTAAAAATACTTTGCAAAAACAGGATATTAAAAAAAAAAAAAAAGAAAAAAAAAAGACAAAGCAGAAATGTAATCTATCCAAAGTCATACATGGATAGATCTATCTCAAATCAGTGCTGAGGCCAGGAACAATAGCTGGATTTTACGATCTGTAACTTAACGCCTTGTCTAAACAGTTATTAATGGTGTTTAATAAGATGAGCGTGGCCACCCTAAGCAAACACAGCAGAACAAGTAGGAAGAATGCAAGTGGAGAAAAGAACCTTCATCTAAGAAGTATGTTTTTAATCTATGAAATAGGACCCAGGTCCAGCTTCCCAGACTTGAATGATAATTTGCACTCTATCATGTAAAAGCTTTTTATTTATTGTTATAATGACTTGTAATTTGGTTGAGATTTATCTTGCTTTTCTATAGAATGATTTCTACAGCACAACCATCTGTAGGATGAGGAATTAGAAACAGAGGTTTTTAAATCTCATTTTACTAGTTGAGTTATGAAGATAATTTGGTGGGAATTGGGGCTGGTAGTAAAGCCTGGCAAGATTGGGTTAACCAGAATTTCTTACAAAATGTAAGTAAGACTGTAAAAGACCTGTATTTCATCTGTTGTAGTGGATGAATGCTCCTGGATTAATGGTTTTGCTGTTGACTCCAAAGAGCTAACTTGTGGAAATAATTTTTACTCAAGTGCTACTATTCCAGCTTAACTGAGGTTTTAGCGAAAGCACATGAATTACAGCAATTGTGAGGACTTCTTAGAGAAGCGCTCACTCCATGAAAAAGTAGAATTGGACCACTTTTATTTGTCATGCAACATATTTCCTTTTCCAATGAAACAGCAAGTTGTGGGGCTGGAGAGTGTGGCAGGAGAAGGGGATGGTGAAATGGTGGATTTGCTAAGGAAGTGATGCCTCCCACTGCCAGCTGCAGGGAAGATGAAGGTAACACATTCAGCCCCCAAATGTATAAGTTCATATGGGTGTAAATCATCTAAACACTTATTCCACTGATGGAATGGATGCCTTCCCAGATGAACCACTCCTTGCTTTTGTGTATTTATTGCCATGGATAAGTAAGGCAGAAACAATTTCCTATGTGTAGAAGACAAATAACAAAACAAAAGGATTATTTCCATGTTTTCATCTGAGTGAGACCTGGATATCACTTCCCTCAGGAGAAATCTCTGAGGTTTTAATTGTGTGAATATCGAAGTTCAGGATTTATGCCTCCTTCAGATTACCCATGCAGACATATATTTATGTTTCAAGAGTGAACAGAAGGATGTAGTCTGTACTATCCCAGCTCTGTCAGAGGCAGTTTTGTCCTCACCTCACTGACACGTCTGTTGTTCTAAGGCACAGAGAGTGGCGTTTCTCTTACTCTGTCACTTCAATTTGAACAACACACAGCCCCATATCCAGTTTGCAGGGATGGTTTAGGCATTACTGTAGCTGTGGAGGTAACACACTCAGCCTAAATATCAAAACCAGGCAGATAGGAAATTTTATTTGACCTACAGGTGCTTCCATGACCTCTTCTAAACTCCCTCTGGTGTTTTAAAGGGCTTAAATACCTTAGAAATGTGAGTAAGAGACCAGATCCTACTCCTTTGAACACTGGCATCAAAAGATTTGTGAGAAGAAAAGGGAGACATTGTTTGTGGAGCTAGGGCAAACCCTGAAATGGCTCGGCCAGATACCACCCAACTTGTGCAAGTTCTGCCTCTGCAGTCTGGTGACGACCTGCTCCATCAGTCTGGGCTTTCCTCTGAGCCCTCTCCAGCCCTCAGCATTTTGTCTTTGCACTGAGAATGAAGTACTTTCAATTGTGCTTATTAGCAATGCCATAATAAAACATTTATTTCAGACTATCCTTATGAGAAAGTGCCTTAATTTTTTTACTAAAAAAGTGAAGTTAATAAAGCAAAGTCAGTTTTCACCAGTTGGGTCTGGCAGGTATTTTGCCTACTTTTTCCATTGTTCTTACATATTATGAGAGGTATTAAATCAAGTCGAGGATTTTTTTTTCCTTGTTCAGCTCCCTGCTCCCTGACACAGCTACTAAAATTATGTATTCTTTACTGCTTTCTAAGAAGATTACTAAGTCAGCTGACCCAAACAGTAGTGGCACCAATTAGACATCATTCAAAATTAATAACCACTACGATGATAACAAATCAAAAGATTGATTCTTCTGATGGGAGAATCATTTTAATTAATTTAATCCTTGTTGAAAGATCAGCTGTGCACAGTCCTGCTCACCAGTGGGGCCCATTTGTCCCTCTCTGTCCCCATCACCTAAAGCCAGTGAATATGATCAGTAGCTAGCACTTAAGGAACAATACGAAACAGATTGTACTGTCAGGCTTCATTAAAGATCATCATTAGTATTCCAATCTGGAAACAGTCAATCTATCCTAACCTTTTACCAATTCTTTTCAGCTGCTTTTGTGAAGTTTGGTTCAGCTGTTAAACGTAAAAACGCTGCAGAGGCTTTTTTAAAACAACAAGTTGGGTCTGGCTGATGCCTGTCAGGCAGCAGCTTAGTGAAAAAGCTCAGGGGAAATACGGGTTATGCAACCAGGCTCTAAATGATATAATGTGCAGCTGCGTATGACCTGAGTATTTATGGGCAATGAAACTTTCTTCAACTTGAAGCTTAACAATGATGAATGGAAATGAAATGGATATGGCACTTTCTTTCATCCCACTGCTGAGGGGTTTTGTGGTCCCGAGGGTGTTTTTGCAGAGCTGGCTGGCTGGGCTCTCACCTCCGCTCCTCTCAGCACAGGCTGCTGGGGGCATTTGGAGCATGTTGATCAGGGAGATGGAATTCCAGATCTGTTTGCAGTTCACTTTATCTTTTCTAACAAGGTCAGATTGCTTTGTTTGTTTGTTTTTCATTCTGGTGGCTGGGAATAATTATGGAGAAATGGATTATAGGATTTGGAGGCATATTTCTGGACGGTCATCCCTTTATCTCAGCCATGTCCTATGGCTGCACATGAGATGCAGCTAGAATCTTACAAAACAGTTTGTCTGCCATGCAATGATCTCATTATTTTGATATTCTTGACATTTATGATTTGCTAACCTTCCCAGCTGTCCAACCATCTTCCTGAAGATATTTCAGGAATGCTTTGCCTGAAATACTAAAAGAAAAGTACAATCCCGTCGTTTAGAATAATCTCCTTCTAAGAGTGCTTTTTTAAAAACAAGGCAAGTTGGATTTTTTTATGTGTTCTTGTGTATCAGAAGGGATTTCACAGAGATTGCAAATGAAATCAGAATTAGGCCAGTAAAATAGAGAAAAACATTAGATTTAACATTTCTTCTCACAGAAAGAATAAAGGAACAACTCACTCTTCAAACTTGATTATGAATCAAAAATGTTATTATTACTGTAACAGAATGACCAAGAAAATCCCAAACAAAAGTACAAAGTACTTTTCAGCTGCTTTTGTGTAGTTTGGTTCAGCTGCTCTCTGTAAAAGCTCAAATACTTTCCTATAGATTAGTACTAATCTAACTTCTGAATGCTTTATACAATTCAATAACCCTCTTGGAAACAATTATTTGCAATAACTGGTTGCTCATTGCATACACATGAAGATTTCTGCTATTTAAATCCATGAATAGGTGGAGTTTTCTATAACAAAAATAGTCATAATAAATGTAGGTACTTCATAAGGATGATCCAGCCAAAAATCCAGTTTTCAAATGTTTTCCAAAACTAAGCCAGCATAGCAAAAATATCGATTTTTCACCACAGAAGTATAGAAAATCCCTTAGTAGAGAATTGCAGCTAACACCAATGTCAATGAAGATTCTCTGTGAACTTGATTATATTTTCTTTAGTTTTATGCTTGCTATCTGGGAAAAAACAAAACCAAAACCAAACCAAAACAAAGAAAAATTCAGACCTCATTATTTTTCTCTGAGGAAACAGAAAACCTAATTTGCTGAAAAAATATGATTCTGCTGTAAGTGAATTTCAAATGTTTTGGTGAATGCTTTTTGCTGTGTATAAGCTCTTGTATAATTTTTCACTTTGACAAGATGGTTTTAGTCCAAGTTCAAAGCCAATTACAGGTTTTATAGGTTAGAACTTATTTATTGCCATGTTATTGGCTATGTAAGTGACTACACAGATAATATTAATTAGCAACATACATTGCAGTGGTGAGTAACACAAATATTGATAGGAATGTAGATTAAACTTTCTAGCATCTCCCTGAAGAATGACAGTCTTTCAAACAACTTATATTCTGGGGGTCCTTTCATTCTAAAATTTATTTATAATTTTCCAGTGACTGCTTTGATTATTTTGTCAGTTTTGCCCATGACAAGCCTGTTACAAAAGGAAAAGCAGAGGGAGGTGTTCCATATTTTTATATCAGTGCAACTGAGTTCCAAACTATTGGCTTGTTAAATGCTTTTAGTTGTTTCTTAATGTATCTCTTTTTGAAGTCAATCTTCTCAATTTCACTTATCTTTTCTTTTTTTTTTTTTTTCCTTGAGGCTACTGATTTTGCTGTGATTTTTTTTTTTACCTCTTCATTTTTAGCCTTTATTTTTTTTATGTCACACACACCTTTATTGGAAAGGAATCCTTTCAGAAGAAGGTATATAGAGTGTGTTACTACCTCAATATTTTCAACTTGTTTTTGTAAAATTAATTTAGCCTTTTTTGAAAGACTTTTTGAGAAAGGGGCCCCATTTAAAGGCTCTCAGAGTGCTGTGACTCCCTTGAACTCGATGGAAGTTGGTCTCAGGTTATGGCCTGGGGTTTGCACCAGTCCAAATCAAAGGTGTTGTTAATAAGAGCAGTCCCCCCCCGCCTCCCTCCCTCCCTGCCCTAAGCAGCACCATCCCACCTCTCCTCTTTACCAGGCTGTTGAAACAGCACTGACACCAGCCTGGCTGATCCATCCTTTGCAGATTCAGTTTTCAGAAAAATTAGGTTTTCATTCATATGGGAATGTGTTAGTGCAGTGGGAACGTGTTAGTGCAGTAGGAATGTGAAACCACAAAGAGAAGCAGGGTATCTCCTCTCTTGTCAGAAGCTACTACTACTACTACTACTACTACTACTATTATTATTATTATTATTATTACTTACAAGGTGTTTGTAAAGGTAATATTCTCCTAGTAAGTCTTGTACTATTTTTTTACTCTCCCTAAAATGTTATCTAGAAATGTTCATAAAATAACAGCATAAACTAATGGTTGCAGATATAGTCAATGATTTTTACAATTTCTTTATAACTCTAAGGAACAAAATTACCTACCAAAAGGATCAAAGAGAAAAAGGCAAGGGAATGCCACAAATGGATGACCTACAGATTTGGTATTTCCCAGTTAAGAACTGTTCCAGCACCAAATCTTCTCTGCCAATGTGGCTGCAGAAGATTCTGTGTGATCTTTTGTGCTGTGCATGGAATGTGGTCCTGCTGATGTTCTCAGTGGTTCTTAGCCCTGTGATTTGTGATGGGATCCACACCTGAGGTTCTGCACAAGGTGAGAGCCTGGTTAAAGTCAGCATCTTGCTAACTAGAGACTTCTGTTCCAAAGAGCTGACTTTGCTTCAACATGTTGCGAGGGGAAAATAAGTAAGTAAAAAAGCAAAATATTGCACAAAACAGGGCACTCTTTACAGCACCAAACTACTCATTTAATTCAGTGATTAATTTGTCTTGATGGTGTTAGTAATTTACTTGGCAAAATGCCTTTGCACTAGGGAATCTGGTTGGAAGAATCCTTATGAAATGAATAGTGAAAGAAACAGAATGTGGCAGTGGAAATCCATTTCACAGAGGAAATTCAAATGAAGAGGCTGTGACCCATCAGAAGGAATCTGATCAAGTCTGCCAGAGTTGGCAGGTATTTTTTTTTAAATGTTCTTTACCTATTTCACATTTTCAAACCATGCAGCTACTGTTTATACTGCAAGTACAATTTCTGAGCTATTCTTAGAGGTGTAGCTGACTTAACATTTTTTGATGCCTTTGAGTCCAGCAGCTTGTTTATGTGTGGTATAGATAAATGCAACAGCGACTTCATTTATTTTATTTTAATCTTAAACCCCATCTCAAACTCCCCCTTTTTCCTCCCCTCCTTCTCCACCCCTTCTTTCCCTTCCCCTCCTTTCTTCCCACCTTTTCGCCTCCTTCCCTACTTCTTTTCCTTCCCCCCACCCCGCATCCTTTCTTTGGCAGTGCAGATTTGCTGCTCATGTAAATAGGGAAGATAATTTATTTTTAAAAGTCTAGCTACAGGTGGGTTGTCAAGTGTAGTAATGAAGAAAAGATCAGAAACTCCTTTAACTGGAACTGGAGGCTTTACGTGGATGAGGGCTGAGCTTTGCTTAAGACCATCTGATGCTGCAGAGATGTTTGAATCCAATCTGGAACTGCACTGCCCTCCTGCGTTCACAGCGGAAGAAGGAGAAGTTTTGTGACACGTCCCCGGGACAGAGGAAGAACTCGTTTAAATACCTTGAATGAGAAACAAAAGGAACATAATTATTCCTGTGCCCGCCTACTTAGAAGAGCACAGGATTGAACTTATTTTGGCTAATCAGAGCAGATTTTGCTCTCAGGTTCACGCAGGACATACAAAAAAAGTGGATAGTTCAAACAATATGGAATGTTTTTTCCAATTATGCATTACTTGCCTAAACATTGTGGAAGTTTTGCAGGATGCTCTGCTTTTACAGGAGCCAGTTCAGGCTGTAGTGAAGTCTTGTGCAAAGGCTTCAGCAGTTCTGAAGAGACCGTCTTGTAGCTGATCAGATTCCAAAGCCACCACTGACAACATATCCAGCACTAAAAGGCTCCTTACACAGATGGAAGTTGCTCAGTTATTTCCTATCATCTCCCCACGTACTGGATTAGGCAACTCATAAATTTCTGGAAAGCAGAAAAGAAGGGCTCACGACACAGCCAGGATGCACAACACAGAGATGTGCACGCAGCCACGAGCTGCTGAGCTAGCAAGCCCACAGGGTTGAGCCAAGGCAGTCCAGCAGCACTGAGTGTGTCAAGCACAGCTACAGGGGACAGCCCAGAGCCTGGCACATGCACTGCTGGGTGGCACAGTGTGCCCCGAGGTCATGGGCCGGGTGGGCTGGCCGGGTGGAGGTGTTCCAGCAGCCCCTTAGAATCACTGAATGGTTTGTGCTGGAAGGGAACTTCGGGGAGTTAGCTAATCCAACCCCCTGCCACAGGCAGGGACACTTTTCACTACACCAGGTTGCTCCAAGTCCCATCCAACCTGGTCTTGAGTGTTTCCAGGGATGTTTCTGGGCAACCTGTTCCAGTGTTTTACTACCCTCATCATAAAAGATGTTCTCCTTATATTCCTTTTTCTTTCAAACCATTTCCCTTCCTCTCCCTCACCTTGCTTGCAGCAGAGTGGGCTTGCAGGCTCCTGAAGAAGTGATACATGTGAATGGTCCTGGCCCCCAGCTCCACACCAGCATGGCAGCTCCATCCAACAGCTATGCTAGAAATTAAATGGCTCCTGAGTGTTGCGGTATGTTTCTTCTGCTTTAACTTGATTAAGTTGTAAATTGGTTCGTTCCATGCACCCCTTTATTTGCAATGGTTCTGCCCTGGATCTCCCTCTCCTTGCTTGCCCTGTCAGTCCAGTTTTCCCCTCCCTGTTACCATTGGCAACCCATGTATCCGTCCCTTAGTCCCTCCCTGGTGCCCTGTCCATCACTCGGTAGCCCATCCCTTCCATCTAGAATCTTCCAGTCAGGGCATCGAGTGATTGGTTCAGGGGCCAGGGCCCCTCCCCAGGCTTTTCCCTATTAGTTGTCCCACTGTGTCTATCACCCTCTCCTTACTCCCACCTTCCTGTGGATTGGCTGAAGACCAAACTCCACTTCTGTCCCCTCCCCTCTTTATAAGCTCGTGTCAGACCGCAGTTCGGGGTTTTCAGCTGTCAGTCTCCCTGGAGTTAATAAATCTGGACTATACTGCAGCTGGAGTCCGTCTCTTCTCTCCTGTTGGGTAGCAGCCCTCTCATTGTGGACCCCGTCCCTTAAGGTGAAAGCCTTAGGCGCCCTCCTGACTGGAGCAGGGACCAGGAGAGTGCCCCAGTGCTGCTGGTGGTGCTGGCCACAGCTAGCAGGGACGTCCCAAAGGGGTGATCGTCATTCCCCTCCGAGGCCAGCACCTGAGCATTAGGAAAACAGGCTTTAGAGCAATCTTCTAATGAAAGCCTAGGAATAAGAAGAACAGCTCATTTCAAAATGAGTCAGTGTGCTTAAAAGGAACCAGAGTGGCCTGCAAGAGCAATTAGGCAGAATGGGAAAATCTATGTAAAATGTACATAGAAAGTTACACAGGCACAGGTTGCCCAGGGAAGCTGTGGCTGCCCCATCGCTAGAAGTGTCCAAGGCCAGGTTGTCCAGGACTTTGAGCAATCTGGACAAGAGAAAGGTGTCCCTGTCCATGGCAGGGGGGATTGGAATGAGTGTCCCTTCCAACCCAAAACATTCTGTGATTCTGTGAAAGATGTTGCTTGTTAGAGAGTGCTTTATACCAATCAGGGGTTATACAAATCAGAGGTTCCCTGAAGGGTTACACGCTTTCTCATTTAAAGACTTTGCACCACATATTGGGTAAAACTTTCCTCCCTCTATTATGCTGCTATATTTTGGTAACGTCTCTTCAAAATGAGTTGGTTCTTCAAGGGCAAGGAGTGACACCTGCACCAAACAGAACAGAAATAAAGTATGCAGACAAGAAAAGCAGGAAACAGGAGACCAAACACAACTTTATCCATGGTGGCTGATAAGAGATAATTAGGACAGCTCCTGGGGAGGACAGATTTGGGATAACATAGCAAAGTATTAGTTCCGTAGGGTTGCACCAGCTTTACTGTAATGGTAATGTAAAAGTGGCAATTGACATTTTTTGAAGTTTTTTGAAGACAGACTCATGTTTTTGCAGTCACAGATTTTTTTCTGGGGAACAAAAGTGAAAATAATATTGATAGAAGAATAATTTATTGTCAGGTATTTCTGAACATGGAAGCTGGAAGTCAAAATAAACCACCGAGACTCAATCTAAATTTTATTGAACTACTGTGCATCCAGATGAATTAGTTTGGAAATTGGCTGTTGGCTCAAATTCTACCCTGAATCTGGATCTAGATTTCTAGTCTCCAGCTACTCTGACAGTTATTCAGTTCTGGGGCTTTGAAGTTCAGAAGATAGAATTTCAGCATGCAAATATGGTCATTAAAGAAACCAAGTAATTACTACCCAAACCCATGCCCGATCACTTAATAGCAAAACTGTATAACTGTTGCCTCCAGCATGCTCTGAATGTTGCCAGAAAAATGAAGCAGTGGTTTGGAGAAGTTGAACAAAGCAGGAAATCTCCCTGCTGCTCATGTAACTTGGATAGCAGCTGCTTGAGCATCTGTCTCAGCTTTCAGCTGTAGGATTTGGCTGAGAGTTCCAGCAAACAAGCTGGGTGACCTCAGTTTTGTAAAAATGCATGAGCATCACTAATCTCAGTCTGCAGAGGCAGGTGACTCGTAGCATCAAGTGAAACTTAAGAGGAATTGCTCTAAATCATGACCATTTGTAATGATTCACAGGGATTATTCCTGTGGGGAAGAACTCTGGAACAACAGCTCACTCAATGTGACAGCAAAAACTATTATGTTTACAGGGTTTCTTAGGAGCAGATCAATAAACAGAAGCAAGACATGCTGAAATTCTTACATCTACAGCACAATAAGTTCAGTCTTTCTGTATTTAAAGAGGGCTTATAAGAAAGATGGGGACAGGCTTTTTACTGGGGCCTGTAGTGATAGGACAAAGTGTGATGGTTTTAAATTAAAAGAGGGCAGATTGAGACTAGGTAAAAGGAAGAAGTGTTTTGTGATGGGGGTGGTGAACACTGGGACAGGTTGCCTGGAGAGGCTGTAGATGCCCTATCCCTGGAAACATCAAGGCCAGGTTGGATGGGGCCCTGAGCAACCTGGTCTAGTGCAAGATGTTCCTGTGATGTGGTGCATGGTTCATTTGGTTTGTTCTGTTTCCCCCTAAAGTTATAATGGTTCGGTCCCGGGATCCCCCCCTCCTCCTCCCCTGGTACCCCTCCCTTTGAGAGTGTCAATTCATTGTCTCCCCCACTGTTTCCCTGGTCAATCCCTGTTTCCTTCTGTCAATCCCTCCCCAAGTTCCTGTCCATCACCCACTGTCTCCTTCCCTCTTTCCAGAAAGTTCTCCCCTCTTCGGTGGTTGATTGGATCGGGAACAAGAGTCCCTCCCTGTCACATTCCCTATTGGCAAGCCGGCATGTTTCTCACAAGTTTGTTCTCTCCCAAGTTCTCCCTCATTGGTTAATGTGTTGTGTTTCCACCCCCTTTATAAACTGCTGTATTCCTGCCTCGAGGTCCCTTCTCGGCTGGCTCCCCTGGAGACAATAAAAACTCTGGATTTTACCCCTGAGGAGGGTCCCTCCTTTCTTTCTTCTACTTCGCCTGCCTGCTGCTCACTGCTGCCCCTTGCTGAGGCGCTCCCGGACGCCCCCGGCGCATCTGGGAATTCCCCACCCCGGCTGTCGGCTGCTGTGCCTTCAGCTCAGCCGGAGCAACCTCCTCCCCTGCCCGGGGGAGTACAGAGACTCTGATAGCAGCGCAGCATTCCTGCTCATTACAGACAGGTTTGACTAGATGATCTTTGGAGATCCCTTCTAACACAAACCATTCTATGATTCTAAGATCAAGGGGTTTATAATCCAGATCAGATTTAGTCTGGTGCCCTGGACTCACTATCTGCACCACACTTGTGGTTTGAAGCAGTCTAAACAAGCAGTTCAGACCTTCAGTTCAGCTTCCGAGCAAACCTGGTGTGTATCTGGAGTGAAGATTCTGGCTTACTCTCTTCTGAAAAGAATCCAGTGTCCATCCACCAAAAGGGGTCTGCAGATCCAAATGACAAATCAGAAATGGGATCACTTCAAACCTCTAGTGCTGCTCCAACACAAAACAAAATGCTTTGATAGATGTAGCCAATGCAGTCTTGACAAAACGTTGAGGTTGTAACCTTGCACTAATATAGATTAGACAGAAAAAGTGTATCTTTTGCTTTCCTGAGTAACTTCATTAATTTACTAGTTTTTCCTATAAAAAGCAGTGCATTAAAAGCAAAACATTAAGGAACTTTCAAGACAAGTACTTTGAGCAAGAACAGAAAAGCTTTTCTGTCCATGGTAAATAAAAGAATGTGGAGTTTCACGCTGACCTGGATGGACTGCTCTCCATGTCTGAGCTGGCTTGCAGAGAGTGCTGCACTCAGGACATACCCAGAGCCCACAGAGCAAGAGCTCTTCCTGATTTTCCAGTCCTTACCACCTCTTTATGATGATGGTGTGTTTCTAAGTGTTTCCAAAGAAAAGGTTTCAGGTTTCATTCCCTAGGTATTTTCAGATGTTCAATTAATCTTTACAGAATGCCTAGGTGAAGATTAGGTATCAATGGCATTTTTCTCCTGTTATTACATAAATAATTCTCTGCACAAGGAGTAAACTCTTTTTCTGATTCAAACAGCAGAGGTTATTGCACAGTACATCTACAGATATAATTAAAATTTCAGAATAAAAATAATTACATGATAGTTGCTGTGTAGAACAGCCACCCTGAAACAAAGTATGTGTTGCTTTATCCTAGAATTTGAGAGCAGTAGGGTTGTTCAGATCTTCAATCAACAATCATTTTCTAAAGTTACCATCACTGGCCTCAGAAATAGAGGATTTGGAGAGGAATTGCAAACCAAAGGAAACCCTTACTTGAGTAAGTATTGATTTTAGTATTGTTTCCTGTTAATTCTTATTGTTAAAAATACAAAATTGAAAAACATTCCTCAACACTTGTGGCTCTTTTTTACCACTGGCAAATGCAATAGGGTCATGCACATTAGCCAAAGAGAGAGTAATACACAGTTGCTGCTTTATTTAGTTTGGCAGAAAATTACATGTTCCATTTAAAATGTCTGAGATTTAACAGGTCAACCTCTTTTGAAAATTATGAGTCGGTGTTTTGGGGGTTTGTTATTATGTTCCACTGTTTTGATGAGTATTTTCAATAGGATAGATATATGTCCTGACAGAAGAAGTTGCTGAAAGAAGAATTGGAGAAGAGCTTGAAAAAGACCTGAGCTTATATGGAAGAATCATTTGAAACAACTACTGAACAGCCAAATGTAGAGCTATTTTAACATTACTCTCCAAGCAGATACGCTCACAGTAATTGCGCTGACTTTTGCAAGTCCCTAATCTGAAATGTTGCCTCTGAGACTTTACATCTGCAGTCTGTTTCAGAACTAGGACCCTGTTCTCAAGGCTGATGACTTAGGAAATCTATGTTTGGTTTCAAGAGACTTCCCAGAGGATTTTATCAGCTGAAATAACTTTTCCCCTTCTACTTAAAACACAGCTTGGGTATGTTAAGTCCCTGCACAAAGAGCATAAAATGTGCATCAGTTCATTTTTTACATTTAGTTAACTTCTTCAGTGTCAACAAGAACTTTTCCTAGTTAACTATCTTGTACTGAAGAGTCAAGACCACCCATTTTGAAGTAAATAAATCAGGGCAGGAGATCTTTCTCCTTTTTAATGCCTTTATTAAAAAGAATCAGCTCAGGTGGGGAGAAACCGACGGGTCACGCCCACGCCGCCGCTGTCCCCAAGAGTGGCACGGAGGAGGATGATGATGATGATGATGCAGCTGTGTCCGCTGGTCTGCAGGCAGAGCTGGGGCTTCCGTCCTCACAAGAGATTAGGAGATTCCGCTTTTTTGGTCTAACATTTCAGGTCCTCTCTCTAGTTAATATCTTTCAGGTTAGGGTGAGAAGTAGGATCTTAGCAGGTACTGGATTAAGTTCCTCGTCCTTAGACATCACTTAGGTCTCTTAATTCTATGTTGGCTCGTTGTTTTTAGGGGTTTTCCTGGAAAACTACAAAATTTGGTGAAATGCATTCTCATCTGCATACCAGCTCTGATGCCACTCCCCTGCCCTGCTACTTGCGGGGTCCGGTGTCACTCCCTGGCAAGCATCAGGGGGACAATGGCTAATCACCAGCCATTAACAGGTAATTGAAGAAGAACTCTCAGCAACAGGTGGCTGCAACACGAAGCTAACTTAACAGCAACTGGTTCAACTTGTTTTACCTCTGCAACCTTAAAAAAATAACTTTTTTATTCATAACACATTTCAAGACTTGTTTCAGGCAGAGTATGTGTAACGTTGCTGAGGCATCAGCTTGCCCACAGCCCTTCCTTCCTTGTTGTTACAGAGGGAGCACATCTACAGGAACAATTCAGCAGGGGTGAGAAGAGTAAAACAGACTAAAACCAAGACTTGCAAAGTCAGCTGTCTGAGTCAGCATCGTGTCCCTGGGCACTTCAGAGGCTCAGTGTGTGCCTGTCAACACTGCCTGTCTCCCTTAATGCTGAATTATCCTGCACCACCTGAATAAAGTGCCATTGTATTACCAGCTCTCATACCCAACGTTGCCAGGGCAAAGGTAGGTAGGCAGGCAGGCAGTGAGGATGAGTAAATCCAAGAGGAACTGTGTTTGTAATGCTGTTCCCCTTGTGCCTCACAGAAGATCTGTGAGCCACCATGCAAACGCAGGTATCATCCCAGCCTGTGTCTGTGGCTTGGAGGCGCATTCAACATGGCTCAACAGTGCAACAGCTGCTTTGTTAGCATTTTATATGTCGCAAATCAAAGAAGCTTACTTCTCACTCCTTAGTGCCCCAGCCCACAGACTAAGCAAGATTTTACCATATTGCTGTAAAAAGAAGGCTCAGGAGGTCGTGTATTCTTAAGTTTCAAACTGATGGATTGAAAGTGGAGGAGCCAGTAAATGTGCCGAGGGTTTGGTGGCATAGGCTTGCTCACATTTAAACTGTGAAACATTTGCAAATGTCTACTTAAAGGCAACATTAAAACAACAGACCTCTTTTGCTTTTGTGGCTTTGCCTACCAGCTACAGTGTGCCATATCAGAGTGTGAGGGTTGAGAGGAGAGATCTGAAATTTAGCAGCTTAAAAAAAAAAAAAAAAAACAAAAAACCCAAAAAAAAAAACCACCTAAAAAAACCCAAAAAAACCCACCAAACCCAAAAAACAACCCAAACGTTTTTAATCAGCTTGAGAGCCCAGTGGATTTGTGAAATCGTTTGGGATTAACAGGCTATTGATTGCTAATAAAACAATATTTAGCTTTGTCTGATGAACAGCAATGGAAAAAAGGTGTGGGCACCTTGTCAAACACAACCCATTGAGGACGGATGATGGGTTAAGTGTGGGGGTCTGAGTGGCAGCGTGGGTGCCCAGTCTTCAAGGAGAACTTGTCAGTTGTTAGTGAGGCTGGTGAAAGGAAGGACGCCAGCGCCTGATGGCTGGGGTAGTATTGATGCAAGTTAGCTGACTAATCAGATTGAAAAAGTCCCATGGTATTTATGTCACTTTAATTTTCATCAAACAATTGGAGACGACAGCACTCTATTAAGAAGAGGTTGATCCAGAACTAAAGCTAAATAAATTAGGGTCTCAGTTTAATCAAATTATCCCTCTGCTGGCCTTGGATTAACCGAGGGAGACAGCGTCAGTCTAGGCACTTTTCATTGGCTGGTTTATCTTTTTTTTTTTTTTTTTAAAGAAGCTGGTACAAAGAATGGGAGATTTAACACACAGCTACTACTCATAATACCTCAAATAAGCACCTTTTAAAGAAGCAGGAATTAATATTTATCAGAAAATTTGCGGCTTTACTAAAGGATATGAAATGAACTGAAAATGAGGCTAAAATTTGTCAACAAAAATCTAGATTGAAAGAACCTGAAACAAGCTGGCACAGAAATGGAAAACTAGCTTAATGCTACTTAATGATTTCTTGTTAGACTCATAATATTTTAGTTTACCTGCTCTAAAAACGCTTTGATTGCACAGTTACATTTTGCTATTTTTTACTTATATTTTTTGTGCAGGGTAAGAAATTCTTTTTTCTCCTTCCTACATTCTTTGCACCTCTGGGTGTAAAAATCTTTGAGGTATCCAGATTGTCTCTGAGAAAATAATTTCCCCAAGCTGCCTTATATCTTCTCCTGTAAAGTTTTCACTAGAAGTTTACAGCAAGCGATAGTAACTGTCTTGTCAATAGTAGTAACATGAAAAAAATCACATGTTTATAGTTCTTCTACAAAGATTTAACTGAACTGTTGCAATAAATCTTTCAAGATCCTGAACTCTTGAAATATTCCAAATCTATGTTTTGTCATAATCATTGTAAAAGTAACTCTGGTTTTCTAGACATAGAAATGAATGTAAAATAGTACCTCCTTTGCTGGAAGCAATGAACTGAATTTATCCCAATTAACCACAAAATGTTTTCTTTTAAAAATGCAACGTGATTAATAAACACCTCCTTCCATCTTTGTTGCAAAATTAAAAATAATTTTGCGAGAAAAGCAGGGTAAATGGATGTAGTATTGTGCCTGAGTCTACTTTCTGATTGCTTCTTTCTCTGACTTCTAACTGGTTTTTGCTGCCCATGATCATCAACGTTGTTCCTCATTCTTCTGAGACAATCACAACTTAGGGAAAACGAAGGTGAACAAATAAATACTTGTATTTTTGTTACATCTGTCAAAGTGGAGGTAATGGGATCAGCTGTGATCTAGTGCACACTCAGGTAAATCATTTTCACTGCATGTGTAATAGACCTGAGAAGTATGACTGACTTCTGTTAGTCCCTGTTCTCCCAAAATCTACAAAATTTCATAGTCTTCCTCTCCTTGCATTTCATATCTGTTCTTATTAAGCCCTTGGAAATGCAGGCACTAAGCACCTGGTTCCTTACATAGCTATGCACACATATCCTAACGCTCCTTGCATTTAGGATTTATAAATTTCCAGTTCAAACAATTTGCTCCTTTCTTTTTTTGCTCACACACTTCAAGATTCCACTCTTTGGTCAGTTCTGGTGGGCATAACCTTGCAGATGCTCAAGATGCTCAAGGCTTTGCAAAAGAAGGGGTTTTTTCTCCCAGGTAACTCATCTAATTATTTCCTTCCAAAGCTTGCTAAATGCCTGACATCCACTCTTGTGACACTAAGCATCTTGCAGATACTATTAAAAAAAAAGTTAAGAGCCAAATAGTTGCTTTTGGGGGGTTGTTTTTAATGCACAGCCCTCGCAGTTCTGCTAGTTTGACTTGAAAGCTTATCTGAATACCACCTGTCCTTGCTTGTTTTCTTACTGTGGATGAATAAAGATCATATATTTTCATTGTAAAGATATGACCTAAAGTAAATGCTTCATTTTACTTCACACTGGGATAGGATTTTTCTTGTAATTTTTCTGCACAATCATTTACTCTTAAGTTCGGGTATTTTTTCCCTGTAGAAAACAGACATTTTCCCTGCAGAAACACAGGCATTATAAGACAGAAAAGTCTGAGGTGCTTACAGCTGCTATCTCTGTGAGCAGTGGTTTATCCTCAACATGCTTATGAATTCTTTTATCTGCATTTACCCTTTGGACAGAAACAGTAAATGTAACCCTGATGAGCAGTGATTTTCTAAGTATCTCATTATTTTTGTAACATTACCTGTTTGGAGAGATCTCAGTTGGATTCCAGTGACCTGTAGCATCTGAAATTATCCCATTTTCCTCAAGCTGCTCCACAATGCACATTTTATGGGGGCACTTCTGTAGAGGTACAAATGTGTGTGTGTGTAACATACTGAGTCACACACTTTGTAATATAACCCTAACTCTAGTTCCAGGGCGAATTTTTGTTAAAAACTGAACAACAACAACAAACCCAAATCCCTCAAGTAAATAACACCCCTTCCCTGCCACTAACTCCCCCCCAAAAAAACCTAAAACCAAAAATTCAACAACCCAAAACCTGCCCCTTCCCAGATCAAAGTTTTGTTTTGCAGCCCATACTTTGCTTTGGCAGCCCTTTCCAGCCCCACTTCAGCTCCAGATCTAGGCTTACCTACTCTCTCAATCTTAAGCCTAACCCTGGTTTGAGGGTGAGCCCTACAAATGGTCTGATAGGCTTTGCCCAGATAAAAAATGCCTCAGTCAGTTATCTTAGTATACTAAGGGGAATATCATCATCATGTGATAAAACTTTTAAACTGACTGAGCATTTAAATTCAGAATAGCAATTCTGCTTTCAATACTACTAACTTTTCCTTAAGATAAGAAAAAAAAATACCTTTTGACTACAGTTCATTCCCTCTGCATATAAACTGGCACTCACATTTTCTGATTTATACTTAATTTAACTCTTTCCAAGCTGTTATAATTTTAACAGATTCTGAATTAATCCTTTTGCTGTGAAGGCAATAAAGCATTAAGAGCTCACTGTCATTACTGATGTTTTAATTGCAGGGATACCATTCTGTAAAAGGTGAGGTTTCTGCACCTTGTTTTGTTGCACCTAAGGCCTCTGGAGCTGTGCTTTTTTTTGTTGCTGTGTGATGTGGGGAAGTGACAGCCTGTTCATCTCTACACATCTTGAAGGCTCAATGAAAAAGCCACTATGTTTTTAGACTGCTGGCTACAGAGGGTTTCCATCACTGAATCAATAAAAATGCAACAAACTGGGGTGGGAGGACTGAATTGTAAGTGTATTTGCTTTTGGAAGTGTCATTCTGGGCACTTACGTGTAGCAGGCCACCTTTAGTATCCAAGGAGTGTAAAGCAAAATTTTGGACAGTTTGGACTTTCTGGATAGAAAATGCTTTTGAAAAATTGTCTTTAGTTTTTGAGTTTCATGGTTGTGAGCTGTTGTCTGCTCTGTTGGTGACCTTAAGTGGTTATAATTTAAAAAATACAGTTCTGACTACACAACTAAGAAGTAATTTGTTAATACGAATTTTTTAAAAATCTGCTCTCCCTTTTTTTTCTAGTACATTTTACACCAGGTAAAGTCATAGCCATTTAATAATAGTTTGTTAAAAAATACTTTTTTTCCCTACACAATTTCTATTAACATATTTCTTTGGTTTTGAATTTTGACAAGCACGGAAGCCACAAAAAAGTGACACAGGTAGAGAATAAAGTTACACATGCTTGGAAATCCAGATGAAACAAAGCCCACAAGTGATATGTTGATACCATATTTTGTGTGTGAACACCCTCCAACAGTCTCCCCCGTGTTGTGTTTCCAGAACTGGAAAAAAGTTTGAAATGCATTAAAAAAATCCCAGCAAATATTTGAAGTTTCTTCCCCTTGGCCCAGATTATGAAATAGTAATCCATTACATTGTAAATCTTCCTGTACCATGCAAATCCCTTTACAAGGATTAGGAGATTGTAACAAAGATGATCATATTTCAATAGGTACCAGTGCAAGTTATATATTTCTGCTGCAGATTTCATACAGTCCTCACCCAACACATTACATACAGTGACCCAAACAAACAGGTGCTTTACATTTATTGAGAATCTTAATTCACACAACAATAAAAAAGAAGGCTCAGGTACAAGGTTGTGCGGCACATTCAGCCTGTGCTCTCTGAGGGGACTCAACAATAGCTGAGGGTGTGCAATGGAGCAAAGACTATGCAATCAGTGACCCCTTGCCCCTCAGGGGCGGGATAGGGGAGAGGAGAATTTCAGTAAAACACAAAGAAGCTGCTGTTTCTGCTTTTGCTGCTATCAGCCTGGGTGCTGCTGACAGAGCAGCGGCCTGTTAAATCTATTTCTGCTCCTAACTGCTTAGGCAAGAGTAGAGGGAAACTGTTTTATCATTCTGCATCACTTCTGTTTCTTTCAGGGGATTGGATCCTACTTAGGGGGCATAAGGTAGAAGCATCTGACTTGGCTAGATTTCCTCTGTGCACTAAGGGAATGCAGCACTTTGCCAGCATTTTGCACTCATTCTAATTCATTGAGTGGTACTGAATTGCTATGTAGGAAAAAAATTCCAGGAGAAGCACTTAATTCACACCACTAAGTAATGTTTGTAAAATTGGTGGTATCTTCTCATACCTGTAGAAGTCTGAATGGATGTAGGATTTTTTAAAAATACAGGACGAAATTTGTGAAGGAGTCTGACTTAGCTCTTAGACACTTCTTCAAATTTGGCATTCTTGTATTATCTAAAACCAGTTTCCAAATTTAGGTTTTTCATGTCCCTCTGGATTTGCCTATAACTGAGCAAGCCTAATCTGTTTAATTAGTACCATACTTAAAAAAAAAAAAAAAAGCTTACTTTGTTAGCTGTGAGAGGTAGGAAAGTGAAAGGAAAAATTAAGGTATATGGACAGATATACAAGTACAGCTGAGAGATCAGGGATTGTAATCCAGACAAGTAAAATCAGACTTTCATATTTTTTTCCTGAATTCTGTATCCCACTCCTTTTTTTTTTTTTTTTTTTTTTTTTTTAAATTTGTTACCAATCAATTCAAATCTCTTTGCTTTTATACTCAACAAACACTACTGAATTTGCATTCTAAAAATGAGATGACAATCAGACCCTTGGTTACACCCCTCTACAAATGACAAAAAACTGCAAAGATGATGATAATGCTGACTGTCACTCTGTTGAGCAATGATTATCATGTATTAACAAACACTTGGTACCTTCCCTTACATTGAGAGCCACATATTGAGTGCTCTTGCAGAGTCAGCCTTTGTAAAATAAGTATCATAGAATCATAGAATTTTGAATTGGAAGGGATCTATCAGGATCATTGAGTCCAGCTTCTGGTCCTGGGCAGATCACCCCAAGAGTCACACCATGTGTCTGAGAGCACTGTCCAAATGCTTCCTGAACTCTGCCAGGCTTGGTGCTGTGACCACTGCCCTGCACTGTTCCAGTGCCCAACTCCTCTTTGGGTGAAGAACCTCACATCCAACCTAAACCCCCCCCGACTCAGTTTCATGCTGTTTCCTTGAGTCCTGTCCCCTCACGAGGAAGTTTTAACTGCAGTGAGGTCTCCTCTCAGTCTCGTCCAGGCTGAACAGACCAAGTGATCTCAGCTGCTCCTCACATGGCTTCCCCTCCAGACCCTTCACCATTCTCATGGCCTTCCTTTGAACACTGTCTAATAGCTTCATGTCTTTTTTACATTGTAGTACCCAAAACTGCTCCAGCACTTGAGGTGAGGCCGCTCCAGCTCAGAGCAGAGTGGGACAATCCCTCCCTTGGCCGGCTGGCAATGCTGTGCCTGATGCCCCCAGGGCAGGGCTGGCCCCCCTGGCTGCAGGACACTGCTGACCCGTATTCAGCTTGCCATCCACCAGCACCCCCAGGTCCCTTTCTGTGGCACTGCTCTCCAGTGTCTCATTCCCCAGTCTATACACACAACCAGGCCTGCCCAATCTCCAGTGCAGGATCTGGTAATTTGCCTTGTTAAACCCCACGCAGTTGGTGATTTCCCACTTCTCTCATTTCTCCAGGTCTCTCTGCAGGGCCTCTCTGCCCTCAAGGGAGTTGACAGCTCCTTCCAGTTTAGTGTGGTCAGCAAACTTACTTAATGTACCTGTGATGTAGATTAGCTTCTTATGAAAAACTATGTGGAAAGGGAGGAAACTATCGCCATGTCTGACCTGGTGAGCACTATGGCACAAGTGTAACAAAACATGTGGTGCTGAAAATCCAATACCTTTGAGATTTTCACTTTAGGCTATTAGCTGCAGTTTGTTCCTGTGATGGCAGTTCTGGAGCAGCCAGGTCCTTTCATTTGGAAAAGGAACCTATTTGATGTGTGCGACCATGCCGAGCAGCAAAGCATAGTACGTGGGGGAGTTTGGCAAATCAGCTTTTAAAGATACATTTGATCTCCAGAACCAAAGTGCCAATACAGAGGCCTGCAAACTTCACTAACTTTTCAACCTACTCATGGACAACCAATTTGATCCAAAAGTACAAGATGTCATTTAAAAATGTGTGATGCCTGGGGAGGAACAGCTAACAGTAGCGACGAGATATAGCAGATTTCTTAAGTATGTCCTGTTAGGGAATCAACACTGCACAAAGACCTGACTCAGAGCAGTTCTAGCAGGATGCAGAGTTTACCTCTGCTCCTGCCATTATATAAGGTGGTCAGGTTCGGGGCAAAATAGTAATTTCCTTCTTTTTGGAAATATTTGTAGTAGCACAGATATGAACTTAGACAATTTGAGGGTAAAAATTGTTACAATTCCAGCTTTGACATCTCCCCTACCACATCCTGCTTAGGAGAACTATGGGAACCAGCATAATTTGTTTCTAAAGAGATGTATATTTCTGTCAGGCACAAAATACAGAGAAAATGAAGGAGCTTCAGTAACCCACCTGGAACATCAGGTGCTAACTGTGTTCTTCAAGCAATAAGGTTCACACTTTGGTTTTCTATATTGTTTTTTAACCACTTTTTAATGCATTTTAATTTTCTGCATTTTAATGAGCTCTCAGTTATAAAGGACATCAGGAAGAATTTCTTCATAGAAAGGGTGACTAGACATTGAAATGGGTTGTCCAGGGAGGTGGTGGAGTCACTCTCCCTAGAGGTGTTTAAAGGAAAGACTGAATGTGGCGCTTAGTGTCATGGTCTTGTTGCAAAATGTGAAGTACGTAAAATTTCCTTAAGAAAGGATGTGCTATAACATTTGATCTTTGCATAATTTCAAGCCTAACTGCAAAACAAGAAGGGAGATCTAACTGGTGGGAGAACCACTAACAAGCTCTAAGGGATCTCCAGGTGGTAGGAGAACAAATTACTTGTTGGTGGAATTACCTTGTTAAGGTTTAGGGCTGGAAATGCTTCAGTGATCTCAGACCTGGGGGCAGGTTAAAGCTTGGGAAGAAGGACATACCCCTGACAGTGGACACAAAGAATGCAGAATTTATGGGCCATAAGGACATATGGAAGAACCCTCAAGATAAAGAAGAAATTAATAAAGACAACTCAGCAACTGTGCTGCAATCAGTTCCAGCTGGGTAAAAAGTGACTCCATAGAGGGAAGATCACGGACTCACAACACCAACCCAAGAAACCACCAGCTGAAATAAAGACTAAGCACACAACCTAACAACATGAGGAGGAGGAGAATCTTTAAACAACAGAAGGTAGAATACTAATTAATAATAGAACTATGCAACTTGTAGCCAATGGACACTAACTCCTTTGCTGAAATGTATAAGTCTTGTATAATGCATAAATAAAAATTCTGATCATTTGTGTGTTTTATTTGTGAAATACCACCCAGGCTTGTGCAACTCTGAAATAAATAATTAACATCTCTCGAGTGTGCATTATTGGCTTGTTGCACACCGGGTAATTAATGTGAGTTTTGTGGGTAGTCTGGTTGACAAGGTGGTGTTTGGTCACAGGTCGGACTCGATGACCTCAGAAGTTTTTCCGACCTCAGAGGTTTTTCCAACCTCATTGCTTCTGTGACTCTGCGGTTCTGTCAGTCGCTAAACCTTATTTAAAAGCTGACATTTAAAAGCTCGTGCTGTTCCCTTTAACCCTCCCACGGCAGCCGCGCCGTTTGCGAGACGCCAAAAGCCGGGCGCTCGACAAGCGCGCACGTTGGGATTCCTGCTCCGCGCTGGAAGGAACACCCTCCCGCCTCCTGCGGGGCGATGGCTGACCGACGGTCCCGCAGTTCGTCTGTCCCTCTGTCCCGCCCTCCCGTTGCCCCTCTCCCCCGCAAGATGGCGCCGGCCCGGCCCCTCAGCTCGGCCGCGGCCGGAGGCTGCGCCAGAGGGCGCGCGCGGCTCCGCTCCGTCCCCGCTCCGTCCCCGCCGCCGGAAGCGGCGTGCGCGGGGCGGTGGCGGGACATGGATGCTGAGGAGGAGGTGCCCGAGCTGTCCGATGGCGAGGGCGCCTGGGACGAGGAGGAGGAGGAGGAGGAGGGGGGGGAGGAAGGCGCTGCCGTGGCCCAGCAGATTCGCTGCCTCTTCTGCGACAGGTGGGGGGACGGGGACCGCGAGGCCCCGTGAGGAGCGCGCTGCGCTGGGTGCGCTGCGAGCGCCGGGGCTCGGCCCGCGGGAGGGAGATCGGGAATCCTGCTCTGTAGCCTCGCTCTGTAGCTTGTTGATCGCATACGCCGCCTCTGTGGAGACAAGGGTGTGTTAGAGTCAGACTGAAGGAGGGAGTAACGTGGTATTTCCCTTCCCTCGTGCTGAAGTAGCGTGGAGGCTCTTCTCCATTTTCATCTTTTCCCCATGGCCACTATCGAGATGAAAGTTTTTATTTCGATGCAGCCGATCAAACTGCCCCACCCACCTTGTGCTGGTATAGTTTTTAGATCTCAGGTTTAACGCAGACTTCGCTCTCAGTGTTTGGAAGTGAACAGGATCTGTGGTTTTGTCAAACAAAATTTTTGTGTTCGTTGGCTTTTGTTTCAAAATGTTTGACAAACAAGGTAAAAACTTTGTGAGGCATGTGAGCCGGTGCCTGGTCATCCTTTCTCATTGGCAGGAAATGTGTTCTGAATTGCCCAGTAAGTCAGAACAGAGCATATAGCACTCATAAGTTAGAACTTAATGTGTCAATATTGCATATTTAATAGTTTGTTATTTACAGGTTGTTTAGTTCTGCTGAAGCTGTGTTCTCCCACTGCAAAGCAGAGCATCAGTTTGATGTTAGTGATGTGATCCAGAAACATGGTAAGTTTTTTCATGACATGTTGTTTCCTTTTGTGGATGATTATTGCATTTTAAATAAATTGCAAATACTAATTTGTTTCTAACTGATCTCCTGGTTCACAGCTGAAGCTTCCAAGATTGAATAAGATGAGCTATTGTAGAAAAATGCTTATACTTTTTCTTTATGCTGGCTGCTTCCTGCATGCTTTTTCTACCAGTAAAGCTCTCAACCAGTGACAAAAGTGAGATTGATCTTTGCTGGCTTATGCCGATTCCTCACTGCCTGCTTGATTGACCTGAAGCAGACACTGCATGATTGATCTGATCTGCTGGGAGCTCTTGCCTGACCAGTGATGCTGTTGTTTGGCTCAGTATTTAGCAGAGCCCTATGGCTTGTATCCTTCAGGTGATCACAGGAGGGCTTACCCTCCTGTGTCTGTTAAATTCTTTTTAGTCGATTTTAAGGTTGGCTGTCACTTGAAGCTGTCATTATATATTATGTATTGTAAGATCTAATCTGGCCTGTTTTCTGTCTAAAATCCAAGAAGAAGTATTTTGGGTTTATTTTTGCTGTTCCTGGGGAGAGAACACAGTTAAACTACTATTACTTTTGCGAAGGTGGCAATTTTAAATCAATATTGATAGGTATTCTTGATTAGTAGCATCAGTTTACATTCTTTTAAGCAGAAAGCTAAGAATATGAACAGGGGAGCACAGCAGCCTAAAATGTCGTCAAGGTAGCTGGTAGGAGATAAGAGTGGCTGTCCTGATGGACTTGCTTGCCAAATGAATTAAATTCCTGTCCATAGTTCCCATTTGGATGTGTTCCATTCTTAATTGGTGGCAACTGTATTTGCTCTGAGGGTGAGAATTTCCTGGGTTAGTCCTAAAGAGAAGAAAAACTTAGATGGCAAACTTAAGATAGGAAGAGTGCTCTAGAGGAAGTTTGAAACAATTGCCAATTGAACAGGTAATTAGTATTCACATAACTGTAAAACATGTGGTCTTTTCTGTAATACAATTGCTCTCCCTTTTTTTTTTTTTCCACTCAGGCCTCGATTTTTATGGATACATTAAACTAATAAACTTTGTCAGATTAAAGGTAGGTGTGCCACATACTGCTTTTGTGTTCTGACTCTCGAGAAAATGCTATGCTTCAGTTTGCCCATTTCTAATAATTGCGTGAGATTTTGTATTGAAGTTTTAGAAAGAGAAATCATGGTAAAGTAGCTGTTGATCTGTTTATCTAGATATGAGGCTGTTTTAATTGTAAATATATTTAATTAATGTGGAGGTTTGTTTTCAGAAGGCTCAGTCATTGCATGTGTGTCAATGTAAAAGCCTTTCCTGAGGGTATGAGCTGGCCAGACTCCTACTTAGTAAGGACAATAGCTGATCCCTTAAGTTACAGAACTTAATCAGCTATCAGTTAAAACTCTATTAAAATGATACCTGAGTCAGGAAAGCTAATGGGAGCCTACAGTTTTAAGATAGGCCTTGGTATATTTTGTGTGTCTTGTGACTTTGTTCCTTCATTATTCCCTAAAGGTTTAGGTTAAAACTCGTACCATCTTATCTTACTAAGTAGTTTTTACTTCAGTCTTCAAATCTTAAATCATCCAGTAGTTATTTAATGCATAACTGTATAGAGTAAACACATAAAGGCAAAAACTGAAGTCCAAAACTGACTTCTCTTTTCTTAACCAAGTATTAAGTGGTTGCAAACAGGAGAGACAATGCAGTGTTCCTGACTTCTGTTCCTACAGCACTGTTCATGTAAGAGCACCTTATAAGATACAGGATTAGTATCCTGTATCCTTATAAGATACAGGATTAGTATCTTAGATTTATTGATGAGCCAAACACCTGAGTGAACTTGGTTCCCAAGAGCAGTGCAATCCTGCAAGTATCCTTCAATATCTGTCAATGTGCTGTGCATTAGTGCTTGCACAGAATTCCTTGATCCTGGAGCTGCCTGGGCTTTCCCCTCCTTTGCCACAAGGCTCCTTCAATAACACCCTGCATATTTTACTGTGTGAAAGAACACGTCTTTCCTTGTTTTCTTGAATGAAATTGAAAGGCTGGTGTTTTCAAAGAAACTTAGTGTACATGTTCTCCTCCTGTCTAGAAACCAACTGTAGCATATTTGAGTTCTCTCAGCAGCCCGCTGCCTTGGGAAGGAGAGGAATATTTGAAACCAGAACTGGAAGATGATCTCCTGCTTCAGTTTGGTAAATAATTGCTTCAGTATGACTCCTGCTTTGTGGGGTAAATGTGGTATTGTCAGAGTTTGTGACATGTGAAGCATTGTCACTGTTGCTTGATTTATCTGAGAAAGTCCTCATACCAATTATATCTAATTTAATTATATCTAAACCAAATGTCTCTTCTAGAAATAATCAAACACTGGTATTTAAGGAAGCCTGAACTCTGGATTTATTTGCCTTAACTTAGAGCCTGCTTCTAGCACATTTGCTTCTTCTGCCTGGGCTTGTGTTTTGTCATTAGCTCTGTCAAATTCAGTTGTGCCTTTTGTGAAACAACCAGCTTGTACAAAGCATCCAAAGACAGAAATAGCATGAAGTGTTTACGATCTGCTGCAAACAGATGATAAACATGATTGGTAGGTATTCTTTTTCCTCCCTGTTTCATCAGACATAGAAGATCTTTGTGAACCTGTAAAAGTTTTGCCCTGTAATGGTTTAAGTGATACCATGGTGCTCCTTGAACAATTAAAACATGCGGAACAGAGAGCCAGAGCCACGGAAGCAGCCTTGGCTAGAGCACAGGATGATCTTCAGAAAATGAAGTAAGTGTCTGAACTAAAATTTTGGGCGGTTTTTATTTGATGTGTTTTAGATTAGCTGTTCATGTTCAAAGACAAATAGAAATTGAAGGAAGTAGTAGAATGTAACTATGAAATAAACCCCGGGGTGGGACTGTATGTTTGGCTTGGGTGTTGTAGATGGTTAGTAAAAACTGTGCAAAACCCTGCACAGATTGAAAGGACAAAGTCTGATTAGGAGATCTAAGCAAGCACATCACTCAGAAACAGGATTTTTCCTTCAGACCTTTCCTTCGTCCTTTGTTTTTGAGATACCTTTCTGTTACTTCTTTAGATAGGAATTTAAACACTGAGGATGCACACACTGGAGAAGAGAGAGAGATTGGCAAATTAAATACAACATTCCAGAGATGTTCAGAGTTGGCTTCAAACAGTAGTTGTTAGTAGAGTTCATTTATAGTTTGGAGAAACTCTCAGTGAAATTAATAAATCAACTTTTTTCAGCTGCTTTTGTTTTCGGTAGCAGATGAGGGTGGTAAGAATATACAGTCAGGACATCCCTGTAGCTATTTCTAAATCTTAAGGTCTGCATATGGATTGATAATGCTCATGGATAACACAGAAATATAGACTTCATTTAAATCCCCTACAAGCACGCTATTTCAAGATCACACTGACTGGGCACTGAGGAACTGAAATTATATTTAAGAGACTTGGAAAAACAATTTATGTTCTTTTGTGTGAGAAGTTAATCAGCAAAAAGTCTTGTGTTGTAAAATACATTTGAGTGTTGTACATTTTGACAGTACACACGTGGAGCTACAGGTAGCTAAGTACACTTAATAATACATTAATGTATTCAAATCTTCTCAGCTGTGAACAGTTATTTATGTCAAAAAGGATCGGTTTTGTCTTCAGGCGAGTTTGAATTTTGTAAATTGTATTTTACAGCACACAGTACTTTTCTGGTATCTCTGTGTACGTTATGCTTTAATTTACCATAAACAGCAAGAAAGAAAGAAATTTGTCATTGTGCTTCAAAAACTTGAGGGTATTTTCTGAGTGTCTTTTTGCCTTCTTTATGTTCTGTTCATTTTAATTTAAAACAAAAGCCTCGCAGCTTATCAGTAGCAGTTTCTTTTGAGCTCTCTAAACTTCAGAGGCTGATAGAATTTTTTTCTGAAGTTAGTATATCACGTTATCTGCCCTTGGAAGAGGGAGCCTTTAATTTTCCTTTCTCAATGCAACCTGTTCAATTCAGCAGGGGTCAGCTGGCAGCAAAAATAGCCAGATGTAGTACTGATGATGCAGCACAGTTTTAAATTATGGACAGATGAGTCAGTTGCATTGTAGTAGTCTAAATGCTGTAATTTAGTGGTTTGTGCTGGAGGTTATTCCACAGAATATCATCTGCTCCCTTTCAGGTAAACCTCTGTGAAATAACGACACTAACATTTCTATAAGTCAGATCACCTCTAGCATTAGATGTAACTTAGAGATTTAAGAGCACAGCTTGTCTGTGCTGAGTTTTTTAATCTGTCGCCTCTTTAGAGGTGATGGCTTTTGCTTTTACTTATCTTTTTTCTTGATTAAGGAGCCAGCAGGATAGCTCTGTCTTGGGAATTTCTTTGGTGCTTGTGTTGCATGCGTACATTAGAGGAACTATTTGCTTAAATAATTTTGAATTAAATAATTTAAATCTCACACGGTGCTAATTATACTTAATTGTACGTCATAGAATCCATTTTATGAAAGTTTCAAATTGTATCATGTAGATATTTGTATAAAAGTAAAGAAAATGCAAAGTACTGTGGTAAAGAGCAATATTAAAAATAAGATCCAGACTGTTTCTGTGTAAACAAATATAGGAAGTTTCTGAAACTGACAAAATTTCAATACAAAATCACTTACCATATTCTTCCCCATCCAAACTAGCTGAGCAGGGTAGTATTTGAAGTGTCAGGAGTGAAATAGCAGTTTTGGTTTTGTTCTTCTTGTAAGGAAGATATTGGTAATGAGATTGTTCCCTGCAGTTTCTATATGTGAAGTTCCCATTTAAGAAAGTATGATTGCTGTTAAAGGTGAGTGTCAGAGACTTTGGAGTAGTCTAGTATACAGCTTTTGTTGCTGTTGGACTGTAGACCTTGGAGGAATATTGGCTGAAATGTGTTTGCTTTTTCACTTCATTGTGGGTGTAGTACGATCTGTTTGTTAACATCTAATACTGTTTTCATTATAAACCCCTTGATTTGTGTAATTTGTCATCAAGCCTGCTTTGAGGAATGAGAACATGGAGTTGCAGAATGGTTGGGTTGGAGGGGACCTTAAAGCTCGTCCAGTTCCAAACCCCCTGCCATGGGCAGGAATACCTCCCAGGTTGCACAGACCCCCATCCAGACTGGCCTTGGACACTTCCAGGGATGGGTCATCCACAGCTTCTCTGGGCAACCTGTGCTGGGGCCTCACTGCCCTCACAGTAAAAAATTTCATCCTAATATTCAGTCTAAACCTACAGTCTTTTGAGTTTAAAAGTAATTTGTCCTTGTCCAAAGTCCCTGTCCATATTTCTTGTAGCCCATTTAGGAACTCAGGGGCACAGTGAGCTCACCCTGGAGGCTTCTTTTCTCCAGGCTGAGCAATCCCAACTTTCTCAGCCTTTCTTGAAGGAATGAAAGACCAGGGAGGAGGGAAAACAAGCAACATAGAATTCAAGTAATAAATTGAATATTAAGCTCTTTTTTCTTTTCACCCAAATGCCTCAGTTTTAAAATGCTTCCTTCTCCCTTGTAGTAGTCACCCAGCGTTGTGTGGACTGCAGTTCTTGTGCTCTTTGTGTTGAGTCCGTATCTGCATTACACAGCCAAAACACCTTGGCACTGCAGTGCTGGCTTTTATACCAGCAAGTGCAAAATAGATCATTCTGCCTTAAAAATAGAAACTACCCCCCAGTATTTCACTGCTGATGATTGCTTGCTGTAAGCAGAAAGCTGGGCTTGCCCAGAGGGTGCTGGCGGTGCAGCGTTGCAGCAGCCCCGAGGAGCCTGCAGAGGGAGGATGTGCACACCTAAAGCTGCTCCCATTGTTGCCCAACCGCTGGGCAGCCTGGATTCCTTCCTTCTCCCAAGCCCTTTCTCCCCCCCCTGCCCAGCCTCCTTTTCATGGTCCCATAAACACGTCTCAAGGGTATATTTCAAATTGATTACAGACAATTTGCTCAGGATTTTGTGATGAACACAGATGTCAGGAGCAGCTCGTCATCCAGCGCCATTGCAGACCTTCAGGAGGACGAGGATGGCGTTTACTTCAGCTCCTATGGGCATTATGGGATACACGAGGAGATGCTAAAGGTCAGAAAGTCATCGCCACTGCACCTTCGTAGGACTAAAGAGGAGAGGTGGAATGAAGTGGGCTGTGTGCCCATAAATATGCTGCAGAGCAGCTGCATTTTTAACCCTTTCTGTCCAGGAGAGGTTTTTTGTAGTAGTTAGGCTAAGTGATCATTTTTCAATTTTATTTCCTTTGTTAAGTTCTGTTTCCTAATGGAAGCATTATTAACAGAAAATAATTTACAGTTATGCTTGATAGTACAATACCTGTGCCACAACCCTACCGTGCCAAAAGCAGTTTTTTCCTGCTTGTTTAAAACATGAAGGATAAAACATAGTACAGTCAGTGAATGTATTTCTTTAGTTTTACATTTTCCTTGAAATTTGTTAGCAAGACTGTTTCTCAAATACTGTGGTTTTCTCTTGCACTGGGTAAACAGAAAATGTTACTTGTGCACAGTTCGGTGTATTGATAGCATGACATTGAACTGTCATGTTCATGAACATGCTGGAGCAGTTCCTTTCATATGCTAAAGATTAAAAAACAATTGCGCTTAAAACTTCTCAAAGGCAAACCTATGTATGCCCTTTTAACTTTAAAATAAGAAAAAACAAGCACAGTGCTCAACAGCTTAAAATTAACTTGTAAATTAAAATGTCTTAATGCTTCCTTTAAGAGAAAATGTCATAGTTATGAGAGTTATAAGCAGTTTTACCATTTTAAGGCATAAATAAATAAAAATTCCTGTCTAAAGCCGAGGCAGAATACAGAGGTTTGAAGTGGTTTTTGTGCCTGCAGCTGGCATATAAAGCTTTCAGCTTTTTAAATCATTTAGTCGCCCCAATGCAGAAATACACATGAATATGTGTTAAGATAGTGTGACTGTGAGGTTATTATTGAGGGGAGGAGATTTTACAGAAGGACAGAGATGGCTGCAGAAGTAGAATAACGTTTTCTGAAATGTATAGTCTGTAGAAATACAACTGAAATGTAACTTGAAGGTAAATAAAAATGATAGGTGTTTGGTTTTGTAGCTGTATAAAGCTGTCATTTGAGATAATGTCGGCTATAGGATGAGGAAGCCTTTCTGTTGGCAAATAAAGTTTACAATAATTCTGCATCTCTGCACAAGGAGATTGGTACAAAATTGTATTTTACTGATTTCAAGTTATGTTTGTCAGAATGCTTTGAAGAAGACTTTTGACTTTCCAAAACATAGGAAAAGGATTGCTTTTATTGTGTGTACATTGAAATTTTTTCTCTATGCTGGGCGTTCGTTTTGATTTTTTTTTCCCTGTTTACCTTATTTACATGAATGCAGTGGCTTACTACATGAACATTTGTAAGAAAGCAGTCTTGCTGTCTGAATTGTAAGCCCATTTCTGAAACTATTCTGTCTTGAAACCTTTTTTGTCCTTATGCCTGGTAGTGGTAGTTTCAATTTGGGGTTTTTTCTGCAAATACTTCAGAGGTGGAGCAAGAATATTGTTACTTCACACCTGCCGAGTCACTGGTGTTTTCCTTGCTCTACCTTTTTTCTTGAGAATCCCTTAGGTGTCATCTTAATAAATTTTTTTACCATTTTACTTAAACCAAGAAAGCATTACATGGAAAAGTTGAGTTGGAGAAGGGGATTGGTGAACAGAGATCCAAAGTGCTTGGCTGTGGCTACAGCTGCTTTGAGTTGAGGCAGTGCTGAAGCCATCTGAGGGGCAGGGTGCAAGGCTGAAAGCTTTCCAGCTGGCTGCTTTCTCAATTGATTATTTATTTTTGGTCCTCCCAGCAAATCCTGTTATATACTGCAGTAGAGGTGAAGTACTAAAAATAGTTGCTCTGAGCATCATAGCAAACCAGTATGGTTTTAGAGGGTCATGGTTCTGTTATTAATGTTAATTACGCAGGATTTTAAAGCAGAATTTTCTAAAATAAACCCCAGCTTCTTCTTTGGATTGTGTGTGTGATAGTATTTTTACACATAGAGCTGGATTTTAGGATTTTCAAGCCTCAAAATAATTTTTTGTCTCCAAATTTTTTATTATCATAAAAATGTTCCCATCACTGTTTTTGGTCTTGTTATTTTATTAAAATAGACTTTGTTCTTTCTCACTGTAGAAAATTTCTGTTTCTCTGTTATTTCTAGAAATTCTTAACTTGCTGTAGTAGAAAAATCCCCTAGATTTAATAAAAGTACTGGGATTTTATACTTCAGCATTTTTTTGCACTAGACAAAAAATTGCTGATTTTTTTTTTTTCTGTAACACTTGAACTGCAACAGCAGCTCCAAAACCTATACTTGGCTGTCAATTTGTGTACCTGCTGATGCATGTTAAGAGAGTCAATGTTTTAATAGATTACCTTGCTGGTAATCTGCTGCAGGCTTTTTATACTAAGATACTATATATGTTTTGTTCTAGGCTTGAAAATATTCCAGCTCCTCTGGCCCTGTTGTATTTCAGTCAAACTTATTTGTTGTGTTGGACTTTCATCAAATGGGCTGTATAGCTTTACTAGCTTGTCATCAGGATCTGCAGCTTGTTCAGAAATAAAACCAAGTTAATTTGATGCATAACTTTTTTTTTACAGAAATCTGCATGTCACAGGGGTGTCAGAGAACAAAATGATACAAAACATTTTATGAGCTTGTGATTTAAATTTTCACAATTTTTTGTTTAAGTTTGTTTCTATTTAAGTTGTTGTAATATTGTCACTCTATTGTTGCTGTTCCTGTTAGTGATGAACAGATATTAAGATTTTTGAGATATTCAAAAGAAAAGGCAGAATCAGGAAACCATAAAATAGTTCCTTATTTTCCCTCCAGCTGAGGCAACTGGCTTCATTTGCTGCAGTAAATTCTGCAATATTATCATACTGAAGTGTCATGATTGCAGTGCCCATGTAAGTACAGCATGTGTAAAAGCATCTGTAGGCCAAGTTGAAAAGCAAGTTGTTCAGCATTTTTGAATTTTCTGCTGTACCTAAGTAGAAAAAGTGAACCCTCTTTGTTCTTTGGCTGCTAGGATAAAGTCCGTACGGAGAGCTATCGCGACTTCATCTATCAAAACCCACATATCTTCAAGGACAAGGTGGGTACAGCTGCTCAGAAGATCCAGTAATTTCTGTGGGTTATTTTGTCTCAAATAGTAGAAAACCTGCAGGTTAGCTCCTCTGTACTTCTGGGAATGGAGAATCGCAGTGCCAGGGTTTGATCTAATGCGGTCTGGCTTTATTACGTGGTGGAGAGCTGTTGAACTGCTGGAGGGTGCAGCATGCTGATAAGAGCAGTGGTGATCTCTATTGTCATTGTGCTGTGTGCCGTGGCGGGGAGCTCATTAATTATCTTGGCGGGGTGAAGTTGAGCCT
Organism: Onychostruthus taczanowskii; assembly: GCF_017590055.1. NCBI lineage: Eukaryota > Metazoa > Chordata > Aves > Passeriformes > Passeridae > Onychostruthus > Onychostruthus taczanowskii. The sequence continues at coordinate 461,915 of NW_024498784.1, forward strand.
CTCTTGTCAAGGATATTAGGTGGAATCTCTCTGAGGGCTCTTCACCAGGATTAAGTGAATTTCTATGTATGCCCGATGTAGTAAAAATGTCCTGGAAGCCCTGTGCAATTAGGGCTGGGAAGGAATTCATGTAGAACTGATTTTTTTTGAATTAGTGCTGTTTCGTGTCTCCAGACTGGGTGGCTGTTTATCTCCATCTCTCTGGGAGCCTCTCAGGAACCCCGGCCAGCCCTGGGTCAGCAGACAACGGGGACAGCCCCAAAGCAACCGACAGCGAGGGGGACACTCTCTTGTGTCCCGAGGGTACTGATGGCAGCTGGGCTAGTGGCCTTTGCAGCAGAAGGGACACTGGAGACACTGGTAGAGGATAAAAGGCCGACTCTCAGCAAGGGGCCAGTCCAAGGTTTGTGTGGAGCTCACTGTGGTGCCTCTTGCTCAGAGTCCCCGGGAGCAATGCCAAGATTACATTTAAAGTGAGGGAGGAAACCGAAGGTAGATACATTTGCTGACCAATAAAGGCCTTCTAGGGATGAAACCTTAGGGATGGACATTTGGGATAGCGTATAAAATAGTACTTGGGGGCTGACTCCTGGTCTCAGACTAATCACTCGATGACTTGGACCAGAAGTTCTAGATAGAGGGGATGGGATGCTGAGTGGCTGACAGAGAGCCAGGGCAGGGATTTGGGGATGACCTCAACAAAGGAGAATGATTACACAGGTAGAGGGAGGGGGTACAATCAGGGGTAAACCATTTGGGAAAAGTAAGGGGATACAAAACCAAAACTATTACAAAATATTACAAAGTATAAAAGCACACTACAGCAGTTATTATTAAAGGGCTTTGAACTGTGAGCTAGTGCTTCATTTGCAGTGAGGAGGGATTTCACTGATAGGATCTTACAGTGATTATGACCCCTGTACAGTAATAATCCTCTTGTCTTTTGTATTTCTGCTGGCTGTTTCTAATGAGTTTGTTGTGCTTTGAGCTTATAGAACCACAGGATGGTTTGGTTTGGAAGGGACTTGCAGGATCATGCCGCTCCAATCCTTCTGCCCTGGATGGGGACACCTTCCCCTAGACCAGGTTGCACAGAGCCCCATCCAACCTGGCCTTGAATGTTTTTTTTCAGGCGTGGGGCATTCACACCTTCTCTAGGCAACCTGTGTTGGGGCCCCACCACCCTCACAGGGAAAAATTTTTTCCTAGTATCCTATCTAGGCCTACTCTCTTTCATTTAAATCCATTCCCTCCTTGTTCTCTCACTCCAGGCCCTTGTGTCTCTTCATCTTTCTTTTAGGCTCTTTTCAGGTACTGGAAGGCAGCAATTAGATCACCCCAAAGCCTTCTCTTTTCCTGGCTGAACAATCCCAATCCTCTGAGCCTTTCTTTGTAGGAGAGGTGAGAGAGATACAGTTCTGTCCTGACAGTATTTCAGTGTTTAATAATGCCTATTCCCTGTATGTCTTACCTTAGTTTTCAATTGGCAACTGTAGCAGAAAAAAAATAGTAAATAGTTTTCTTCCCTTTTTGGCCTCAATTCATGTCGCAAGCCTGTTTCTACTAAACATTTCTAAACTCTTTGATGATAGTGAGAGAACAAGCAAAAGTGTCAGAGAATTATGCCGCCAGGTGACTGCGTAGGTGGGCAACTCATCTAACAAAGCAGAAAGATCAATAATGAGAAGAAAACTTTCCCGAGAGAAATTTAGTTTCACAGATGCCCCTAAAATTGATAACTGCAGGTTTTCGCAGGTTAAGACTGATCTGAGTTTAGACAAAATGTCAGGCCTTGTGGAACAGTAATTTTTCCATGATTAATAGTGTGTCTCTCTATGGACACGTTGGGAACATTCAAAACAAAATATGGAGTAACTGTTAGAGTCAGTGTTGCTTTAGCACCAGGAGTAGATACCACGCTCAGGAAACAGCTTAGGCAGTATGTGCTTACTCTGCTGTAAAAGCTTTCAACTTTTCTGAAGAAAAGCTCAAGTATCGCACCATCTACAAACTGATTTCTGAAAGTGGTTTTGGCAGCAGTTACTTGATCAAGGTTACCTCAAATTCATGGTGTATCCAAACCCATCATGGTGTGTGGAGATTGAAATGAAAGACCAAATCTCGATTGCTTTGAGTTCCCAGTATCCCCCACCCATGTGACCAGTGTCCTGCTTAACTTGTGTGTTTGGCCAAATGATGTAGCTTTCTCTTGGTACATTGCTATAGAGAATAAATGGAGTTTTCTGTAGAAATCTGGCTTTGAAGTGACATCTGTTACAGACTTCTGCTGAAGGAGCTGTGTAGCATACTTTACTTAATGTATTGTATAATGCTCTCAGGACTATACTAATGAGTAAAAATTCCAAAGGCTGTTTTCCCTTTAATTTTAATAACAATTAAAAAAATGTGGAAAAAGTCTGATACTGCATTTCCTAGAACTCCCTTATGGTATTCCTCCCTGGAAAATACATACTTATGCTTTTTGGTTTTTCTGAATGGACAGTTGTGAGGTAGTTTGGGAGGAGCTTGTTCAAAGAGCTGAGTTTTTGTACTCACTTCTGATGCAAGTCTGCATCCTAGCCTTTAGGGTACTAAAGAGGTGTGATTGCTTGGTGATAACAGAGTATCTACGTTTTTTTATTATGCATATTTTATTCAGAACCAGCCAGTTTGTTTGTTCTGTCTCAGCTTTCAAAATAAATTATTAAAACTTGAACAAATCCTGCTTGCTGCATTTGTTTTCAACCTGTCAAATGTATTTGAGATGAGAATGGGACAATTCAGATTACGTGGCAGGAGTGATGAAGATGGCTGCATTCAGTAAAAGGAGCGTGGTCCCATTTTACAATGAGAGTATTTTTGGGTGGCAAAATAATTTGGTAAAGCACTGTTGCCATGCTTAGTTTTTGTTGTAAGATTGAAATCTGAGGCAAGCATCAGTGCCATATTCAGGGAATAAAATAAGCTTTTAAACTACTGTCCTACTTAGAGTTCATTGATGAAATTAATTTAATTGGCCAAAGTCCTTGGCCTCCTGTGAGTTTAAAAGCAGGATATCAGTTTTGCTTAGACTGCAGGGGAGGATGTGAAGCTGCAGTGTGTTGTGGTGTAGTGAAATCACCCATCCAGCTGCTCCAGGTCTTTGGTGAGAGGCCGTATGTGATCGCTGCAAGAACGTGTGGGCTGTAGACCCTTGTGCTTAGGCTAATTGATAATCACTCTGCTTGTCTTTCTCTTCCTCACACGTATTCCAGCTTGTATGTTTTCCCTCCAGTGCCTCCTTTCCATCCCATCCCCTGCCTAAGGCTAGATGAGTTCCGTCTGGGTTTTTAAGTGACCGGGGCAGCTGTCCAAAGTGGTGTCTGTTTTGATTTTTTTCCAATTTGTGGTGATTGCTCTCTTTCAGGCAACTGTACATCAAGATCATTTTTTCACAGTGGTTTATTTTTGGCTGTGACTTCTAGCTGTCATGGCTCAGTGATTTTGTTAACTACCATAGGTGAAATGTTAGGTGATGTTGGAGGCTGTGAGATTTCAGCAGCTGCGAGAATGTTGATTTTTATTTTCTATTCCTGTCTCCAGTAGATTCACAGTTTAGGGATTTCTGTAACCCTAAACTGTGCTCTCACTTAACTTCTGAGTTATAGAGTTGACTCCTTTTGAAACATAGCTGCAGAAGAGTTGCAGGTTGAACAAATAGGTCTGTGTACAACTTCACTTCCCTCTACTCAAGCTGTTGTTAAAGGTCATAGTACTGATGGGCTTTAGTCTGTTTCCAGGTTTTGAGTGGCTCTACAGAGACAGGTGATAGTCAATGCTTCAGTCACTGCTTCCCAGACCGTCACAGCAGCAGCTCCCTTACGCTGTACTGCTAAGGATGACTAGCTGGGTTTGTTCATGCTGGCTTCAGGATCATTGTTCTGTATCCATCCTCAGAATGTACAGAATTGTATACAAGGAAGGCAGGCAGACCTGAGGTGCAGAGCATTCCAGTATTTGCTTTGCTGCTCTTTGTCAGGTGAAATGCAAGGTTTTCTTGTGCCAAAGCAAGAGTGATCAGTAGCTGATAAGCTGGAAAGTGTATCAGCACCAGGGTGCATTATTGCCTTATTTTTTGTATTTTTAAAAATATTTTGTAAAATGGGATTGTAGTTCTCAAATACAGGATTGATTAGTGAGGGGTTTGATGCCTTCTTTGGAAGAATGTTTAATGTTATGAAAGCTGTAAGAGTAGGTTTTACAGCACTCTGTGCTGTGAGGAGAAGAAACAGTGAAATCAGTTTTCCTTTCTAATAAATTCTTGCTATGACTGTTAATTCTGACTCCGTGTTCTTGTTAATATAAGTGTATTTTAAGTTGTACTTTCATTTTTAGGTCTTATGTATGGGAAAGTAAGTTCTTTCTTTACAGTTCCTGATTCTGCTCATGCTTAGATGCTGTACATGATATGAGCGGCTCTACACAGTGTTTAGAAAACTTATTTTGATTTTCAGACTTCAGAACATTTTTGGGTTTAGTGCTGTGAGTTTTTTAACACCATTAGTAAAGCTTAGCTATATCAGATATGAGTCTAACAATAAGACCATTGATGGTCTGGCAAAGGCAATAAAACGCACCCTCAGAATCTCCAGAGATGCCTTTTAGCCCCAGTAATTCTGTGAAAACATCAAGCGTGGAACTCAGTTTAAAAATCTGCTGTAACACATTGATTAGGTTTTTAGCTATTGAGAATTTCCAGCCGGCACAAGAAATACATTGTTACAATAGCAAGGCCTGAAAAATGCTACTTGATAAAATATCTGTGAAGCTTAAAACTGCTGGCAGCTCAACTCCCCTTAGTCATAAATTCGGTACTCTTTTCTTAGTTGCTTCACATTTTTTAACTTTTCAGTCTTCCTGTAGTAGCTGATATGTGATATATAAAAACCCAGGCATGTCCATGGATCTTATGGCATACTTTTTCCAGCTGCAGTGGTGAAATTCACTCTTCGATGAAAACTCTTAAGGATTCCATTTTAACTGGATTTTTTTTTCACTCTATTTTGATTATAAATGGTGCTAAATAGAAAATATTTCCAGGTGTTAAAACTGTGCCAGTGACCATTTTAAAATGTAGTCATCGTGAGCCATAATTGTTTTGAGGCAGTGTTACCATGTTTGGCAAAGGATTCCTAAATAAAGTTTCTGAATAGATTTTTAATTTAAAACTGCAGTTAGAATATGTTTTCTCAGTTCAGTTATTAGTGATTCAGTGATTAAAATTGCTCAGGCTAAAATTTCCTTTTTTTCCTCTTCATATAACATTTTAGGTGTTTCCCACATAATTGCTTGCTGTTTTTTCCCATGTGACTGGGTTAATCTGCAGTAGGAATTAGTGGGCTTCGTTGTCTGCCTGGAAAAGGTGGTAGACTGGGAGTTAGAACTGCAGTTTGACTTGGGTATCTCTGCGTGTAACAGTAAGACTTTCTGCCTTCTGTTGGAATATGCTATCTCACTGATGTAGGAAGAAGTGTACAAAAATCATAGCAAGGAAAATAAGATAATTTTGCTTTCATTTATTCCTTTCAGGTGGTTTTGGATGTTGGCTGTGGAACTGGAATACTGTCCATGTTTGCTGCCAAAGCGGGTGCCAAGAAAGTGATTGGAGTTGACCAATCTGAAATCATCTATCAGGCCATGGACATTATTAGGTAGGAGAAGTTGTGGTTATTAGTTTTCTGTTTCTTTATAGGAATTTAAAATAATTTCTATAATTTGTCTGTGTTACAGAAAATAAAAGGCCTACCCTGTCAACTGCTCTCTCCTAATGCAGCAGTGCTGAGGGTGCCTCTTGTCCAGTTAGGTCTCTAAAGGTGTTCATTAGTATCAGAACTAGTACTGAGCCCTGAGGGACGCCTCTGGTACCTGGCTACCAGTCAGGGTTTGTACTCCTCCGCTAAACTCTTGAATCTCATGGTCTAGACCCATCTCCTTGTTCATTTATCCACTCCACGTGTCACTGACTTGCCTATGGAGGATATTTAGGGAGGCTGAGTGTATGTAAAAATCAAGCAATGACATCTGAAGACTTACAAAGGATTTCCTAGGATGAGGTAGGAGTAGTGTAAGTGTCCATATGCACTGTTGATAGCTGAAGCTATCAACATGTATGTTTTTTCATTTAGGATGATTTTGTAAGAGCAGCTGTGAAAATAAAATCCAGGCAGATATTGAAGAATTTGGGAATGACAGTTTTTTTTGTGCAAGCTCAAGTGACACAGAAGTAATGTTGTCTGTGGGGAATTTGTTAGGTACCACTCACACATTGGTGGTGCAGCACTGCACACTTGGATGCTGTAAAATTACTAAAATATCTCCTTGGGAAAAGCACCATGTTAAACCTTAAGTGCATGTTTGACTAAAATACATTTCTGGCACAAGAACTCATTCCTTAAAGAGAACCTTTTCTCTCAGTTCCTGACATCTTCAGAATAGTTGCAAATGTGAAATAGTGTTTTATATCTAATGTACTAGATTACAAATTTAGGGCTGTTATAACTTTCAACAAGTGCACAAAGTCCTTTGGGTGTTATTTATACTTAGGGGAGAGTGGATGTAACAGTCAATATGTATTATTCTTTGGGGAGGAGAAGGGCAGGCCTCTAAGAAAAGCAATGAATCAAAACTCTTAAACTCTTAAGAGTGATGAATTGCCACTTGAAGTACACAGCAAGTAATCAGTAAGGCTGCACATTTATAAGTACTTTCTGCTATAAAAGGTGCAATTCACATTAAAGTCTGCAGTTCACATCAAAACAATTTATATTTGTCTGTTTAAAGCTACTTTTCTAAAGGAATAAAGCTGACAAAGTTGTAGTGGAATAACAGATATTTGTTGGAACTCTAAACAACTCTGTAGCTTAAAAAATGACTGGGGCACACTTCCACCTGTGATTCAAGTGTGTGCTCATCGCTTTTGTCCTTCCCAGAATTCAGGTTAATTTCTAGCATGTTAATTACTGGAAACAGTGCAACCCATGTGTGTAAGTGAACCAGGATGCATAGCTTGAGTAGCCTTAAAAGTAAACTTACTTTAAACTAAACTATTGCCTTTTCTTTTTCTTGCTGTAAATAGTCCCTGTAAAATTTCTAGCACATGATTTCTAGCAAATGATTTTTGTCATTCATCACTGTTAAGCTAGAATAGAAAGTTGAAGTAGACTTCTAAATAACATCTCAGTTTTTCCTACAATGTGTAATATTAGAATTGAAAACAAATATGTAGTGAATTAATCCTTTTCCTCTCTGTTGTTTTAAATCATGTCCTTGGATGTGGTCATTTAGAAAGTTATCTTTAGATCTCTTTTAGTCCTTAAATTATTGTTGTGGGTGGTAGCACTTTAACATTTCTCACTTTGAACTTCTCATTTTGCTTCTGTTTAGACCATTAAATATGATATTAGTAATGAACTCCTATCCTCTAACAGAAGACTGTCTTGTGTAGAGGGTTTAATTTGTCTTTGCAATAGCCCAAGTGTTCAAAGAGCCCTTTGACCTTTTCCTTTCCCTCTCTTCATACTGATCGTTCTTCCATTGTCTCTTAGATTGAATTTTTAATGTCATTACTGGTCTGCATTGAAAGCCAGACAGAATGTAAGAGTAAGATATCAGGAGAGGGAGGGAAGGGGCAGAGATAAGGACTGCGGTGGGAAGATAAATTTCTGTGGTGAGAATACTTTTCTGCCCTCTATAAGAACAGCCATGGTAATACTGATAAGTGCAAGAAAGACTAATATGGTTTGCCAAGAAGAAAAGCAGTACATTCAAGCATTTACACACTTACTAATTTCACTATCCTTCAGTTCTTGTTTCAAAACCTGTAGTCCTGTCCCAGTCCCTGCCTCCTTACGCAGGATGGTTGTACCATGATGTGCATGTGAGCTAATCCCTGATCACTGCAGGTACTGAACATTGCAGGTGCTTTTGCCCAGATCACAGTGGGGAGGGTGCCTTCACTGTGCAGTAACTGTAGTACTGATTTAGAGGGAAGCTCTGTTCTCAGTGACTTTGCAGCTGGTTTGGTTAAATAAAAAAACCGAGTCATGCAAAACAGCTTTGTAAAAAGTTAATTTCCATTGCTTTCCTGGTGTGGTGAGTAGGCTCTGATTGCTGTGGAGGTCAGAGGAGGAGAAATGGAAACAAGCAACTTCTAAATAAAAGAGGACCAGCAGTTTTAAATTGTCGTCTTCTCTGTTTTCCTGGTTTCTGAAGCTTCCCTATTTGCATGCATGGCACGTTGGAGGTATACAGATGTACTGCCTGCCATCTTCTCCTGGCACTAAATCTGCTTTGATTTTTAGCTACTTGGAAACATTCCCTCAGAAATAAAACTGAGGAATAGTACATTCTAGTGTTTCTTGATTAATTAAACCTAAAAATTTGTAAGGGGAAGAATGCGAAATATAGATGTCAGTATATCTCTCTTGACGGCGTAAATTGGAAATATAAACTAATTTGTTTATGCTTTGACTTGCAGATTAAATAAACTTGAAAAGATTATTACATTAGTCAAAGGAAGAATTGAGGAAGTTGATCTGCCTTTGGAAAAAGTGGACATAATTATATCTGAATGGATGGTAAGGTGCATGGCTTTTCTTTTCAAGTTATTTTCAGGAAAAAGATGTGTTTTATTTCATTTGAAAAGTTGGGTTTTTTTAACCAGAGCATCTATCATGGTTCCAGCGGTGTCTTTGACAATGTCACAGTGGGATGGCAGTCCTAATTATGTGGTACTTGGACACAATTCCTGGTCCCTCTTGTTCAAGCTCTTTCAAGTCAAGCTTCTCTTAAGTACAGTTGAGCTGCTCTAGGTGCAGCAAGTTTCTGTTATGAAGTTGGTTTGGAAATCTATAAAGCACTCAGTCATACTCTTGTGGCTGCTCAGGTGAAAGTAATGGAGAAATATTGTATTAGTCATCTAGCCAGCTCATTCTGATGGGTAAAATACCTTCAGTCTGCACATTTCAGCTAAGGACTCTCCTGACAGTGCAGGAAAGGTGATAAGGAGGGGAGGTGCTGCCTCTGGAAATCTGCAAATACTGGGAGAGGCTGAAAACAGCATTGCTTTTCATTGCTGGATTTCAGCATGACAGTAAAAACACTGATTCAAAAGTACAAAAGAAGTGTGATGGACAGCAGCGTCTAAATGAGCCATCTCCTGGAATCCATGGGATTTCAGCTGTTGGCCTGTTACCTTTTTTGTGTGGTGGCCAGTAACTGTGTCACACCTGTCCTTGCTACTTGCCATTAATCCTAATGAAGAAATCTGTGTTACAAAACCCAGTGCCAGCCTGAGTTTCATAGTGACGTAGGAATGCCTATTCCCTATCAAAAATGTGGTAGGAAACATCTCTTTGAACTGTTATTTTTTTGTGAACTTCCGCTATTCAGTATCCTCATATCACAGGCCTTCAAAAAGCACTTCAAAACACAGGTTTTCTTCATGTTACTTCCAGCTGCTGGGACTTAAAAATTCCTTCCTGCCTGAAATTTAAGATCAGGAATAAAAGCTTATATTCAATGTTACTTGTTTCTTTGTGGGGTTTGTTTCTTTTTTTAACAAACTGTGGCTGTTCTGTTATATGCAATAGCCTTTGGTGGGGATGTCATGCACTCACTGTGGATCCATATGTATCTACCTGTTTTTCAGGGAAAGACGAAAATAAATTGATTTACCTTTTTTGTATATATTTGTCTAATATTACATGTGTCAGTGAACTAGAAATTAGAAATCTGCAGTTTTTACTCCACTGCTGTGGTGTACATTATTTGAAGCATGAGCTTAATTTAGTGTTGAGCTCACTAGTTTCAAGGATAGTTTAAGCCATTGGCTTAAACCAGTGATTTAAAAACAACACATTATGATTGGTGATTTCTGACAGTATGGTGGCTTCACTAGAAATGTAATTATAGTTTTTTCAGAGAAACTTCTGATCAGCTGCCTAATATGTGCACCAAAATTAATGTTCACAAAATCACATTCCTCCTTCTGGAGCCCAAGATTTGGTTTTAAAGGGAACCTGGACAGGTGAGCTGAAGTCATGTTGTAAATCAGTGCCTCTAAGATGAACTAAAGGATTTCAAGACTCAGCTCTTGTAAGAAATGAAGTATTGAATGTTGGATATATTTCTTTTGTGTGCTAATTTACCTTTTTTATGTCAAAATTGCGTAGCCATATGCACTTCAGTTAATTAGGTATTCTAAATATTTAGGAATGTTAGGATTTTTATAGGTTACTGCGTGACAGAGATAAAGAGGACAATGCAGTGGAAGTAAGATTGATAGCTGGACAGTATACACAGTGTTCCACCACTGTCCAGAAAGGAATATTACGTTTTCTAATGTAGATGAAGATTCTTCTTTGTCTGGCTTTCTTTTGTGAATTTGCTTTTTCATTTCCTTCCTTACATGATACACTGTGAAATCGGTTCTTAATATGTGAACATGAGAGTGAAAAATAATTAATTATGTCAGATTTTGCCTTTTTATGCAGAGAATCTGTATGGACTGGCAGGAAAATTTTCATGGTTGTTTTTGTAACAAAAATGTGAAAAGTTGCTCTTTCTGTTTAGAAAACAAACTGCTTTTAGTTTAGTGAATATCAAACCTTTGGTGGAGCCATAGCTTTGTTTTGCTTGGTACAGAATGCTGCTGAAGACCAGTACACAGTAAGCTTCTTTTTGTAGAGCTGTGTCTGGAACATCAGAAAATTAAAAACAAGTATGAGGCAAGAGAGAGGAAAAATACTGCACTCTCCCAGGATTGTTTGTAGATTAGGCTTTCTGAAAAAGCTGTCACTAGAGCAGTGTCTTGTAAAAGCTACAGCATTGCATTACGAGCATCTCAGTGTGATGGTTTCTGATGATCATTTACTTAATTGCAGAAGTGACCTATGACTACCACAAACTGCTTGCTCTTCTTTCCTCTCTTTCATTTATAAATTTGTTGCCTTAAATTATGGGAAAATGGGAGAAGCATCTTAAATATTACACAGTGGGCAGATGTGTGTGAGTGCATGTGTGTCTGTGTAGAAATTTGTATTTCAAATGCATACTTACCATATTCTAAAATAATACTTTCCCAATTTAAATTTCTCTGGATATGTTTTTCTCATGTTCCAAGTTTAGAGGCAGATTGAAGAGCAGCTGTATCTTCAGTGGTTTTATTTAGGCCTGTGAAAGAAATTAGCAGTGAACATGTTTGTAATGTTCTAAATACAGCTTGTGACATCTGAAGTTTGTGTGTTTGACAATGTCAGCATCAGACCAGGGCATTTCTGTGATTGTGTTCAATTTAACCCAGCGTGTAAAACACAGAGGAAGGCAGTGAGAGGTGTGAAGAGCTGTGAGCTGTTCTCTTGGCGTCCAGAAGGCAGGTTGCTGAAGATTGAGCGCCCCTTGGACTTCCAGAGGCCCAGATGAAGCTGTTCAGACTTTCACTCCAGAGACAGCTGGACGCTGTTTTTAGCAAAACTTCAGTGAAGTCTGCAGCCTGACAGAAGGGACTTGCTGTGTACTGTGAGCCAGGAGCGCAAGCGAGAGCGGGTGGGCTGACGGGCCACTTCACCAGTGAACCACATTGCCTTGAGAAAGAGTACAAGAGCCAGGTCTGTGCTAATAACCAGACAGATTCTCTAAGTCTGTCAGTACTTGGAGAAAGGTTTTTGGATGTAAGAATGAGAGGATTTTGTATAAAATACCACTGCTGGCCTTATTTTTGTGTCAGTGTCCAGGACCGTTTGGTCTGTATCAGGGCTGCAAGCTTCTGATGCATCATCCTGCCTGCCTGCCTAGAGCTCTGATACGTGAAACCTTTAAAAACCTTAATTTGTGTAAGTAAAGATTTGTATACCAGGCTCTCACATTTTGTTACTTGTCTGCTTGTATCATACATCACCTGCAGATAAATCCCTTACTTCTTATTCAGGGTGTAGACTTAGATGTATTCTCGTGCAGGAAAATATGACATACAAAAGTGACTGAATTATTGCTCCCATATTTAGGTAGGGTAATTGTAAACTTCATAGGCTGCTTATTGAAAACATGAGTGCAGAAAGAAACAAAATGTATGCAATGCTTTTCTGGAATGTTCTTGCGCAGATGCATCTGTGTGCAAATTTTCCTTGCCATCAGTATTGTTTTTGCTTCCTTTCTCTAGCTAAAACTGTAAAGCTAAAGGTTGCTAGTTTTAGTCACTTGAGAATGTCTGCATTTCTTGTTTGTAAGGGGGCTCTACTGTGAGAGATAATTGCCTGAGATGGTTATCTCGAATACAATGTTAATGTACATGATGTTCACGTAAATTGGGGTTTTTTTTAATGCAGTGCTTTATGGTACTGAATATGCAGCAAAGTTATACAGGGTAAAACTGGGGAAGAGATGGACTGTCAGATTAAAATACACCTAGGATACAACCCAGTACTTGTCTTTTGATCATGTCTTTGGTCAGGTAGCTAATATTTTCTTTTCTCCTTTTTCTTCTCTTTCTTTGTATTTCTTTTTTTAAAAAATAATTTTGAAATTACATGAGGATGAGCTGTGAACAGAGGCACTCAAGATCTAGGGAAAAGGAAGTGAGCATGTCTGAAACACTGGAAACCATCTTCTCTCTCCTTCCTCCTTTCCCCTATTTCTGTGAGAGATACACAGTTATTTCCTTGCACGATTTTTTTTTTTTTTTTGTCAACACTAGTAGTGGGGATTACATTTCTGCTCTTCATATCTTCCTGTTTGATGTTCTTGCTTTTATTGGTTTAAGGAAACAACAGGGTGTGCATAAGGACAAAGTCATGCTGTGATGCTGAAATTTTTGAGCTTGCTCTGTCAGTAATGAATTACTTCCTCTTTTTTTTTAAATTAAAATGTACATGAAAGATCAGCATGAAGGCAAACTTGGCATGTGGGAGATGGTGCTGAAGAGCATGCTGCTCTTCAGAGTATGCTGAAGCATTTATGTGTAGCTGTTGCTTGTCATTTAAGTGTGCTGCAGGTTTGGAGGGAATTTTGTAAAACAAAATGTATTTTTTCATGACATAGAGTGGGCCACAAATCAGTTTTGTGCATTTGTTAATGCCAGATTAAATGCTGTGTTAGAGATCAGAATCTGTTGTCCAATCTGTGTTGCATGCCTTCTGTAACTTGCTTTATTGTGTAGGCCAGTGGAAATCTTGTAGTTGAAAACTTCAGTTTGAGACAATAATGCACTTTTTTGTACCACTAGGGATTAAGAAAGATAAAGTCAGCTCTCTGGGCCAGTGGTTTGATAGCTGTTTTTTATCTCATTAAGTGTTCAGTATTGGGCCTTACTGAATCTGGAGAACCAGACCAGGTTCAGTAATGTTACAGAAAATAATAAAATGCATCTTTGATAGCAAGTGGAGGGGAAACACAATGTTTATTCAAGTAGGTAAACAATGCTTCCAAAATCTATCTTTACGCAGGTTTTTTCAGCTGTACCAACAATTCTGCTAATTCTTGCTGTTGTAAACTTGCTAATCTACTTTTTGATGCTTTTAAATAATTTAAACTCTTTTTCTCTACAAAGATTATCATGTAAATACTGAAACACTAAAGCTAAAAGAACTTGAATACTTATATTTTGATCAGTTGGTGAAATATTTTTATGTAGCTTTGAATTAAAATGAAGATGAATACAACAGTCTGTAGTATACTTGAATATTAGGGGAAAAATTAACAATGCAGAATATTAAGGCATCAAAGATCTAGGAGCCTTTTATAATTCTGTGAGGAACACAGAATACAGATATAAAGGATATATAAGAAATGTAGCAATATTCACATTCCTAATGGATTCAGGGGACTCAGTGGGTGTTTCCTTTGGCAGAACAGTGTGCTTGAACAGAGTTACTCACTGTGCTGGGTATTTCTGTTCCTGCCACATCTGTTTATATGGGGCTTTGTTGTTATCTGGAGAACATTTCCTTTCAGCTTTGCATACAAAAAAATCAGGAGTTTACGTTCCTCCTGAGAAGGAAATGGCCAGCTTTTTAGTAGAAAAACGTGTCATGGGACAACATAAAATTTCAGGTGTTCTGTGCATTCAGGTTGTCTTTAACAGAGAATGTCACCTTTTATGTGTTTTAGTTTAGCCACTATCAAGATTGTACTAGTGATATGCAGCTCACAGATTTGTATCATAGAGATCTCTTTGCAGTGATTGATTTTGAGGATGTCACTACATGCTTAAGAAAAAATAAACCCTTGACCATTTTTGGGGGCAAAGCAAGAGTTCCCCACAGCATCCCAGGGAAAAATGTCAGGTGTAATTCTCTTTCCAGAAGGCTCCCCTACAGGTGGGGCAGCAGGCTGTGAAATTGCATTCTGACTTGCACTACAGATGATCACAGCACACTGAGCAGAATGTTTTGGTGTAAGTAGTAAAGTACTTGATTCAGTAGCATTGATGGTTTCTGTAACTTACGGGAATGCTACAATGAATGAGGGGGAAAGAAAACCGGGAGTAGGGGGAGAACCAGCAGTGTCAGAGTGGAAAGGTCAGGGAAAGAATGGTGAGAATTTCTCCGTATTTCTCCTGAGAGAGTGTTTTCCAGCTGTACTCCTTGCACAGGTTGGCAGGCATACTTAGTGGGCAGAAAGAAGGAACTGTAGAGCTAATCCATAAAGATGTCACTTTGTGAATTACTGACTCTTGATAGTGACTAGTCTTCAATATGTCCTAGAGGTTACCTTTAAAATACTGTGAAAACAACTAATTTTCAGTTAAAGGCATCTAAAAATACATTTTGTGAGCTAAACGTATTTTTAAGCCATAACCATATAAAAAAAGAAAGCTGTGGTTCCATGCTGTGCTTTTGGCTTGCTGGGGGCATCAAATTATTCCTGCCTGATGCAACTGGAGCTCCAGGCCTTTTCAGCTGTTCAGCAAAGCTTACTAACAACCCCATTGCTCACAAACAGTAGTCTTCCTTCTGGGACTTATTCTAAGGATGTACAGAAGTTGGACAGTAAAGTAGAAGAACAGGCAAGATTGGGAAGAAAAGTTTTCAGTGAAGCACTATTACCTGAAGAAACAGATTGATAAAATGACATGGCCATTATTTTCACACTGTGTTCTCTTTGAATACAAATACGTCATGCTTCAAGTTTCTGGGGTTTTCAGTTTGTTTTTTTGTTTTTTTTGAAGGCTGCAGAAAATGGCACTTACAAGCAATTCTGAAGTTTAAGCATTTTTTTAAGATCATTGTGCCCATCCTAGCACTTCAAAGTCCAGCTAAGCCACCCCCAGGTGTCAAATTCACATGATCCCTCCAGGGCTGCCCTGGGCAAGCCTGGTCCAGTGCTTGGTAACCATTTCAGTGAAGAAGTTTTTCCTAGCATCCAATCTGAAACTTCCCTGCTGCAGCTTCCTAGCTTTTTCTTGTGGTAAATTACTGCTGACTGGGCTTGTAGGACTGCAGCTCCAAAGTCTGAACTTCAGTTGTCCATTTTGTTCTTGCCAACTAGATCAAGCCATATGGCTAAGCTGTGTTTTAAGTGAAATGAAAATGAGGTTGCTAAATGAAAATTCAAAACCTTGATTGGTGTTTGTCTTAATTGATTTGGGGTTGTGAGGATGTAGGTGAAATATGTTACAGTATTGAGTAACAATGATGCTCAAACATGGAGGATAGGAATGGTATAAAATCAGTATATCAATGGGAAAGAAAGGGCTGTATATCTCATGCATGTGCAGTTTGTTTAGAAGCAGTTGAGAAAGAGGATGTTGTCTATAAGAGGCTAATTTTATTTGATACTTCTGTTTTGAGTTTTTTAGTATCTCAGATATTCAAATAAGGGATGTTTCCCTGTTTCAGCAAATGACTCACTGAAGTTTACAATAAATTATTCTAAACACCAATAGCAGTATCCTATGCCATAAAATTAATTCCAACACAAAAAAGCCCTGTGCAAATCTAGTTGTTACCATTTTTATCCTGGAAATTTTGCAAATCTGAGTGCTGCTAAATGATGTAGAACACCCAGAGAACCAATGTTTGGTACATAATTTATTTCCACCTCTCGTAGTGAGCACTGCCGAGGGTGATACAGGGCACCATGAGGTTGCAAATATGAAGAAGCAAAGATGCATTCCATTTGGCCTTTCTCTGACAATATTTTCAGTGTTACTGAAAAGGGATCTGAAGGGGAAGGGCTTTTTTTTTTATTTTTAATTTTTATTTTTCTTGGAACCTCACAGTTATTACTAAAAAATCAATACATGCAGCTTTTCACTTGCTTTGAGTTGAATTCAATGTCTTTTGTTGTTATAGGTCTCTTGTTGGGTAATTGTTGGTGTAGATGGTGTTTTTATTTTTTCCGTGTGCTACATACTTGCAGTTTGGGAAATTAAAGATGATACTTTATATAAAAAGTTTTGAAGTGACAGTGCTGCTGTTGTAAAACTCTCTGGGTGTATGGGCTTATAATGCTCTTAAACTGTATTGATAAAACTTCTCTGTAGAATGACTAAGTATAAGAAACACAATGATTTCTAAATTCTTTCCCTTTTCTGTAAACAGGGTTATTTCCTTCTCTTTGAGTCAATGCTGGATTCTGTCATCTATGCAAAGGACAAGTACCTGGCAGAGGGAGGCTCAGGTTGGTGCTCAGTTCTTTTAATAAATTTACCTCTGGGGGGAAGCTAAAGGAACTCAGAGACTTAGAATAAGCTATGCATGGATGAGAAAGTTGCCAGTCTTGGTGAAAAATGTTTCCATTAGTAGGAGCTTCAAGGCATTAATTTACTGTATGGGCAGTAGGAGAACATTAGACAAGGTCTCAAGTTAATGGTGTTTTTAAGAATAGAGGGGGCTATTTATTCTTAAGTACAGACTAAATTTTTCCTCCCTATTTCTTCCCACACATATGGGCATTTGTTTTCCCCTCCTGAAATCCGAGTTTCTGCATAACTATGAACAGAGGAATATAAGTTTTATCCTGTAAGATGTGATGCTGTTTGAGTGAGCTACTGTGAATTAGAGGAAAAGTGGATAGGGTGTTTTTCTGAGGGAGGGAAGTTGTGTGGGGAACACATAGTTTCAAACATGTGAAATAACAAATGGAATTATACCGTTTCAGTTCAGCATATTTATTCTGGTGGTAATGTGCTCTTTATTTGTATGGCTTGAGGGTAGGGTTGTGACAAAACAAAAGTGTTTTCTTTTACCCATATAAGTAGCTTAGATAGTGTTATCTTAAGCAGTGTTTAAATGCCTGTGTTTATTCCCCATACGATGCAGTTTTGTGCATGAGTTCTGCATGTGCTTAATTCCTTTGTCAGTATTGTATTTCATATTGACCTTTTCAATTGAAGTCACCGGTCTGAGGTTTTTTCCCCCTTTTGTGCTAACCATGCACACAGCTTCACTACAGTGACCTAATGATTGGATTAATGACTGTGTCACAGTGCTTGCTGCAACGCTTCCCTCTGGCTGCAGTGAGTTTTTGTATACCAGAGTGCCGCAGGAAAAATGGAGTTTATGCAGTTGTTCACAAAGCTGAATATACAAGCAAAAGATGTCTTAGAATATTTATTTAGTAGCCACTTGAGCAATGTGAGCTCAAGAGCTTTTTTGTTTTCAGCAATGTAGAATAGTCCAGCCACATTAGGAACATATGTGTGTACTCTCTGTAGATACGTGCTGATAATTTTACACTGCAATACAATTAAATCCAGAGACATTCCCTAAAATCATACGGAAACATTTTATGTTTAGCTACTACTTCCAAAGTCTTCTGAAAAGGGCCAGAAATTACTGACCTCTGTTTAAACTGTATTGTTGGTCAGTTTGTTCTTGGTTTGTAACTCCCAGAGATTCCTTTGAGAATTGGGGTGTCCTGATTCTGCAGTACACTCATCCTTTGAGGTCTGACAATGGTCTTGGGCTCTCCTTTGATTTGTGACAAAGCACACAGTGTTGTACAGGCACCAGTGGGATTTTCAGTTTTGTCAACAGTTTCATTAAGGTGCTTGCAATTGGTGTTCTTCTGCCAGCTTTTCCAGCAGGTGAAAGGATGTGCCCTGCGTCCGTGAGAGGGCTGCTCAGCAGCACAGACTCTTCTGCAGCACAGCTGATTTGCACATCCAAATCCAGATGAGCCAGAACTAAGAGTTCACTCTGAGGTGAAGCCTTACCAGAGAAACTCCTGAATCTGCTTAATTTTGTCTAAAGCCACTTGGTACTACTAAGCCCAAGATCATTATTACAGAGGATGTTTGAAAGCTGAAAAAAGCAATAGCAGCAGCTGCAGTTTGACCAGATCTTTCAGTGACTGATCCAGGAATGTAATCCAGATATGTGTTCAGTCAGTCATCATCATTACTTCAGTTCAGCCCATTAGCATGCTGGGGTGGATTGTGCCAAACTGTCTAGGGTAATGTGTACAGTATAGAATAGCTTTGTTTGGGAACATAACATTTTTGCTGCCCAGGGCCCATCTGTTTGTTCTTTTGAGCTGTTGCTCAAATACAGATTTTTTCACGCACTTGAGTCCAGTTCGCATTGTCGAGGGGTGACAAAGGTAAGGAAGGTGTCGTTCAAAACGTCACACATCCAAACCCTGGTGCTCCTTCACATCAAAATGATGATGGTATTCGCCTGGAGTTATTGCTGTGTATTTGGAGGATTGTCTTCCCCTTCAGCATCCTGAAGTTTGTGAGGTATTGTTGTGGGCTGAAGGATTCCCCATCATGTTCTCCCCACCACGTGGGCTGTTCTGGTGACGGATGGCTTATGGGCGCTGAGTCGAGAAGGACACAGATGGTCAAAGCGATGAATCTGGGAGAGCTTGGAGGAGTGCGTGCTCCTGTCCAATCAGCATTTTGCTCATTTCACCTGTGTGAAGGAATAATTACTGAATTATAGGCTTAATGGGGGAAAAAATGACAAGTCTGTCAGGATTGCACAGGAAAGTGTTACAGAAAGAGCAGAGGATTTCCAGGCAAATCAAGGGTAATGGGGAAATGGCATATGCAGTGCTTTTAAATATGTACAAAACTCCACAGTGTTTAGATGATTCAGACAGCATTGCTTACATTTTCAGTCAAATCTCAGTACAGTGTATAGGACATGGGTGGGTCTGTAAATTAATGGATCTCTGTAGTCTTCTGCCTGATCTCTGTTGGTGGAACACAGATTTGTTTTTGTGAAGTCCAAATAGACATTGTCTACTTTTGCTGCTATTAATAGTGAAAATGCAGATTAAATTGGAGCATTTTGTGTTTACATTTTCCCTCGTTAAGCACATTGTATAATCGATCATGAGTTCCACTGCTGATTTAAGGATTTGCTCTAAGAACAAAGATGTAATAAAAACTGATGATGATCCAGTTCAAATATTTTATGCTTGATAGAGGTGATTAAATTTCTCTTTGGTTTACAGAATGGCCCAGAAATTTAGGCTAGTCAGAGGAAGGAAGTTTATAAAGTAGTTAATCACATATTGTTGTGGATTTAATTTTCATTTGCAGTGGCACTACAATGCTCCTTTGTGTTCTGTAACCAAGGACTGCCAGTCTTCTCATCCCTCTTCTCACCATATCATTGCATCCTATGAAACCCATTCCCCTAACAAATAATCCCTCTAAGGCTCTTACCCCTTGCATTTGTTGTTTGTATCACACTGTCTTTTAATTTTTGGACCATCAGTGTTTGCTGTTGAAGGCGTGAATGCTGTGAGGCAAAACCAAGTGTTGTACATACACACTGTTAAACAGCAGTGGGAAAGCTTGCAGAAACAGTCTTCACGCAGTAGTGGCTCCAGGAACTACCTGCAGATACTCCCACCACCACAGATGGTGATGTTTTGTGCTTGTGTGACAACTGTCAGGTGTGCTGGAACCAAGTGATGATTTGTTTTGGACAGGACAGTTTAACTGTCTTCCTGTCAGGATTCTTATCAAACTGTCTTTGTACTGCTGAGTGAGTTGTAGGCTGTTCCTGGAGAAACCTTCTGCTCCAATTTCCTCAGCTGCAAAGTAGGGGTGATGGTAGTTTACCAATGGGATTCCAGTTTCAGCTTGCTGATAATTATTTATTCCGCTTTAAATAGTCAGCAAGTGAGAAAAATTTCCGTGTACTTACTTCAATGTCTTCAGAGAACAATAAAAAACTTCTTTAGAGAAGGTTATCCTTTACAATCACTATTTATAAGAATATTTCCTTTGACCTAAAACTGTTCTCAATGTATGAAAGGTCTAATTTCAATTTGATGCCTCTGTCTTCAGTATTTTGCAAGGTAGAAAATACTGCTTTTCCGACCTACCATGCTACACCAATGATTTATTCGTTTTGATAAACTACAATTTTAAGAAAAGCTGAAGAAAAAATTAATTTTACAGTTCATCAGATTCTGGGGAGGAAGAGAAAAACTTGGCTTCAGTTGTATTAACACTGCCTCTTTCATGTATTAATATAAAATTAAATTAAATAGGGTGTTTTAGTTGACTTTTTTTTAATCAGGTCAAGAATTCAATGTATATGACTTTAGTGGCTTTAAAACTCTAAATAACAAAACATGGGAATTTCTTTGTAAAAAGAAACCTAGCTCAAGATATAAATTGAGCTTCTTTTATATTTGTTAGGGTTATAGACAGCCATGTACATAGCAGCTGTTCTTTTTGGGTTTTCCAGTCAGGTGAGATTGCCAAGAGATTGACTGACTTCGTTGGCAGCTGTTAAAAAGGCAAATGTCAGTCTTCCACTACTATTTGTAAAAGCTGTAAATAGTTGCTTGTTCTGAAGGTGTTATTGGGAGAAGGAAAAGCACAAATGTGAAAATAGTGTAAAATGATAATGATAGCTTTATCCTGAAAGTGGGAGGGAAGGAATCCATTAGGTTCTCTGCTGTCTGTTGGACCACTTCCAACTCTTCAGATGCAGACAGAAAAGTGGTTATTTCCAGTACCCAGAAATCATTTTTTAGGTTGTAAGGTAAGGATCAGCCAGAACTGATAGGAAACAGGGATTAAACTCTTGAGTAAGAATATATGTTTTTTTCTGAAAATAAGGCCTTTTCACAGAGGTTTCCTGTTACTACAAAGCCCTTTCCTGAATTTCTGTTTGGGTGTCTGTTTACTGTTATGGAATATATTTTAGGTTAGTCTCTGTATAGAAGCCAGAAGAGGCTGTTCCAAATTATTTTCTTCAGACATCAAGTTTCCAGTCACTTCCTGGTAGTAGGATGCAACTACAAAGATATTTTGTTATGAATAGAAAATACCAGACTAGTGTGTGAAAATTAAATTTTTGTGTGTAGCCTCTTCTGCGGACAAATGGGACTCTAGAAAGTAAAGTAGCAGAAAAAGTGTCTTGTCCAAGAGCTAAAAAAAGTTCTTTTTTTATTCTTTTGAGATGTTATCACTTTTAGACAAAGGAGTAAAAAATCCTCTGTGTGTAAAATAAAATTTCACTACTCTGTTTCTATTGTTACAGTTTATCCTGACTTGTGCACCATCAGTCTGGTAGCTGTTGGGGATATGAATAAACATGTGGACAAGCTGCTTTTCTGGGAAGATGTGTATGGCTTTGACATGTCTTGTATGAAGAAAGCTGTCATTCCAGAAGCTGTTGTGGAGGTGGTGGATCCAAACACACTGATATCTGCAGCCAGTGTCATTAAGGTACCATATTGCTTAATGCTTAGGAGGCATGTGAGAATTTTCCTTGGTTTATGGAGGAGGGGCAAAAATTCACTTGGCACACACAAAGTTTGGCATCTTCAGAATTATAAAAATGTAGAAAGTTTCATGCTGCTAAGACTGGAAGGTTTGTATTAATTGCTTTTTTACCAAGTTTGGGCTTTTAGTAAGGTAATTTTCCCATATTTAGCCTGTTCTGTTCTATGATTTCTTCTATCCAAAGCCAAATTTATTTTGGCAATGCTCTACTGGTAGCATTGCTTGCATATCCCTTTCTAATCCATGCTGTCATGAGCAGTCACTGTCCAGCTCAGATGTAGGGGCTTATCACATTTTGTCATCGTGCAGCATGTAGCATAACTGTTGTGCTGAATGGCTTTATACTCATTTGTTCTCATTTAGCCATCGTGGTTTTAAAAATAACTTAAAATAAATGGGATGTGCTTGTTTGCTGGAGTTACAGTACAAAGTAGTAAAATTAATGAGTTGAGGAACAGTGGCATTATAGGTAAATTGTTTAAATCAATAGCTATCCCACAGAACAAATGGATTATATTTTGTAGGGAAAGTTTAAAAATGTTCCCATTCATCATTATGATTATTACGGAAGGTACTTTGGTGTGTTTGCTCACATCAGGTGCTGCTTGTTCTATATAGTTCATAATGTAACTTTATAGGAAGCAAAACATTCCCTAAAGAAAAACAGGGCAGCATGAAAATTCATAGAAGACTTTGGCTTAAAGATCATCCAGTTCCAGCTCCCTGCTGTGGGCAGGGACACCTTCCACTATCCCAGGCTGCTCAGACCTCCCTCCAATCCAGCCTTCAACAATTCCAGGGATGGGGCAGCCACAGCTTCCCTGGACAGCCTGTGCAGGGCTTCACCACCCTACAGTAAAGAATTTCTTCCTAATATCAAATCTAAACCTGCTGCCTTTTAGTTTGGATCCATTCCCCCTTGCCACTCCACGCTCTTTGAAAAAGTCTCTCTCCATCTTTCTTGCAGGCTCCATTCAGTTGCTGGAAGGCCACATGTGGGTCACTCCAAAGCCTTTCTGTTTTCCAGGCTGGCCAGTCCCAATTCTCTCAGCCCTTCCCGACAGGAGAGGTGCTGCATTACCTTGGTGGCCTCCTCTGGACTCACTCCGAACAGCTCCATGTCCCTCTTGTGCTGAGGACCTCAGAGCTGGATGCGAAATCCTGCAGAGAGAAGGGAAGAATAACCCCATGTACCCACAGAGGCTGGGGACCTCCTGGCTGGAAAGCAGCTTTGCAGAGAGGAATTTGAGGGTTCTGCTTGACACCAAGCTGACCATGAGCCAGTAAAACACACCCTTGTGGCAGAGGCAGCCAGCAGCCTTCTGGGCTGCATTAGGAAGATGATTTATCACCAGCAGCCCAAGAGAGATGCATCTTCTCTTGTTCCCCAGGGAGATGAATTCTGGAGTGCCCTGCCCAGTCTCAGGTTCCCCACCCACAGCAGGAGTGAGATGACTGTCCTGGAGTGAGTCCAGTGAAAGACTGCAAAGGGCATTCTCCAAAGGTCTTTTTCAACCTCAGTTATTCTGAGATGGATACAAAGCCAATCTGGCAAATCAAAACTCCCTGGTTTTAACCCACACTAGTTTGATGCTGTAGTTTACCATGTGACTACATGAACAAGGGGTAAAACTGGTCAAGATGCCTGTGAAAGCTGCTTACTCTCAACAAGGGGCAGCTGCCATCAAGAAGCAACTTCCCTGAACAGAATGTGTAGTTCCATACCACTACTACCCTGTTTATTTGGACCTGTGAGGAAGAGGAGTTTCAGGTGTTTTGTCACATGGCATTAGGTAGTTTTTTAGTCTCTTCCCATTTTTTGGAAAGCTGAAAGAGTATTGCCTTATAAAAGTTGTCTCAAAATGAGAACAACTGAACAGCCTTCGTCTAAAGGGAGATCTTAATTGACATTCCTCACTGTTACTGACAGAATTTTATTACCCTTTTTGACAGCATATCGACTGCAACACTGCATCCACTCCAGACTTGGAATTCTCTTCAGATTTCACCCTGAGCATTACAATGAGCACACAGTGTACGGTAAGACAATTGCAGTTTCTTCATACATGGTCGGTATTACATTGGACTAAGAAACAATCCATTAATTATCTTTCATTTATCATCAGTCCTTGCCTTGAAACATTCATTTCAGTACAGAGTGTCAGCTCTGCAGTACAGAGGTGTCAGCTCTTTCTGTGAAGAGAGATGGATGTAAAACTCCAGTAATGGTGTTATGGGGTAATGCAGGTAGGTGAGGAAAGGGAAGGGTGAGGAGCCTGAGCGCTGGCATCTTTCTCTTTTGTTCTCTAGCCCATTTTCTGAAATACAACAAAAGTCTGGTGTTAGCTTGCCTAAGTAATGCATTGAGTTTCAAACACTACATTAAAAGCAAAGGCAGGATGGCCTAATTTTTACAGTAATGTCAGTAATTTGCTTTTCTATGCAATACAAATTCTAGGTGCTTTCTAACAATTTATTAAAATACCATCATCAAATTTGACAAAAGAGCATTATGCTCTGAAATCTGTAGTAAAACCTGAAATTTTTGCCCTCTGGAGTATTGTGAAACTTTTGGGAGTTTCATGCTTAAGTCACATCACAAAGTCAAGTGTAAAGGGGTAATTTTTAGCTCACTTCTAATATATTGAGATAATTCTGCTACAGCTGGTTTATTGGGATTTTGCATGAGTATACAAAGAAGATCTGTGGGCTTCCTCTGACATGGACACAAAGAATATGTTTCTGTATGATATAAACTGCTTAGGGTGATGACAAAATCTTGGATGCCTGCATCAGGCAATGTAATTGGATGTTAGGTCATGCTGCTACATTTGCCAACGTTTTTGCAGAGTAGCAGTCTGCATAAGAGTTTGTTGGTGTCAAAAAGTGAAATTTTCCCATGTGTATAGTTTAAATCATTATCATTTTTAATTAGTAGGTGTGTACAAATACTTCATATTTACTTGTCAGTTATCACCAAATTAGGTGATATATACAGTATATATATATAAAGGTGTATACACAGTAGCATTTTTGGGTTTATTCAGTGGAAGTCTGTATATTTTACTGTGCATACCAATGGAGCCCCTCCTGTTTCAAGGTATCATAGGGTAAATCTAGTTGCCTCAGGGCAGAGTCAGGTTTGATTTGAGATCAAACTCCACCGCAGCCCTGGTTTAATTTTCTTAATTTGGCCGTATTTGAAAAACTGATTAAACAGGAATCTTTACAAAATTTTGGTCATCTTTCTGATGTTTGGGTAAAATAGCTTATTTTATAAACATGATTTTCCCCAGCACTAAGCTCTTACAAAAACCTCATTTCTGTTCTGTTATTCCGTGGCATCATTGGCATATAAATCAAGATGTATACCTGCATTTTATGACTTCCAAGAAGAAGGGGAGGGAAGTGGGGCAAGAGCACTGTTTTTGAAATTTTGCAGCGAATGCAGGTTCTAAAAAATAATCAGAATGCTGTAAAGTGTTTTGCACTTCATCATTTAGGTTTATTGACACTTTGAGTGAAATTTCCACAGTTTCTATGATGGATTGTAGAAGTTTAGTTGAAGGTTGACAGTTCATCCATCATATCAGGCTGCCTAGCCTTGCAGTAAATGAACAATAAAAGTCCATTATTTATGTTGAAATTTTTGAGGAGATGCTTTAAGATTGCAATTTGTCCTTTGAAAATAATATTTGATGTTTTTCTTGTTTGCATATGTTTTGTTGTTCTACTGGCTTTTCATTTTCTGCACAAAAAGAGAAGTTGCCTACATTTCCCAAAATTCTGGGGTTTGGTACTTGTCTCAGGATTTTTCAGGTTTTTTTTAAAATATGAACATTTCAAAATGTCTTTGCTTTATTTGCAAAAAATACTCCACAAAAATAGCAGTTTGGAAATCCATCTTTATATGCTTGTATTTCATTTCAAAGCAGCTTTTCCTCAGCCATAGAAGTGTAGAAGGAGATTTGGCTGTCTTATTCTCGATGTTGCCATCAGCATTGCTGATAGCAGAGCAGTGTTACCATCAGAGCTAGGACTGTCTCTGTTGAATAATCTGTCCTTAGAAACCAGGCAACTGGAAAATGTAGGGGCACATAGTTCTGTTACTTGTTCTGGGGATCCTTTTGCGGACCAGCTCCTGGTTTGCAGTGTCCCCGGCTGTGTGGGGAGGTTTCCGTGCTCCCTCCCAGGGCGCTGTGTGCATGCAGAGCAGTGTGAGGCAGACATTCCTGCTCTGAAGTGTGTTGGCAGGCTGCTCTTGCTGAACTTGGTTTTGCAGAAGCTTTGCACTGATGGGAAGTAATTTAGCAAATAGTTAGAGAAAAGGGTTGTGTGCTCTTTTGGCTGGAATGTGCAACATAATAGTTGAAGAGCTAAACTCTCAGCTTGTATCTCTAGAACTAACAGCCTTATCGGGGTCTGCTGCTTCCTCCCATCAGCCTGTTTGTCTGTCTTTGCTAACAGGACAGGATGCTGGAAAAGCTGACAGGAGTCAGAACCATAATTGCAGTTTTTAGCAACTCATTACCACACTTGCTTTGGTCATGGCTTGGAACACCCCCAGGATCTGTCAGGCAGGAGAGGCTTCACTTCATGGTTCTGTGGCAAAACCATAGAATGCTTTGATTTGGAAGGGATCCTAAATATGATTCTAGTTCCAGCCCTCTGCCATGCCCAAGGGGTCCCACCCCTTGGATCAGGTTGCTCCAAGCACCACCCAGCCTGGCCTTGAACAGTTGCAGGGGTGGGGCACCCCAGCCTCTCTGGGGAACCTGTGCCGGGGCCTCGCTGTCTTCACAGTAAGAATTTCTCCTAATACCAGCTCTAAATCTCTCCTCTTGTCGTTCAAAACCATTCCCCCTTGCCCTATCACTATCCGCTCATGTAAAACAATGTTAAATTCCTCTAAAATCTGTCTTTATTTTTTTCTTCAGCTGACTGTTTTCTGGGTTTGGATGAATGTACTAAGGACATGAATGCCCAGCCATTGTGGTGAGCTTGTGTAAAATAGAAAAACTGTGCAGTTCACAAAACTAAGAGCATAGCATTGACACATCTGATTTGTTTGTCCTTCCACCTATTTGAAACTACTTTCATACTTCTATGTGACCAAAAAAAACCCTAGCAGAGTATTAGGTCATGCTCATACGAGATGAGTCTCATGTCTTACTGTAGGTGCATCTTGAGTGTATTGCAGATGCTCTTTAATACCTTGAGTCATAGCCTTAAAAAATTATTAAGGCTCTAAATAGTTTTTTTTTTTCCTTCCAGATGTTCAAGAAATTAAATGTCTTCCCAAAAAAATTCTAATGTACATAAGGAATAAAAAATGATTGAGCAAAAAGAAACCTTTTAAGTATGGTATTTTATGTGCTGGTTAGACTTTTAAAAGTTCTGAGACAGGGTGGTGAGGTAGTTAATGTTTTTTTCTGAGAATATATTGCTTCTGTTAATTTTTTCTTGATTCCTTGCATGTTTTGCCACAAAGAAGCATTTTCTAGCATTAATTTTATATATAATTATTTTAGGTTTCAAAGATTGAAGATTTTCAAAGTGTGAAACAGTTGCATGGAATCATATGAAATTGTTCCAAAGTACTTTTATTGCAAGTTGACTTGATTTCAGTTCTACAAAGATAATAGGAACAAAACCCACAACAGTTAGCCTGCAGAAGTGCATTTTCCTAATAAAGAGCTAGAGTTTGTCACTGTTGATTTTAATGAGACATCTGGCTAATATCAGTTAGTAGATGCTGCTAGAAAAATACTCCATTAATTGTATTCTAAGTTGATCACTGTGTGAGCTTTTGAGATAAAATATAATGGTCATTAGCCTCAGTATAGAAATCAATTGACAAACTTTCGCTTTTGTTTGCAAGCGTTTCCCCTGTGAGTCTATCAAGGTTGATCTTTGCTAGCTGAATAAGAATATCCCCTGAGAGGAAAATGGCAGTATCTCTTCATTGCTCCCAGGAGATTTTGTCAAAGAGCAGGGTATGTGTATAAAGAGTGGGAGGGAGGAAGGAGGTGAAAGAAGGATAATGAGCTAGAGGACGTGACTGATGTATTAAAACCGTCAGGAGGAAAAAGGAAGCTGCGTTGACTAGAGAAAATTATTCTGACCAAGGAAAAAATCTTTGCTTGTTGAAATTTTCTTAAGTGTTCGGCAGTTTTGTTTCTTAATATCAGGTCTTCCACTTGGGAGCCAACAAGAAGTATTACCATATGAATCTTTTGTTCCAGCCTTAGGTGAGAAACTAAATTTTTTAAGCTAGAAGTTGGAAATCTGGTTTGGATACCACAGTTAAATCCACCTTGAATGCCCGATTTCTGAGTAAAGGAAATACTGCTCAGCCATGTTACAAAGCAGGTTTTATCCTTCTCATCTGTTTACTTATCTGTAGCCTCCTCTGCAGTGATGTCCAGATTATTAATCTTTAAAACACAAAATTGCTAGGTTTTAATTGCCAGGGGTTTCTTTTCCCTGTGATAAAAATGCAGCAACTCTGCTGCATGGATGACAAACACTCCACCTCCATGCTTGGATAAACTCCATCAAAAGCACATTATCTCCCACTTCTGTGGCCAGCTGTCTAATTGTATTTGTTGTAGCCACTCACTGTTGGAACATGATACTAGTGAAGAGCAAGAATGATAAATTACTCATTGTAGGTGATAGTGATGATGATAATTTTTAATTTCCTTGTTCCTAAGTGAATTGGTAAGGCTGCCTTTGAGTTCTCATAAGGAAGGGAGCAGTCTCATTTGTTTTGTCCTGTTAAAGTGCTGCATGTACAGCCAGCCATTTTCTTTAGGAAAAAAGCCTTAATATTCAGATGTATTTGAATTAAAATTTAGACTTTTCTTTGCATTTCAACTAAAGGCTCTGAGTGGAAGAGTATAAATAATGCATATTCATTTGTTGTATGTTAAAGCTTTCTGTGCTTTTATTATATCTGGTACATGTTACATCAATAACTGAGGAGAAAAATAGTCTTGAAATCATTTAGCTGGGAGGGAAGAAAAACAGTTTGAAGACAAGTGAATCTTACTGGGAGGACCTGCTTAAATTACAGGTTTTTCATATGTTTGCATGGACACCTTAGAAACCCTAAGTAACAAATGAAGACCTTAAGCTACATGAACTTTTCATCAAAATGTGGGGTTGACAAAATTGGGTAGGAGTTTATGGCTGCTATTTTAATTTCAGGAATATTTTGCTTTTAGTTGAATGAACTCTTTGTTGACCTTTGTAGGATGTTGCTCTGCAGTCTCAGTAATGTATATCTATTAATATATATCTAATCCTTAACATTTCCTTCATTCCTTATTTGGCCACTTTAGTTCTCTGGGTAAATATATTGGCTTTGTTTTGAGGTCGGAGTTTTTGTTCTCATAGCTTGCCTTTTCTCCTGGCAAGTTATTTGAGAACAGGAAGAATAATGTTTTGGTAGAGTTTCCTAATATTTACTGTCCTTTGTGGCTTGAGCATGTGTCAGGCTGGAGTTGTAATTATTTATTTTTGTTTTCCTCTTCCATGGTATTCAGGAGACTGGCACTTGAAAGATTTTTCCAAAGAAGGTTTGAATTCTTACTGATTAGTTGTAGGTGAAGTTGTAAATGAGCTGTCAAAGGTGTCACAAAAAGATGAGAGAAATTGCAGTAGGAGAAATAACAGCTATCATTATGCTTTAAAAAAAAAAAAAAAAAAAAAAAGAAGAATCCAAGGCAGTAGTTGTAAAGCATCATTTAGAATTTATGGGGAAGTTATTTTCTTGTTCCTTTTCTTTAGTTTGACTTGTAAAAAAGATGTTTAATGAAAATCTGGCCAGCCTATATTTCATTTTAATAGGCATGTGTCTGTGATTCCTTCTAGTATGCCACTTGTGATTTTTTTTTCTTATATTTTGCTGCATGTGATAAATTAAACAACCAGAGGGGAGGACTGAATCTTACTTCAAATTGTAGGCATTGGAAATCTCTTTTTTTGTATTATTGCATATTTAATAGATGCTTGTGATTATTATAGCTGCTGCAATTTGGGATACTGTTCAAAAGTCAAATGAAAGGAAAATATTTTGAACTCCACTTCTACAGAAATCCTTCTCTGAAATGCACTTAAACATAAAAGATACATAATTGTGCATTTCACCATAAACACCAACAAGTTACAAAAAGAAAGAAGGGAAGGTGTAAATTCCTTAAAAGAAGACAGTAAACAAACCCACAATATTGTACCTATTTTTTTGTTATCAAGTATTTCAACTTTGGTTTGTGTCAGTTTGTAGATTTGTGAGATCTTGTTTTAAATACACAGGACTAGTGATTGTAGATAAAATTGAAAAAAACTTCGTGTGTGTACTTCTACCTTTTTTTCCTTTGTCCCAACACATCAGCTTCTGAAGTGGTGCAGTGCTTACACTAATACAGCTTGAGAGTGGTGGTGCTTGTTTTGGTTTAGGGGTTTTTGGAATATGTTGAAACAGACCTGTGTGATGCTGTCAGAGATTTTAGTTTTGCAGAGCTCTTTCAAGGAAGACTGAACCATTGGCTCAGTTGGTCATACCATGGTGCTCATAATACCAAGGTTGAGGCATTAATCCCATATGAGCTGTGAGCTCAATGATCCTTATCTGTCCCTTGCAACCTAGAATATTCTGTGACTCCCACTGCTTCGTGTAAAAGCAGAAACTAATGGCTTATTTCAAGCTTTTTGCAAAACACTGAGAGGACAAATAACTAGAACTGTGTTGTGCCTTTGTATCCTTCAATATTTTTCTGGAGGCATACATAGAATTCTTTAAATTGGAAAAGACCTTCAAGATCATTGAGTCCAACCTCTAACCCAGCACCTCTAAGTCCAGCACTAAACCATGTCCCCAGGTGCCACATTCACATGACTGAAATCACTCCAGGGATGGTGACTCCAGCTCTTCCCTGTACAGTCTGTTCCAGTACTTGACAGCCCTTTCGGTGAAGACATTTTTCCTGCTCTCCAGTCTAAACTCCCTTGGTGCCACTTGAGGCCATTTTCTCAAGGCCTCTTTTTAGGGAGAGTGATAATGTCCCCTCTGAGCCTCCTTTTTTCCAGACTAAACCCCCCCAACCCCCTCAGCTCCTCCTCATCAGATTTGTGCTCCAGACCCTGGCCCGGCGCCGTTGCTTTCTGTGAAGCCTCTCCAGTACCTCCAAGTCTTCCTTGTGTCATTCTGCAGAATCATCTGGTGGATTTTAGGAAGGCTGGGTGTGCTCTTTGTAAGGAGTCTCTAGGTATCTGTTTAGCTGGCTTGAGATCCCTTTGGCTTGGGGGAGACAAAAGATGACAAAACAGCTCAAAAGCAGAAAGTTTTCAGAACACTGACAATATAATTAAAATTTTAAGCATAGTATTCTGTTTGAATGAGCATATATGAATATACACAAACTGTGGAGGACCATACAAAACAATCAATTTTCTTGAGAACAGCTGGTGATTTTAATGCCTCCTATAAGGGTGTATGTTCAGAAATAAAACTGAACTTAGTTCATGAAAATAATGTCTGATTTGGATAAATTTGAGTGCCTTTCAGGGTGATGTTACTGGCAGGGCAACACATGCGATCTATCAAACAAAATCTTCCATGTGAATTCAGGGAGAGGAAAAGAAGGCTGGATGTTACTGGGAGGCTTTGGCGTGGAGTTGAGATGGATATTTGCAAATAACTGTTTCAGTTGAACAGCTTTAAATGTTTTCAGTTTCTTATTTTTAAACGGTAAGCCACAGGCGATCAAAGTGGGGTATATTAATTCAGTGCTTCTTTGCTTTTTGTATTTCCTCAGCTGTAATTGGCTTGTAGAATAGCTGTCATAGGGAATATGAAACGAATTTTGCAGGTGGTCAGTAACTACTGGGTTTGGTATTAGACTTCTTATTTTCCCAAAGGTTTAAAATACGAGAGATGGAGATTAAACACACTGTTGGTCAAAATAAATTATATAGTTGTAACTAACTTCAGAAAGGAAATCATCAAACCAAGTGTGTGTGTGCTTGGTTCTTTTAGTAGGCTCAAAAACATTTTGAAAGTTATTAATGAAAGATACTCATTAGATTTCTCAGTTGCAATATGTGCTCTTACAGTTAGTTTTCAAACCCTCTCCCCTCAATGTATTTAACTTTAAAAATATAATTTCTGTTCAGCTAAACAGGGCTGGGGTTGTCTCTTGACACAACTCACCAGAGTGTGTGTTTCAGTTTTGGGGTGCCTCCACTGCCCAGTTTTAGCTGACAGAATTTTGAGGGCTTCCCAGAGCCGTTCACAGAAGCATATCCTCAGGAACTTGAGCAATAATATTTTTCTATTTTTGGCTTCTTTTGGCTCAACAGTTATTTCAGTGTTCAATATTGAAGGACACCTATCCATTTTAGAGCATAACAAGAAGAAATTAATGGATCAATGTAGAGCTCTTGTTCTCTGTAATCCCTGGAGCTCTGATTAAGGTGATCTTTGTGATGTGTAATAATTATTATTACTGCTCTGGATTAGCTATTCAAAGTCAGTGTTTCAGGTTGTTTCAGATAGAGAAACCACTGATACTGTAAAGAACAAAATAGTTATTTATCTAGTAATTTACAAAAGGTACAAATCCTGTTTCCCTTAACACCAGAGAGCCAGCAGGGAACACTTTCTTTGCTTGTAACTGAGTTTCTTTTCAACCTGAACTTGACCCCAAAAAATAGTTGTCTGGAGCCTTTTCAAGGTAGCATGTAGGGTGATTCTGTCACCTCTTGTTACCAAGTGTATGGATATTTGCATCCACCTTAGAGATCTGTCTGCCTGGAGCTCTTGGCTTTTTGATCCAAGATGTAGTTTGATTGTCTCGTTTTCTCTGAAAGCGAGATTTTGTTTTCTCCTCTATGTATTTTTGTTGTCACAACCTTGTTTTCCTGCAATAATCACATCCTAATTTCCTGCAATAATCACATCCTAATTCTTGTTTGTAAGTGTACCAGCAGTATTGAGCAGATGGTTGAAAATATTTTATATGACTTGCTAGATCTCTGACTAATGTCCAGAAAAGATTGTGCATCAATAAAAGTAGTCTGATGGGTCAACAGAACTTTGTCAAAACCTTCTCAATCTTTACTCAAAGGGCATATTAGAGACAAGGCTTTAATTTACTTAGGAATGAGATTCTCAGATTGAGTGATAGGATTCACTAAAGGACTGGAAGAGTCACTGTTTCCATTGTCTGACACTCATTTGTCATGAAGGGCTCTCAGTGTCTCCATGGTTTGTTTTGTATTTTAACTCTTAAGCCACATTGGAATTTGGAACTTGCCAGGCTTGCCTGGAGTGCCCTTTGTTGAAAAACAGGTACTTTAGCATAGTTTTGGTGGTTTAATGCATTTTATTCTTCATTGTGTTGGCAACATCTGCTTTAGATTTAGACTAGAGAGGAAAAATACCAGATTGACTTATTCATATTATATATTTCTTAGTGATAAAACCTATAGCCTGATTTTGTAACCATGTTTTCCTTTTTTTTCCATCACCATGTTGTGTGAATCTATATGAGGGGTGTGCTATAGAAACTGCCCTTTTTAGCTTTTCAGAACAACCAGTTCTTGGTCCTGGACTAGAAGAACCCTGGTGCAGTAAGAGAGAGGTTCCAATGGGTTGTTTGCAGTGAGTTCTCATGGCACAGGCTTGCCATCACTGCATTGGTACATACCTTCTTTGGATGCAGCTGATGGCAGAGAGTCCCATCCTCGCATGGCAGGGATGGAGAGAGTCCCCAGCTGAGTAACTTCAGCTCACTGTGGTTACTCGTAAGCTCTCTTTGGGTTATTTCTTCAGGCTGATGTGATAGAAAACCACAACTGCCTTGGTACCAGGGTCTGATGTGCATTAGCCTTTTCACAGGAGAGGAGGAAGCAAATAAAGGTGAGCATGGACAGGATTTCACGGGTGAGACTGAAGTGGATGTTTTATTAGCATCTTCCAGTTGTTTATTTGGGTTTCTAGGACTCTCACAAGCCATTTTCTTGTCAAGAAAGCAGTCCAGCATTAAAAGACTGAGTAGTGCCAATGTAGTGTTTTGTGTGTGAACATTTTATATCTATTAGTATTAGGAAGAAATTCTTCCCTGTGAGGGTGGTGTGGGACTGGCACAGGTTGCCCAGAGAAGCTGTGGCTGCCCCAGCTCTGGAAGTGTTCAGGGTGAGGTTGGATGGGGCTGGAGCAACCTGGCTTGGTGGAAGTTGTCCCTGCCCAATAGCACAGGGGTTGGAACAAGATGATCTTTTAGGTCCTGTCCAACCCAAACTAGTCTTATGATTTCTTTTCCTATTCAAACTGGAAGAAAAGTCCCACTAATGAATCAGGCACTGAAGAGAGAGGCTCTTGAGGTTAGGAGTGGGATAGCAGGAGGGACAGAGAAGGAATCATATGGAGAGTTACTATGAGAATCTGTTAGCCTGCTGGAAGGGCCAGCAGGAGGCATTTGTGAATGTTTTTCCTTATCTGTGTATGTAGTAGAGGAAGAAAAGGATTCCCTCTCTGGTTGTGCTCTGCCTGTGTTCACAGGGAGCTTCTGTGGAAATTCCTGTTTAGCCACACAGCGAGTGAACAAATCATGCAGATTCTCTCTGGGAGTGATACTTGGTCTGTGTTTACTGAGGGTCATGGACAGGACAAGGACTAAGTTTTGTGCTTGTGGGTTTGCGCATCTGAAAGGCTGTTTTCTCATGTATGATTCTGGTTACAGTTCAGGTGTGTGGGTGGGTTGTTTTGGAAATGCATACTAAAATCTGATGTGTCATAAAATGCAGTTACAGTGGGCTGAATATTCTCAAGTAGAGTAAAGGTGTAATGGCAGCTTTTTTTTTTTTTTTTTTTTTTTTTAAACCTAGGATTTCTAGCGTACTTGAAAGCATAAATATAAGCTTGTTTCTCTTGGTAAACACTTGAAAAGAAGTAGAAATTCCAATAAATGCATATGTGAATTACAGAATTTTTCTTGAGTGTCACTGTTATTCCTTTATTGTATTTACATTTTCACCTCTTTTTTATAGGCAATTGCTGGTTACTTTGATGTGTTTTTTGAGAAGAACTGCCACAACAAGGTGAGTATTTGGGGTTAGGCATTTTAAAAGTGTCTTTCAGAGATGAGGATTTTATTTTGTGTCAAGATGTTTGGCAGCGAGTCTGTTTTGCTGTAGCAAAGGCTTCGTATGCATTTGTGTTTGGTAATTGATTGATGTGGTGTGATATGAAAAAGATTGTTTTTAATCAAACTCTTGAACTCTCCCATTGCAGGTCTTGTTTTCAACTGGTCCCCAGTGTACCAAAACGCACTGGAAACAGACAATTTTTCTCCTGGAGAAGCCAATTCCTGTAGAAGCAGGTATATTTAAACTCAGTTGGGGTGCAAAAATAGTTGTGTTACAGTGCTGTTACCATTAAATCTAGATACAAAATACTTCCAAAATTACATAAATGTCAAAAAGAACTAGTAAATAAATCTTTCAGCTGCTGTTGAAGGATTTTTTTTTTTGTCTCATCAAACCAGGGAAGTATCTGTGTGCAAAATTCTGGTTTAAAATTACACATAAAGGTATGCATAAGTATCTTGTAAGTGGGCATATATCTTATACTTGTATAGCTGCATACTGGAATTTTGGTGAGAAAAGTTCTGTATCAAAGCATTTCTGATGCAGAAAAATGTAAGACCAGAACTCTGCAATTGACATTCTATAAAATTTGACATTACTAATATTCTGAAGTATCAAATTTGTCAAGTGATTGCACAGGATTCCTTGTAACCCTCCTGAACTGTCCTGTATTTCAAGGGATAATGAATGTATGCATAGGTTGTATCTGCCACAGTGGGGTTACTCTGTAAAATGAAAACAGTTTTCAAGAGCTCACAGCCATGAACTTGAAGTATTGAATAGGTTTGCTGTAAATTTTTATAAAATGGTTAAGTACTGTAATAAGTTTCACCTTGAATGTGATGCAAGTAGAAGGGTTTTCGTTGTCATCAGGGATAAACAAAATTGAGATGATAAACTGTTGAGGTGAGGTTTTGAAGACTATAAAGTGATGCTTGTTAGTGGTTTAATTAGTTCTGTTCTTGAAGTCTTGAAAGCACATTTTGTACAAGTAGTGAAATATTCCTTGCTTTATAGACACAAGTATATCCATGACCCTCATAGAATGGTCATGCAAGGGGATGGACATGCAGCAGGTCAACAGGTCTTAGCCTCTTATTCCTGTAGAACTTTCTTTCAGACTATCACAGACTTTTTACAATTCAAGGAAATGAAGCAGTTACATTTCTGTGCTGTTATTTTATTTGTGTCTGTTTGGCCACCAGATAATTTACTCACCGCTGTTGAACTCTCACCCAGTGATGAATCAATTGTCTTTGAGAGCCCCTTTTCTTTGCAGACTAGCAGGACCAAAGGAGGAGCCTCAGAATGGGGCTCATTTCTGCTGGTCATTTAATAAACTCATGGTCATGTGTGGCCCTGACCTGAACAGTTTGTAAATAGATCTGGCATACTGAGGGGAAAGCATGGAAAAAGTTGTGTGGCTGCTTCTGCGCTCAGTTGAACTACTTTTACAGTTGCCTCTTCCAGCTACCAGCCATGACAACTTTTTACCAGGAGCTTCTTTCCTAGAGGCACTGAGGTTTGTGATATCTGGCAAACCACTTCTGTCTTTCATGCTTAGACTTTTTATTCTTATTTGCACTTTCTTAAGTCCTGTCATTTCTTGGGGTGCACACATGCTTTGGTGCATTCGTACTTGGCTTGTGTTCACTTCAGATTCTCTTCCTAGACAAGGCTGACTAAGATCTCCTTGCTGCTATTCATTAAATCTCAATATCACAGAGTGCATTTTTAAAAAACACAATGACATTTATAAAAATATGCACGTTATTTCATATTACAGAGATCATTTGACATTTTTCAGCTGTGTGAAATTACTGGGAGGTGTGCCCCAGTCTAGAGTTCTGGTCTAGGTGTGGTGACTTTCTGAAGGCAACTGCAGAAACAGTGTGCTCTGGCTGTGTGAACACAACCAACTTGACCTTCAAGACCACTTGTGCCATAACTCCTTCCTTCCTTTCTTTTTATTAGCTCATATTTCTTAACATTATTCCCATAACAAATCTTGTTACAGCTATTTTTCTCTTTCTTTCTCCTCTTTGTAATTATTTGAGTTCCCCCTTCCCCATCCTTTTGCCCATTCTGTCTGGTTTTATATCTTGAATGAAATTACCACTTAAATCTAGGATTGTCTGCCTTTTGCTTCTAGTGTTCAAGAAGATTTAGAGAAACTCCTGATGTAATTTCCTTTTCTTTTGTAATCTGAGTCTTAATTTCTGTGGGACATTTGTTGGTCATTGATGACATAAGCCCATCAAACAGAAGGTGCTTCCTGATACTTATATAGGAATGTATGTTAATTTACATGATTTTTCTGGAAAAACCATTCCCTCTCTTGATCTCTTGACTTTGATCCTTCTCCTTCATTGTTCCAAAAATCTTTCTCCTCAAGACATGTTTTTATAAGTACAGATATCCCTGTCTTCGTTTTTTATGTTCTTCTGTTTGTCTAAGTAGTGACATGAATGTTCATCTTGATAATTTGTGGTTAGCCAAATTTTTTTTGTTTCTCAACTAAACAAACTGTTCAAGCTCATTTTGCAGTCTATTTCAACGTGCACTTCCAGCACTTCTCTTGTCCTACTTGTTAATGAATTAGCACTGCTTGTTACCACTTCTCATTCAGCCTGGCATGTTGAACCGAGCTCCACTCTGAGTGCACTGAGCTTTTAGGGAAGCCTTGTCTTCAGAAGGGCTTTCCTCAATGCAAGTGAACTGGAGGCAAAAGTAACTGTATTAGATTAAATATATTTGCATCATTTGAAGCCTTTCCATCCATCCCTGTGTTTACTGGTATTCATCAGCCCTCTGTATAAATTCTTTGATTCAGAAATACATTACTGCAATCTGAGAAACATCAGAGAAGATGCACTTTTGACTAGATATATTCATAGAACCATTAAGGTTGGAAAAGACCTTTAGGATCATTGAGTCAAGTCATTAATCCAGCACTTCCAAGGACACCACTAAGCCGTGTCACAGGGTGACACATCCACAGTTCCCTGGGCAGCCTGTTCAAGTACTTTACAACCCTTTCCATGAAGAAGCTTTTCCTAATGTCTAATCTAAACCTCCCCTGGTGCAACTTGAGGCCATTTCCTCTTGTCCTGTTGCTCATTACCTGGGAGAAGACCAGCTCCCACCTGGCTACAAGCTCCTTGCAGGGAGTTGTAGAGAGCCTGAAGGCTGTAGAGAGCCCTGAGGCTTCTTTTATTTAGGTTGGACCCCCCCAAGCTCCCTCAGCCACTTCTCATCAGACTTGTGCTCCAAAGCCTGCTCCAGCTCAATTCCCTTCTCTGGACACACTCCAGCACCTCAAAGTCTTTCTTGTAGTGAGGGGCCGAAAACTGACCCCAGGATTCAAGGTGTGGGCCTCAGTGATGCCCAGAACAGGGGGACAGTCACTGCCCTGGTCCTGCTGGCCACACTACTGCACATCCAAGCCAGAATGCCATTGGTCAAGATAAACTCTTCTTTTTTCTAGTAAATGTTGGAAAATAAACATAAATAATGCAATTTGAGTCTTGCAGTAATTTGACCAGTGTTACCATGATGGCGTTCACTTGTAGCTTTTTAATAGGTTGTGAAAGAAGAATTTGCTAGTGGAAAACACATGTAAAATGTTTTCTTGTTTTGAAAACATCTTTCAGACAGAACAGTGGCTGTTTTTCCCCAGTGAAGAAAAATGGTTCCCTCAGATTTTTAGTTCTGAGTAAAATAGTAAGGCTGACTAAAAGTCCCTTATCAGATGCTTTATAGCTTTTGGGGCCATGCCTGGAGTGGTTATAAAGCACTGATTGTATTTGGTTTTGCTCTGTAAAAGAGGTTGAGCTTTCAGATATCCAAACCTGCTGGGTATTTAACTGGAAAATGCTCCTTTATGCCGTGGCAAAATTGTTTTGTTCTGCAGTATGAACTAGCTAATTTTCTCAGCTGTTTGATGCCAGGGTATTTGTTGTAAAAATAGATCTATTTTCTCAGCCATAAAAAGGACTGAATGTTTTGATCTGTTGTAATGATGGCAGAATCAAGCAGTTGCAAGGCAAAGAAAGGGTCTTAGAGCTCAACCTGCTGCCTTTGCTGGTCCTGCTGCAGCCTGCACTCCATGTATGATGTTTGTACCTCTCTGGCATGAAGTGGGAGAGGTTAATTCTGGGTCCAAAGGTCTGGACAGTGAGTAATAAAATCTACACCGAATTAATACTGATTATTTGCCACTGAGTTTCAGCTTGACCTGTGGTGGGTAGCTTTGTATATAGTGGATATATGCAAACTGATATATTTAATGGCTAATTTCTGTTCACTTCATTTAGATATAATATGTGAATGGGGGAGAGCCTCTTACTACTCATGTGTTCTGAAAAACCAGTTTTCTTCCTCATGGACTGTGACAAGAGACTTGAAACTGATTTTCAGTCAAGTAAAACGAAACAGCATCAGCATGTTGGATATGCTTTAACTGTTTAGCAAGCAATGACAATTAAAGAAACTGGAGAAAGAAGCAGTATATGCTGGGTTTTCTCAGACAAAACAGTGGTGTATTGTAGACTCCCTACAGAGTACAAACCTTCTCTTAGAGCCCTTTTAATAGCTTGAGCATGTCTTTATTTTGAAGATTGAAATTGAGATGCCAAAGCAGTATCTTTTTCTCCTTAATGGTCCAAAAATGATCTCTTCCTTTTGTTGTTTGTTGAAATACTCCTGCTAAGCAAACAAAATGTTACATCATTTTCATTTGGTTGCCTCAAGAATTTACTATGCTTACAAAAATTATTTTAAAGGACCCACAGAACCTTTTCAGTAACAATGCATGAAGTTAAAACCCAGCTCTGTATGCAGGCAAATTCTATTAGCAATAAAACAGCCTATTGTCAGCATTGTGTGCTCTTGATATTGCCTTGCAGTGAAAATAAAACCTTGATTTGTTTTTCTATGGTGTTAAAGGGGCTAGCACAGCAAAGCTGGAGCAGAACTCACATGACTAAGCTCCTGTAAAATCCTTGATTATCTTTAGCTCCAGTCTCTGTAATTGGAAAGCTGTTTGTAAATTTACAAACTGAAAGAATGTTGATTTGTCTACTTAGACAGCACTATTAAAAGTAGGAAAACAACACTGGCACGATTAATCTGTCTGAATGTTTTGATCCTATACTGAAATACTTCAATATTGTGCATCCCAGTTGGGTAATTTGGCTCCTAATTAAGATTTTAGTGGCTGTTTTGCCTGTCTACAGCTGCAACATGGTGTCTATAGAAATCTGTCTCATTTATTTACAAGTGGCAACTCCAAAAATGATGCTGGCTTTTAAAATCTAGTAAATGTTAAAACCAGAATTTTGAGGTCACACTAAGTCTGGCAAGTCTTATGTTGTATTTATCAAAATCTCCATTTTAAAATGATGGTGCTGACTTTTCAGGAACATTTTTAGGTGTGTGTTTCAGGGTACTAAATTGAGAGAATCTCTTCTCATGGCTGTTCTGTCTCACTGAAAGATAATAGAAATCCCATATTTAGACAGGAAAACTTGGATGGACTGATGACACAGATGTGCCATTCTGGGTGCCTCCCTTTGCAAGTTGTTCAGCTGCAAAGAAATATGGTTCAAACAGCAACAACAATCTGGTTTTCTCAAAATTTTGTCACACTGCTGAGAGAAAGCTTGGGACAAGGCTGTACAGTTTAGAATCTCCACTACAAAAAGTGGTGAATTAAGGTGAGCGAGTTTGGTCACTGCAGCTCTACATTGTGGAGGACCTGGCTATCATCATTCCCTGTGGCAGCTCTTTGTGGTGCCTGAGCTCTCTGGGAATCTCTGTAGTGCACACTCTTTACCTTAAGCAGCTACACAAGCCTGGCTTGCCTCACTCAGCTGGCATGTAGAATTCTTTGCAGCAGCCTCATTCCTGGGTTGTCTTGAGCAGTTGAAAAGTGTCAATTTGGTACAGAAAATCCTCAGAGAATGTACTCAGAGCGTGTGTGGGGAAGACAGACCTTCAGGATAGTTTCAGCAGAGGGTGAACAGCAATACAACAGAAGGAGTTGGCAAACAGTTGCTAAGAGTAGCCAGGCCAGAAGACGGGTATCGCAGGTCAGATGGATGATACCAAAAGGCAGTGGCTGCTACTCAGAACAGAAACTGCTTGTGGAATCACACTGAGTTGGAGATTCAGTAGGAGAAATGGCCAGAGGGGAAGGTGGCAGTCTGCACAGTGCCTGCAGTTTAAGAGGATGAATGGGAAGATTAAGGATAAATTCCTGAGTTTAAGGGAAATGCTCTTGGTTCCACCGCAAACTGTTTCAGTCTTTCCTTGTTTTCCATTGTCAGAAGATAGGTGGTATATGGAAACCATTTTCTACCCAGAGTATTGCTTTTTAGACTTGCTGTTTTTTCTGTTGCATGCTACAAGTCAGTGTTGCATTAGATGACTGCAGTTATTTAAACTAGATTGTGTTTAAATTGTCAGCTTCCAGCAAGGACAACCTTGCTGTGCAGAGCGGTATCAAATCGTGCTGGTTTGTGACTGGGAAGGCACAAACCCCAGCAGTGGCTCTTTACAGTGTAGGGGATTTGTTAAGGTAATTTTCACCAGTGGTGCAGTAGTTTAAGTGTGTTAAGCCCAAAGCCCACTGCAGTTTTCTAGCAGCTCTCTGAAACAATTCCAGTGAGCTCTTTCATAAGATTCTTAAATTTTAATGGTGTTCAGAATAAATAATGGTTTGAGTACTGTGTCCGTACTTGTCCCACTGTTAGCTTCATAAAACTCTTCCAGGAAAAGAAAAGAAGGAAACCTGAAAGACCTTGATTGCTGGCTGCCTTTGGTAACTTCTTTTGAGTCTTTTTTGGGATCAAAGAGCGAGGAGACACCAAGTTGTATTGAAAGGCAGGGTAGTTCCTCACATTACAAACTCATTGCCGTGAGTCATTCCAAGCTTTAAGCAGATGTTACGGATATGCATACAAGGGACTTGCATGTAGAATCTTTGGTTTTGATCAAATCCTTTATAGACTGAAAAACCGTGATTTGTTGTGCCTGAACACTCTTGATGGTGGAGGATCTCTGCACTGAGAGATACCTTGGCTCACAGACTGCAGGCTGGCCCCGTGTGTGATTGTATTGCACAGACATAAGTGACAGATGCAATTGCTTACAGTTTTACTGGTGGTAAAAGCCAGAATCCAGATAAACCGGTTCTAGTGTCTAGAGCACAGGTACTGCAGAGCCTGCAGTCAGACATGCATTATGTGACAGAGAGTCAGGATGGACATAGGGATGTCTTTTTTCCTGTACTAGCTGAGCTTACACAGCAGTTCTCCTAAATTCTTCTGCTTTTTCTGTTTGGGGGAAAATTTCAAGCCTCCCCGGGGAATAATA
The DNA here is from genome assembly GCF_017590055.1 of Onychostruthus taczanowskii. Lineage (NCBI taxonomy): Eukaryota > Metazoa > Chordata > Aves > Passeriformes > Passeridae > Onychostruthus > Onychostruthus taczanowskii. The sequence continues at coordinate 504,183 of NW_024498784.1, forward strand.
AAAATGTGGGGAGGGGATGGTAATGGATTCAGCTTTGTCCTAATCAAACTGCAGTGGCACTGTGTGGTTTGCTTGCATTCAGCTGAACGTGATAAGAGCAAGGTGATGCAGCTGAGTCCCAGAGACAGCTTCCTCCAGGCAGCTCCTAGGACGGAGAATGGGGGAAAACATCCGTCATTTTCTATCTACATGACATTGATTAATTGTTCAGAACTGTCTTTCAGTTACTGCTGTTGTTTGCTTCAGCCCTTGGAAAAGGCTGTTCAGAAAAGCACATTTAATGTGGCTACAGCATAAGGAATAGCTGGGAAAAATGAATGGATTGCTTTGTTTCATTAACTGTCTTTACAAACAGAATCTGAAGGTTCTGTTCTCTGAAGTCAGCTATTTATGAAATTATATTTAAGTTTCTGCTTCATTTTTATTGGTTTGTATTAATATTTTAAATGGGAAGATTGAAGTGTGGATTAATTGAAATAATGGATTTTTAGTTTACAGAGGCTCTTTAGTCTTACTGAATTGTTATCACAGGATGTTAAAATAAATCAATAGGTCATTTTGTAGCAGTTTTGAAAATATGTGTGTTCAAATCGGGTTAAATTTCCTAGCTGGAGTGGGACTATAATGCCTTTTTTTCTTTATCTTGTCCTTCTCTCTGGCAAACCTGTCTCTTTTTAAATAATCTGAGAAACCGTTTTCACAATTCCCTTCAAGTTGCATTGTGTTATGTCAGTCTTTTGATTCCTAATAACAAAGCTGCACAGGAGTTGTAGTGGAATCTCTAGCTAACTGTTACATGATGGAAAAAAAACCCCAAAATGATCAATTTTTTTTTCTTTTTATCCTTGGTACTACAGTTATTCTTGTAGATACGCCTTCTTTGATATTTGTACTGCAACCTTTAACAAAATGTCCTGCATTTATAATAATTTAAAATTTGGACTTTCTGTCAGTTTACTGTTTGTGGATGCGACTGAGAATTGTGCCAAATGGAGACCTCCAAAATGCTTCCTGAATTTGAAACCAGCTTAGTTTTGAAATTGGTGTTTGTTTTCTTTTTTGCAATAAGGAAGCTTTTTATCGGGATATTAACACTGGCTTTTAAAATCACAATGAGTAATGAGCAGCTGGAAAATACCTTGGATCCAGTGAGATAGAAAAGTAGCAACAGTGAATGTGGCTGGTGTGGGTGATGAAGATGAATGGGGCACAAGAGGTCTGATGGAAGAGTAGCAGGGAACTTCCTGCTGCAGATTGGGATCACAGCCTGCTTTAATGTGCTCAGCAGAATCCTCTGTGAGGATGTAGCTCTTCCAGGTTTAAAATGGTGGGATGAGGTGGCTCAGCTGTGGACTTCCTAAATGTACACATTTACAAAGGTACATGTTTATATTTTGTGGGTTGCATATTCCTAATTTACAAATATTCCTTAAATGAAAGGTCTTAGTAAAGACTGAAAAGAAATTGAGATTAGATTTTTTCCTTCTGTGTAAAAGCATTTGCTCTGGGTGTAACCGAAGGACATACCCATCAACTGTTATGACACTGACACCTTGTAAAACAAAACCTCCAATTAATAAGATGTGTACTTGAAATGCCACAGAGAATTCTGTGGTAGTTTCCTGTCAGATTAAAAAAATACATAGTCAGAATTTAAATGAAATGTAGTGCAAATACAGATCACATGGCCTATACAGCAGGGAGGGAATATGCTTTTGTGGCTACATGGTTTTAGTCCAAGATGGTGAATATATCCAAGGGGTACCGTGGTTTTCCCCCACCACAAGTGAAATATTTGGCATATCAGTAATTTGGGTGGACCTCTGAGAACTGAAGCACCAGCCAGAACTTGGCACCTCTCCAGGTTTAACTGCAGTTAAGTTTGACTTCGGTTTGTTATCAAGAGCTTTGAAAACTTAAACTTCTTTGGACTTTTAAAAATCTGATTAATTGAGAACAACTTCTTATGCAACATGGATGCAATGCATCTTTGCTGTTACTGTGAGTGATTCAATACTGTAACCAGGGCAATTTCTTCTTGTTTTTTCAGGAGAGGCCCTGAGAGGGAAGATCACAGTCCGCAAAAACAGAAAGGATCCGCGGTCCCTCTTCATCACCCTCTCAGTGAAGGACACGCAGCAGATGTACAGCCTTCAGTGAAATTCTGGCCATGTCTGGGAGGAGCTCAATTCAAATGCTGCATTTGACTGCTGATAACTGTTCTGGAATATCCAAAAATGGTAAACTCTTGGGTTTGTGTGTGTGCACAGACACAAGAATATGGAAAAGTTACCTAGAGCTGAGATTTACGACAAAATCAGATCCTGCCGCTTCACGTGGTGTGAGGAAAGCATGAACGATGGGTTTGGGTTACCCGAGACTGCTAGGTGAGAAAAAATGAGCCTAAAGTCTTGCTGTAAGGAACAATAAATATGATCTCTCAATAATGTTTTATTCTTCCGCTGGCAAAATCCTTGTATAGTATTTTTTTGTGAAAAAAGCAGCTCAGTCATGTGTGAGTGTACCTCAACAGTAGCTGGAAAATCCCAGTGGGAATAATTTTTGAATTCCAACTGCAAGATTGTGGCAACAAAGACGGTATTTTTACTACACTTCTGCAGTTGAAAAGTTGTACACATTTCAGTTACATTTGTCTAAATAAATGAACCCATTGTGATATATAATGCAGTTGCTGCTTTCCTTGTGTTCTGTGTAATTGGAAATTCTGTCTTTCCTGTGATGGCTCATGTGGTGCCTACGGTTTTTTCTCTACTGACCTGTTGGGGCATAGGTGGATGGAAGTGTGTATCTTAGCAGCTTTAGGAAAATCACAACAAACAAAAAGCAGTTGCTGGAAGGATGGGTTTGGTTTGACTTCTTACAGAAACACTGGACACTCAAGGGTTGACTGTTGACGGGAGAGGGATGTGCATGTAGGTATTCATTTTAATTCCCTTTAGGCTCCTTAAATGTCCTGATTAACATGTGGATGGTCAGGAGCTCAGCTCGCATGGCAAGAATGCTCAGGTACTGATTTTGGATCCCTCCATTTATGCAAATGAGACTGCACACAGTTCTTAAATTCTGTCTGTTTTCTGTTGCGGTATGATGTCACTCCAATAGTTTTCAGAACTAAAAAACTTCATTAAAATGAGACAATTGCACACACAGGAGAAGTCAAAGATGCAAGTTTTATTTCCCAATAGTATCTGAGAAGTGGGAATGCTCTACAGTGACAAACATATGTCAGTCTCAGTGAACTGCTAACACTTGTCTAGCTTGGTGACATATATCCATTTTAGTCTTGTTCAAGGCCCTTCCAATCTGAATTCTTTTATACTTCGGCAGATTCTTTGTTTGTGTAAATGTTGCTGCAGAAGGCAAGAAAGGAAGAGAAAGAATGCAAAGGGAGAGCAGTGCAAAGCCCACTAGAGAGTTGGGGTAGCCTTGGGTTGCAGGGCTAAAAGTTAAAATAAGCTTGAAAATGTGTAAATGCTCTTAAAATAAATAAATAAAAAACCCCAAAAACCAACTCTGCCAAAAACTGAGGATTTGGTATCGTCTAGCCAGAAGGAAAATATTCTGAAAAGATTTCCATTAATGTAAAGCCTGAGGATGGTGATTTAAAAAAGGCACTGGATTTTCAAAGAACTTCAAATACACAAGTGGACATTGATCTCATGGTGACTGTCTCACAGCATCCTGTGGAAATAACCCATCAATTATAGGGGGCTTTTTTCAGTCTAGCAATTGAAAAATATGAGATTAATCTGAAAGCACAATGAGTTATTTAGATTTCCTAATTGTAACTCTAAGAATTCAATATTATGGAAAACAGGATCAATAAATACTCACTTATAGGAATTCTAATGATTGAATCTGAGGCAGAAAAGTGGAAAGTAACTATTTGGAGTAGAAGTGCCCTTGGATTTGTCCAGTGAGAGATAATAATCCTCCATACAAATGTGATCCTTTATTCTGCAGCACATGGTCAATGTGGCCAAAGACGCAAATTATTTGTAGCTGAATTAAAAACAGATAAGTAAATAAATAAACAAAATAGTGTGGAAATGGCTGGTGTTCTGCATAGTTCATGGAAGCATTTCTTTGTCCAGGTGGTAGGAACAACTTGTTCATCAGTCATTGGTGTATCAAATTTTTAAGTATTTTTTAGCAATTGGGGTAGTCACAATTTCAGACCTAAATGTATTACTTCAGTGTGTGCTCCTGTATTGAGAACAGAAAGAAAAAAATAAGTTGTAGAGAGCCTGAATTTCACTTATACATCTCACAGCATTTGCCTGTTACACCAGCTCATCTAAATTTACCTCACAGAATTTATTTCTTTAGCAACAACATCTTATGTGACAAAATTTATTTTTTTGTTCCCCTTGACTAAGCAGTATTAAAACTATATATCCTATGGGTTAGATCTCTGTGACTTTGAAACTCAAATGAGGCATTTATTTACCTGCCTTAGAGCTCTGTTTTCTTCTGTTCTTCCCTCTCCTTCCCTGGTGTGGACAGATGCAGTTTTTGATGCAGAAGCAAACCCCACTGGTGGCTGCTGCTCTCCGCTGCTCCTTCTTCACCTCATGATTCTTGCCTGACATGATCCGCAGAGCTGTTTGCTGCTGGCTCCTTTCCAGAGCATCTCTTGTCTCTGGTTTTCGGGTTTTTCCTGCTTTGGGGTGTTTTGTTGGTTTTCATTTTGTTTGAACTTCTAATGTGCCCTGCCAGCATTCTCCTGCTTCTGATGACCAGATCTGTCCCATCATATGGTGCTCCTCTTCTCCCTGATCCTTTCATTTGAAATGTTGAATATGCAGCTGATTCTTGAGAGATGCAACAACCCCTGTACAAATCTAATCTTTGCTTCAGCAACCAATACTGCTCAGAGCTTGCTTGATTTGCAGGCACAGCAGAGAGGGGATGCAGGTGCAACAAGACAGATACAGACAAAGGGTTGTCACAGTCCTCGAAATGTATGAATAAGTTGTTGTTGCTAATGGAGAACTGTCAAAGCCCATTAAAACATCTGATTGGGTCTGTGATGCATATCTAGGAGGATATAAAGAAAAATACAATTGGTAATTTCAGGTCAGATGCGTGAAAAAGTACAAGATGGAATTATGATACCTTCCTTAATGTGCGGTTTCATGCATAAACAAAGCCTTTTCTTTGACATCAGTAATTTTAGGACCGTTAATCCACTTTATAAATTCATTTTGTGAAACTTGCACTCAGCAAATGGCAGATGAATACATGAGGGTAAAGGCATGTCTGTTTTCCAAGAGGATAAAATTTGCCTGACCCAAATTGCAGGTGGCAGCTACAAATTTAATGGGAAAGTGCCTTCATTTACAAAATCAGGAAACCTGTGTGTTAGGTATTAGCAGTGTCATATAAGTAAGTTTGTGTATGGGAGTGGGTTTTGGGCATTCAGGGGGCTGTTTTTGGAGGATATGTTTTTGCCATGCTTAGTTATGAAGTCCAGCACTTCTGAAGTTGCATGGACAGAAGTTTTTAATGTTTAATCCCATAGTTAACCTTTTTCTCAAGGAGTGTTCTTTACCAGTAGTTCTCAATCTCTATTCATGCTGAAGAAACTTGCATTATATTTAGCCCAAAGTCAGAGGAGCTAAGATGGACTATGATTCGTAAAAGTTCTTTTAATATTCAGATAAAACCTGAAGGCTGGCCTGCCTTCTACTTGCAAATCTGTGCCCGAAGTCTGTGTACTTGAAGATAAATAACCCACCTGAAAATTATATGGATGCTCACAGCTCCACTTCTGATTAGATGTTAATGGTATGTTAGTTTTGGGGGGTTTTTAATCTTGTCTTCTGCAGTGCTTTTAAATGTTTTGCTAAGCTGTAAAATTATCTTGCTGCTTCTACCCATCAGAGCAGCTAAGCAAGACTGACAAACTTGGGAGCTTCTGGTCCTTGGTTACTGAATGACTCTTCAGTGAGCACCATGCTGGGGTCTCTTAATAGGATTTTTGTGTGTACACCTTAGTTTGACCTTCTAAATTCTGTCCTGTGGGGTGTGTTGTAATGAGACAAATCCAGCTTCTGTGATCCAGAGAATAGCAAAGCCTCAATTTCAAATAAAGTTCTACAGAGGATTCAGAGAGCTGGTTTGGGAGATACAGCTTCTGAATAAAAATGCAGGCTGCTAGCGAGGTTTGAAGAGTTTTATTTCAAGGATGTTTCTCTGCTCTCTGTTTAATAGCGCCTGAAGTTCCCAGCAGTAATGACTCTTAGCATTTTCTGTCCCTGGTTGAAATTATCTGAAGGAAAAATTGTAGAAATGTGTCTTCCCCAAGGTGTGTGGAATGACAGAGCCTTCTATAGCTGGCTGGAAGAGTAGGAGGGGGAGTTGGAAGATCAAGGGCTGAAAGTAAAGACTTGTGTGAAGAACAAAGTGGTGATTTTATTTTTAGAAACCAGGTTTAGTTTGCTACTGCTTTTACTACATGGATCGACTGCATAGTAACAGCATTTAGCAGTTTTCAAAGGCAACCAAAAATAAAGTCATGGATATATATCTGAATACACAAACTTTGAGAGGAATGGCAAAGACGTTTTACGTTATTTTGTTTATCCAGGCATTGACAGATGTTAAAGCTGGTGAAGCAGTGACATCTAATTAAAAGACGAATACCTTGTTACATGGAAAGGGAAATTAGAGGGAAAATCTGGCTTTAGTGTTATGAGCACTGCAGACAAATATGCAGAAGTATTTGTGTGATTAAATAGGTGTAGAAAACATCCAGTATGAATTGCTTTTATATAACTGGACATAAACCTGAATGTGGTTCAGTCATCCCAGTTTAGTAATAAAGTTTAAATGTATGCTGTTTAAGACAATTTTTTACCTTATATTAAATTCATAGGTTGATAATTAACTTCACAGAGGAGAGTGGTATTGGTATTTACTAATTTAATTATATTGTTGAGCAGCAGAGAGAGAAGGAGAAGCCTTCCTGCTGGTGAGGTACCATGCACACAGGAATTATTAATAGGATATTTTAAAAGCTCATGCTTTTTCAGCACCTGAATGTAATGTGTAAATGTCTGTTCCCTGGTGCCCACCAATTGGCTCAGAATTTTTACCTGCTTTGGTAATTCCCATATGTCAAAAGAGAAACAAACTTCATTTCTATCTCCTTCTGAATGGCAAAGTTGTTGCTGGGTTTCTTTGAATTACAAATGCCTCCAGGTTCCAAAGCTCTCTGAACTCCTCCATGGTAAATGAAAAGGCCTCACTCATCCCATGGAAAAATTCCACCATGAAACAATCAATTTCTGGATTTATAACATTTCTCTTGCTGTTCCTCTGACAATTAACCAAAGTAAAATAAAAGACTCTTAATGACAGTGATAACAAATTAAAGAGGAATAAAGCTTACTCAACATGTTAATTCTATTTTCCACTTGGGTACTACTCAAAACATCAGTGCAAATAGAGTGAGAGCAAATATGTCCCCTGGAAACCAGTTGGCTGAAGTTAGCCTTTCACAAGTAAGAACTACTACGCAAATAAAATTACTCTCCTTGGATTCAACTGGCAGATGCTAAAATAATCCCCCTTCACATGGTGATTTGAGAGGCATTTCAAATTAATTTGTTTTCTTCCAAGGAAAAACAGGTAAAACTGGATACCCCTTTTTTCAGGGTTTTTTTCCTCACCTTTCTGGCATCTTAATACATGATCCCTTCCTATACAAAAGAAGGGATGGATTTTTCCAAAGTGGCTGGCATTAACTGAGAAAGATCACATTTGCACCCCAGAGTAATGTGCAATGAGGAGCAAGGTGTGAGTGATTCAAGTGCTTAGAGGATACCCACATCTGGGAAATTACCACTGGTGAAAACCCTAGTAGTGCACATAGTGCCAATACTACTGGAACATAATCTGTTCCAGGTGTGCTCCTCTTGGGATCACTGCACCTTGGGATCACTGCACTTGGCTCACCACTTGAGCAGGTGATATTATAGATTAGAATTAAAAATCAGCAAATAAATAAACAAAAATCTGTAAAATTGGCATTGTTCATCCAGTATTGTCCAAACAAATGAATACATATTGGCTTCACTCTTTAGAACCATCACTCCCTGTTTGCAGTACTTTTCATTATAAAGTCAATCTTGCTAAGAATTTTAGCTTTTACTTCTGTTTCCCTGAGTGTTGCAGACTGACTGTATGAAAGAAAGAGCTCTAGAGTGGCAGGAGGGAAAGCGACCTGGTGGGAGACACACCAGAAGACCAAAGGTCCTGGGAGCCACGAGGAGCTCCCTTGAAGGAGTGTTGGTCCACTTTGGGTAACGAGGTTTAGGTAATTAAGCCTGAAATACAAGTAGGATTCAGTAAGTAGAACTGAATTTTTTAACCTTCTGATGGGTTATACAAAGAGAAGAACACTGAAAAGAGGGAATTTCTTAATAGTATTGACTCCTGTCACAGCACTGGACATTCTTGGAACAAAGGCTACTCAGCTGGAAAATTGGATATGAGGAGGAGGAGGAGGAGGCCTCTGTGACTCAGATGTTAAACTGTGCTGTACTGCTTGCTTGCTTGCTTGGGAATTAACACAAAGCCTTGCACTGAGGAGAAAAAGCAGTGCAGAGTTTCTTGCCTCATACTAATACATGCACTGATGTTAACTTCGGGAGCATTTTGCCTTCAGAACAGTCACAGCTCTTGTGTTTGTGGAGACCCCAGCGTGGATTTGGCTTAGAGAATAACAGATGATATGTGGTGTCCCCAGAGGTAGAAATAATGCTGTTACCATTGGCTTGCACCCTTTAGGGTGCCAGGTGACAGTGACCTGGACTGAGCAGTGGGGATGGGTATCCCCAATCTTTCTAACTTCTCACATGGAACAAACGAACGTCCTTTGCAAATGACAGCAAACCACAGCAGGGAACACGCTGCCACTTGAGGAAAATGGAAGGAGAGGGGGTTTGGCTAACCAAGGTCATGTAATGTTGTCAAAAACAGAGGATATGGAGGTATTACAGTTATCTTCTTTAATTATCAAGCTATTCAGTTCTGATCAAAATTTTCTGAAGTGACTAGGGATTTATATTTTTGCAAAAGTTTACCTTTCTGAATGCAAGCTCCTCAAAAATAGGAAGGCAACCTCCTTTGTAGTGCTTAAATGAAAAATAAGATTGTTTCCTCTAAAGCAAACTTCCTGAATGTCATTCCTTCAGAACAGGCTGATCTGTGTTCTAATATTTAAAAATGTCATGTTTTTTCTCGTCTTCCTATGTTAAAAAAAGTCCCACAAGCAGATGATGTGGTGTGAGGGCAGGAGTATGTAGTCCATCTTTCATGCCTTTCTGATTGCCTTTTAATCCATTGTTATGGTCAATTCTGAAGTTAAAACCTAAATGCAACATCTGGCTAAGAAATGGAGTTAGGGTTGTGGCTGAGCGCAGCCCTTAATGGAATTTTGTGGTTTTCACATGGAACTATTTTTCTGAATCAGATGTTTCATGCCTGATTTATTCATCCATGTGACAGTTAATTACTTTTGAAGTAATTGAGACGTTATTGAAGGAAGTGGGTAAGAGAGCTGTCAGCAGGAAAACCTTCGCAAAATCAATATTGTAACATCATCTGGCACAGGCTGCCCAGAAAAGCTGAGGGTGCCCCATCCCTGGAAATGTCCAAGGCCGGGTTGGATGGGGCCCTAGCAGAGGGGTAGGAAAAAGATCAGCTTTAGGGTCCCTTCCACACCAAACAATCCTATAATTCTGTGGTCCTGTAGTCTGCTTTTGTACTTGCCATTTGTACACTTTGCTTCAGTCAGTGGAGTAAGCAAGAAATGACTGAGCTGTTACCCCAGTCCCACCACTTCTCACATGGATTTATTCCCAGCAAGAAATTTTCATTATAGTCTACAGAGTTGAGAAATGACTTACAAAGAACTTAGAGGGGAGTTCATTAGGTTTGTGATAAAATGCTACTCTTTGATATGCCTGCCAGGACATTGTTGCTTTTCCTGAGTTCTGTCATTGCTCCTCTGGGACCACTCTGTGCTTGAACGTTCTTAATAAATTCCTGTGTTTGTACCTCATGTTAGAGCACTTGAGAGCAAAAGGAAGCCATCCCCATTAGTCAGAATGCCCAGCTAATATATTACCAATAAACCTTGTTTTCAGTAGGTCATTGACAATTTGCTCTTCCGCATATTCTGATGTTGGTGGCTGTATTTTTAAAACGCTGAAGTGTACTGATCCTTTGGAAGAGGACAAATACTTCTCTTCAAATCTCCTTCCCCATATGCATTCACTGTTTGATATGTGCAGCTGTTGTTATCTGGGGAGGAGGGGAAGTGATCAAGCATCGAACTCTGATTTGTTTGACGTGTGCTACGCAACACTTCACCAGTCTCTCTGGAAAGGTGGTGTGGTGGAGAACCAGAGAGGCTGAGGCACTAGGTAGATCTATCGTATGCTTTTTTGCATAAAATATTTTAAATACGGTCTCTTTCCAGAGTGCCTCACCTCTACCTGTCTTCCATAAGGAATAAAAACTTAGATGGGGTTAGCTGAGTGTAATTTACGATTTCTCTAGAGATGAAGGTGAATTAAGGAGAGGAATGCATAATCCTAGCTGATAACAAGAGTGTAGGTGAGATGAGAAGTTTATAAAAGGCAGTAAAATACCTGCCTGCAACTTGGTAAAGTAATTACCTCAACCTAGAGCAGCATCTGGTTTAAGAAAACATCTCCAGATCCTATTACATTTTCCTGTGCTTCACAGACACCTCTGCAGGTCATTTTTCTCTTTCCTCCTCACTCCCTGCAGCCTGTTGCAGCTCATACTGTGAAGCTATTTTTCATGCTCACCAGCATGGAAATAGAAGGGAGCGAGATGAGCTGTCACCTGGAGGATTTTTGCAGGGATCTGATGAAGGGCCAGGCGAGAGATGGTGCAGGTGACAGTTCATCTTTCTGCAGTGCATTCCAGGGTCTACAGTTTGCTCTAGCTTGTTTCCTTCTGATTGTGTGGGATTTGAGAGAGATAATTAAACCACAGGGGTTAATACCATGTTGCCATGGATTTTAATGCCATTCTGGCTTCACATGCAAGCTTTCTATACTTGTATGTTCAGTGATAATCTCACCAAGAGTAAATACTGAGCATGCACATGCCCCTCTTTTCTGCCTGGGACTGTCCAAGGGGACGCCATTTGTTCAAGTCCTTCTGCCTGTTGTATCTAGATCTGAGTTTTGAAGCAGGTTGTGGTGGCCTTGATAGCCTAAAAAAAAAATAAAAAAAAAAAAATTAGAGATTCTGTATCAACCCTGTGTGAACACTGCTGACTCTGTCAGCTGATATCAAGAGCTGCTGGTAGCTTTCAAATCATCTCTGCAGAAGAAACAGTTCTGTTTTGCAGACCTTATTACTGCATGTCCTTGGAGAGTACATCCATTTCCAGTCTGATTCTGGGTTTTTTTGTTGTTTTTGTTTCTTTCCCTGTATTTCCCACCTGCTCCCAAATTGTGATTGTCTCAAAGTTGAAGTGTGTGTTTGTATGCTCCTTCACCTTTTTGGGGATTCTTTGCTTTTTCCCAGGATCAGTCCTGGGTGGTACCTGGAATTTGCTCCTCTGCCTGCTGCAGACCAAACTGGCTTGTTTCCCCTATGCCTGAAGAATAATCACTAATAATTGTCAATCCCAGCAGAAAGTTGGAGAAAGGAACATATGGCCAAGTTCTGTGAAATTCTCCAGGCTAAAGTCTCCAGACATCAAAATCAATTGAATTTGTCTGCCTAAATGTTATTGCTCAAAGTTGAATAATGATGTGTTTCTTGAAGATGAGCAAATTGGATAGAAAGAGGCAGGACCCATCCTCTAGATCTAAGATATCTCTGTGTTGTCAGTTTTGTAACAATTCCTGTAAAGCAGTGAAAAATTTCCTCTGACACAGGAGAGATGAGTGTGCTGACACTGAAGGAATTGGTTGGTCCAGGTAGTATTATTGCAGTTATCTGGGCAGGCATAACTTGTCTGGGGTTTGACCCTCTGGCTCATCATGCCCATGCTGGTGCCCAGAGTGGGGAGAAAGAAGCTCAACCCCCCTCATCTCATCTGACTGGGCCCTACACCCACGATGAGGTGGCAGAATGGAAAAGCAAATATTTCCACTGTCAGAAAGTCTCTCCAAAGGATATCATGTCACTAAATGTCTTTTCCATTCATCTGCCCCATTGCAATGAAAGGGGGATGTGTTCATTATTGTCAGAGAGATGCTGTTGTCACAATGCAAGTATCGCAAAAGACCAAAGGCTTCTCTTGGATTTTTGTGTCAGCTTGAAGAGAACTGAGGGGTTAGTCTCAAAACACTTTAAACAGAGAGAGTAAGAAAAGGAGAAGGGAAATAAAAATGTCTGATAGAATTCTTCATAGTGTCCCTCAATGAACCACCATACTGGTAGCTGTAATCCAAAAACTGACAGTTCTGCAACAAGGGAACCTGGAGATGCTCAGATGCCAAGTTTCAGCAAAGTCCTAAATGTTCAGGCTCCAACAAAGAATTTGGTGCAGTATCTTATTTCCTTAGAACTGTCCAAGGTGATCTGGAAGTAAGCACAACCCGTGCATCATTCCTTGGCAAGGGACTCATGTATTAAATTATTCTTTTTAGCTGAAGCATTTACTAAAATATTAGGAGTATCTCCCATGGAAATAACTGGGAGTTTGGGTCAAAGTATCTCAACTACTTCAAAAAGTATTCTGTGGAAGAATTTCTATTTATGACTGTTTTGGATTGTCTTTCAAAAATTATAAGATTCCTTTGCTTTTACAGCATCTGAAATGGAGAACATGTATGCAAAGGTACATGAAGGAGAAAATCAATCACTGTATTGCACACCAAGCCAATGGTGCCTGTCAAACACACATCACCAAGCAAGATTTTTTAAACTTCAGAATAAAATCATACAGAAAAAGTAAACCTCATAAGGCATAGCTATATTAAAACAAAGAGTGCAATAACAACGGCAATCATATTGATGAAATATGAGAATCATGCTTCAAATATGTGAGTTTTGACTTATATTTCAATATGTTTAAATAATATGCAAACTGGTAGTTGCAATGGATAGCACTGCCATCTCCCCAAGCCCCAGTAAACTGATTTGCTTATAAATCTACTATGTTCAAAGCAAAAATATACAGTGAGTTTTCTGGCTCATGTTATTACATGTAGTTTTAAAAGACAGATATCAAAAATAATAAATTAGAGAAAGCACTTTTTTATAGTATTTCAAGTTTCATTGTAAAGATTTACTTGCAATTAAGATGGATTTTTTAAATTTCTAAGGAGTGTAGGCATCTAACTTAACCCTGTTTGATTCTAACCCCACTCAAAAGTCTTTAAATGTTTTAGAAGTTGTATTTTATTTTGTGTTTGTAGGTAGTGATGTGTAGGTGTCTTGGGGCATATTAAAGGAAAGGGTGGGATGGGTGGTGTGGATAAACAAATATAAGCAGAGACCTGGAAAAGCTGAACACTAAGGAAGCGAGGAGTAGCCTAAAGCTGTTATTTTAGTGTAGGGAAGGGTAAGAGACATGAAACTTTACACATGACTTAAAAAGAAGAAAAAAAAAACCCAACCGTAAAAATTAATACAAAGCCATTAAACTTTGAGGACCTATTTTGGGGTGTTTTGAATGGAGAAATCTTGCTTTCTGGATGTCTCTTTGTTTTTGCACAGATGTTTCTTGCCTCAGTGTTTCCATCTTTTTTTAAAAGGGCTTGTTATCTTTTGAAACCACTTAGGGAGTTAAAGTAATTGTAATGTAATGTCCCAGGCCTGGATTTATATACCTTCTGTGAAGGAAAATTGGCACATTTAAGTATAGTTAAGTCATTTTTTGTCTTTGTTAAAAACCAACTTTGTACTTTCACTAAATGACTGTTTATTAGAGAAATTTAAGGTTGGCTGTGTGATTGTAGTATATTTCTGGATCCAGATAGTATTAATACATGAAGTTTTTATAAAGGTATTTAGTTGTAAGATAACTATTTAATGTTACTTATATGCATTCCTTTGGTTATATTAAGAAATGTTTGCTTATAGTTATTTTAGGGAAACCCTCCCAGTTAAGGCTTGGGCCCCCACCAAGCCCTGGTCCCGGCTGCTTTAGGAAGTGTGCCATCAGACCCAGGTGTTTCTGCACTGAAAGTGTCATCAAGTCACTTTGACTTGCTTATTTGGTCTTAAAAAAGCTGGACCCCCTTTTGAAATGAACTTGGAAACCTTGTCCAGAAAAGATTCTCCAAGTCCTCCCTGTGAAATGGGGCTCCTGGCGATGGCAGACTGTAGGTCATGGTGAAATATTTAGGCAGTTGAAGATATTAACTTGCTGATTTTTGCTCAGTAGTTCTTGTTGTTTATTAGATGCATTGTTTTACTGTTCATAGTAAGAAAAGTGCATGTTACATTAAACACTGTCCTGAATTTAATAGGTTGAAATATATTCATGTTACAGCTGGTAAAACAAAAAAGAGGGAGTGCAGGGATGGGATGTACCCCCACAAAAACCTTATATGTTCTTAATTTTTAGAATCGCATTCAGAATGACCTAACTGCTGTCCAGCAATATTTTTTTAATCACAAGCTCACTTAACATGGGGGCAAGGATCTGCTTGTTTCCACAGTTTCCAGTCCACAATGGGTACCTACAAGAGGGATCCGGCCAGCCTTGGTTACTCCGGCTCCATCATCAGCTCATGGGGAAGCTGAGGGAACAAGACAAATGGAGCTTGTTTGGTTCAAGTGGTGGGCCAGACGTGTTGGAAGTGTTTTGTTTCGTGATTCTTGTTTGTGTAAAACAAAAAAGAGGGAACTGTGGAAAGAGATGGGATAGAGTTGAGCTGCAGGCTGTGGGACGAGCCTGAAGAAGAACATGGCAGCACATGGCAGCACAAAGGAGCACATGGCAGCACATGGCAGCAAAAAGGAGCGCATGGCAGTACATGGCAGCACATAGCAGCACAAGGCAGCACAAAGGAGCACAAGGCAGCACATGGCAGCACATGGCAGCACAAAGGAGCACATGGCAGCACATGGCAGCAAAAAGGAGCACATGGCAGCACATGGCAGCAGCTGGGCCTGTTTGTCTGCTTCTTTAGCTCCAAAAGAGCAATGATGGTATTTAGCTGTATTTTGTTAAATTCTTAGCAATGTGATGAGAAAACATCTTTTGAGCGTTCCAGATAAATGGGGCTTTGTTAGGAAAGGATAAAGAATGATTAAATGAAAAAGGTACTTGGGAGAAGCTGACAACTGAAGTACCTCTGGTGAACTTTTTTTTTTGCATCTCTTACCATCTCATTGACAAGAAGAAGAGTGAGCTGAGAACCTTGATAAGAAAATTATCTTGACACTGAAGTCAGAGTTTGATTTTCCATTATCTTAGATAGTGGATCACCTTGAATTTTTCATATGTCCAAGGCATTAAGTATTTTTGGGTCTCATTGCTGAAGCTACAAAGAATTTCAGAAAATTAAGCATATGAATTAACAAAATTATCATTTAAACAATGAATCTCGTACCTTGGGAGAACACTGTCATTCTAATTGGAAATATAAGCTCAAGAGAATGCTTAAACCTGATTTCAGTGTATAAACTGGTAGAGGCTTACTTGCTTTTCCAATTTTTAAGCAATTCAATATCTGTGATTTGAAACCACATGCCCTAAGTGGAATGTACAGATCATGTGAGGATATTTAAGTTTTTCTGTTGTGAATAGTGTTGGGGCTGTCTCTCCAGAATTACAGTTGAAGGAATGCTGCAAGTCAGGTCTAGCTCAGCGTGACCAGATCAGCACTGAGGGGTCCCAGAGCTGGTTCTGTGCTCAGTGAGGTGCAGACACTGTGGGATTGTGGAGCTCCCACAAACAGCTGAGGGGGCTGTGAGTAACAGCCACACGTACAGCTGTAAGGCAGATCCTCTGCTGCGATGGCACAGCCCCTCTGAGCCATCTGACAGTGTAATGGAGCTGAAAAGTGCCTGGGTAATGCATCCCTGTCTCCTGCTCCTCAGCTGCACAGTGCTGGCATTCCCAGCACGCTCAGAGCCCAGGGGAGGATCTCTCTCTGGATTTACACTGGGACTCTTCTGAGGAGGGTTGGAAATGTTTCCACCAGTATATTCCCACAGAGTTGTTCCAAGTGTACTGGGACCACTTTGATTCAGAAAGGGGAGTCATTACTAATGTCCTCTAAATAGGTAGCCCAGTGAGAGAAGCTGTAGCTGAAACTTCGTAGTTTAATCTTTATTCTTCAGCTAAAATAATGTTAGGTTTAACTAATGACCTGAAAAGTTCACTGCCTATGAATGTCCTACAAACCATTCACGGATTTAGTCTTACATCCCTATACTGGGTTATCAACCCTGGGCAGATGGGTTTCTTCAGCTGGCACTCTGCAGGATGAAGGGTGGGATTTTTCCATGCTGACAGAGGGATCACAGTTTTGTTAACTCTGTATGACAATCACCATACCCATTTCACTCTGTTGGGAGAGCTCCCCTTTCACAGTGAAAGAGGAAACAAATTTAATGTGAAGAATCCATGCCTAAACAAAATTAGAATTTCCCATGAGAGACCACGGAATACATTTAAGGTTTGGTGAGGTTTTTTCCCCAATCAGAATCCAAATGACTGTCATGACTTGCCTTGTGAAACACTGAAGTAGGTACATTAGTGTGTTTATTATGTTTTTTTCTTTAAATGGGACCCTGTAGTCAATGTTGCTGACCCTGGAGAAAGCCCACACAGCCTCACAGAGGTGCATGCTGTGATTTTTCCTTTTGACTCAACAGTCAGAAGTGGATAAGGCAGAGAGTGAAAGGTGTTTAAATGGCCTGGCTATCTGCTGGAATCTCGTCTGTGGGGTGGGTACTTTTGTCCTCACAGGACACCAGCTTGAAAATCTGCTTTCTCTCATTTTGTGCTATTTGTGATATTTTCATTCCAAATTTGTGATCAGGAGTTCAAACTTTAACGTGGTATTTTTACATGATGCAAGTGACTGAGATAGCAGGTGACAGTTTGAAGAATTGCTCATTTCAGGCAGTGTTGTTTAGAGTGTTAATCTCTGTTAATATTGAAATTCAGCTGAGTTGATTCTTGATGGCTCAACACTGAATCAGTGTGCCAAGCAAAGCCACCTCTGGTTTGGGCACTTTTCTGCAGGTGAACCTTCCCTGTGAATATGCTGTGATCAAATGTGCCCCCGTGTTCAGTTCCTCGTCCCTGTTTCCCTGTCCTGCTCCATCTGGCATCCAGTCTGTGCCACTGTGAGCCAGGATCTGCTGCTGCTCCAGCCTCTCTGTCCCATGGCTGCCACAGCCCCTGCCCAAGCCCCCTCTCAGGTTTGTGCTGAGCCTGAGATGAGGTGGCCAGGTTGATGGCATCCAAAGCACCTGGCTTGCTCTGCACAGCATTCCTGGGTGTGCTGCTTGTGCAGCTCCCCCTGCACAGACCAGCATGGATTCAAGGAGTCTTCCCCGTCTGCTCCCAGTCCTGACACAGTTATTGTGTATTTGTACAGCTGGAAGAAACCACTGTTCTTAATCCATTTCTGACCACCACTAGGTCAAAGAAATGTATTTTTATTTTGTTTGCAATGTTAGGACAGGTGCAATTTTACCTGAAAAGGGGGACATGTTAAGTTCAGTGGTTGGACTAAGCTAAGTCTGGAGTTCACTGTGGCACAAGAAAAAAATATCCTTGACTTGATTGCTCACAGGCAAATAATGGAAACCTATTTACAGCTCTAAATAGCATGTACTTATATTTTTTTCATTAAATATATGGGGTTTTTTTCCTTTTAATGTCCTGTTCTACTGCAAAGTGAAAGTTCAAAGCTGTGGTCATTATATCCTATACTGAGATTATGCCCTGTGATTAAGGCAAATGTCCAAACAAATGAAGAAGCATGTATATCTGGGGGAAATAGCTGTTAGGAGCATCAATGCCTGGCCAGTGGTGCAGAAATTTCCTCCAGATGCTTCTGCTTTCCCCCCACCTGATCCCCCTTTCTTTTAATTCCGTTATTTACACTGGTCTCCAGAGAAGAAGTTAAACCTCTCAGGGAACTGACTCCTTTAAAAATAAGGATACCAGACTTTGATAATTGTCAGGAATCTAGGGGCCATCCAGAGAGTTATGTGAGTTAAGGCAATTGGAAAGCCTACAGGAGAGCTAATAAATAACGGGATGAGACTGAGGCATTTCACAGGATGAAACTAACAGGTAATTATCACTTGAAAGACTTTTACAGTCTCTTCTTTATTCGAATATAATTAACTGAGAGAGGTAGAATGCTGCAGCGTGGAGAGGTGACTCTTTGCCTTAAGAAAGGGGCCGTGCTCTTTGCATGGGAAAACTGTTCATTGGAATTAAGGTTGTACCATTTTTTGCATATAGGTAGAATTAAAAGGGAAATACAAGAAAGTGAAGTGTCCCTCACAAGGTCTGGCTCATCGACATCTACTTTTGCTGGTGTACGTGTGTAACTCAGCTGAGTGAATACAATATTGTTCTTGGCTTTGCATTATGAATTGCTGTATCACAAAGGCTTAAGACCAATTTTGGTTATGAGAAAAGGCATAACCCTTTTCACACACACATTGACTTCTCCCTGTTATCCAAAACTGCAATTTCTCTGTAAGATCCCCAAGCCCTGGGTGAGGGCAGATTTATTCACTGGGGAGAGCTGTGCAACCCCAGAAAACCGATGGAGACCTGCGCATTCCTTGGACTCCTGAACTGCAGCGAGAGCCCTTCGCACTTGCTGAGGACTTGCCTGAATTCAGCGTCCTCTCCCCATGGAAGGGGCACGATCGCTTGAAAACCACTTTGACTGCAAGCCAGATCCGCGAGGTCCTTGGTCTGGGTGGAATTGGTGCATTTCACAGCTATCGTTTAACGCCTCTAATTGCCTTTAAGCTGTTCAATCGCAGTCTGAAGTGGATGTTCAAAGGCATTCCCCGGGATCACATTCATCCTCACCTTCACTATTGTATTTGCCTTTTAGGTTTAATAAGGGAGAAAAGAGTGTAAGTGGCCGTCCCTACGGAGAACTTCGGCCAAAAGGGTTTTCCCTGGCTTTGCCAATATTTCCATGCCACAAAAACAACAAAAAAAGAGCCCGAGGAGAAGAGGGAAGAAGGAAATCTCCCCTCCCTCGAGGTGCGTGGATTAATGTGCTGTGGGAATCGCTTCCCAGGACAGGCTGTGCCTTCAGACGGTGGCATTTGCGGAGGTCGCAAAGGCTGCGGCTTGGGGTCGCGGGAGAAACCAGCGGGGAAGAGGGTGCCTGTTCTTGCGGCAGCTGCCTCCATCCCTTTTAGGCAAACTTTCCAGCGGGAAGGGACGAGAAAGATTTAAGATCAATAGCTGCAGTGCTTAACTCCATCATAAAGAAGCCAGGACGGGGGATTTTAGCACAGGGATTAAAACTGCGCGGGTGCCCGTGGGCGTGTTAGGGGTGTTTGCGGAGAGGTGTCATCGCTTGCTCCTGTCGTGACTTGGCTTTTTTTCCCACTGAGGCACGGCACGAATGCGGCATAAAGCCAGGAAAGTGCCTGTGAGGAGGGAACGGAGCGGGGGGAGGGAGGGAGGCAGCAGCGCCCCTCGAGCCCGCGGGGGTCGGATACAGCCCCAGACCCTCTCCCGGCGGTTCAGCTCCGCCGCCTTCCTTCGTGCCTTTGCTTATCTGCAAAGAAGGGGCAGGGGAAGAGGAAAGATGGCCAGCAAGGGGCGAAAAATAAATCAATTGCTATTTTTCATCTTTGACAAAGTAATTAAGACTCGCTCGTCCGCTCCACGGGCCGCGGAGGGGGCGGGCAGCCCTTTCCCGCGGAGGGGGCACCGCTCGCAGGGGTCCCCAGGGGCTCCTTCGGGGAAGAGAAGCGATGTCTTCCCTTCGGTTGGAAAGACCGTGACCCTCCCCACGCAGCCGCCCTCCCTCCCAGATTTCCCTTTGGAAAGGAAACAGGGATCCCTCCAGGCAGAGGAGTCTCTCGTCGGGGGCGGGTGACTTCTTCAGAGCCCCGAGGGAGGGAGGAAGGAAGGCAGGGTTGTTCGGGATTAAGGAACAGACAGCTTCTGTTCCTCAATCCCTGGTACCGATGTGGGCTGCGAGGGTGGTTCGCCTGCCGGACAGGCGTTCGGGAGCGACGATGACAAGAGGCTCAGAAAAATCATTTGAATGAACCTGACGGCTGCTAGCTGGGGCGCTAAACCCCCACATTGGAGAGATTTGGTTTGGTTTCGTAAAGAAACGTAAATCCAAACTCGGAGTTTGGACCAAAGCAAGTGTTTCCATCCCAAATCGCGTGTGAGAAGGCAGGGGCAGTAGGGAGCTGGGCTGGGCGGCCCCAGGGGCCGGGCACGGACGGGTAGGACAAAGGAAAATGTTTGAAAACCGAGCTGTGTTACTCCGTGGGTCTCCCTCTTGACCAAGAATGGATCCCTGGCTCCGGTGCTCAGCGAGAGCCGCCGGCCGTGCCACTCCCTCCCAGAGTTTTCCCTGGGATACAGAGGAAGGAGAGGTGCTCTTGACTTTTCAGAAAGTAGAGGAGATCGACTCCCTTTTTCCAGGGGTGATTCTTCGATTTCACGTTTTAATGCTGATGGCGAAAGCAAAAATATAACTTGGAAAAGAACTTGAAGAGTGAGTTTTCCGATTTTTGGAAAAACAAAATAAGTCAACCAAATGACTCTAGAAGACGTTTAGAGGTCTTCCCGAGCAAAATATCTCTTGGATTACTGTCTTGTCCCTTTCAATTCGGCCCGTGCCTTTAGAAGCATTAATGTAACTGGAGGTCAGCACGGCTGAGCCAACGACCCGATCGCTCTGCGGCTGGAGGATGCCTCGAGAAGGAAATGCTGCAAAACACCACCAGCTTCTCCCACGCCCTACTAAAACCAGCTTCTGTGAGCGCCCCTCGACTCCTCAACAGACCCGCGGAAAGTACATGGAATCACAGAATGGTTTGGCTTGGAAAGGGTCTTAAGTTCATCCAGCTCCCCTCCGCTCCTGCCGTGGGCGGGGACACCTACCCCGAGACCAGGTTCCTGTTCTGCGTGACAGAACAGAGGCAGAAAAGTGACTTTAAAGACAGGAACGTGCAACAATCTACAGACAGTGTGTGTAAAGATACCTGTATGTGCATACAGTAATTATATACCTATGGTATAGGTAACCCCCGGTATCTATACCTATCTCGAAGATGTGCGAAGCAACATCACAAGTTAACGAGCTGCGCTGCGAATGCGCTCTGCAGCTCTGCTGGGAGCCAAAAAGCATTTTTCAGCTGCGAGGCGAAAAGCGATTTTCGCCGTTCTGCTTTGCTGGCCCCCAGCTCCTCGGTTTCCGTGGGGCTGTCAATAATCGTGGCAGTGAGTTTCAGCTGCCGCCGCAGTGCCGAGCTGCGAGGGGGCAGCGGGGCCGCAGCTCGGCCGCGGCGCTGGAACAAAGCTGCCCTGTCCCTGCCGGGGCGGCCGCTCCGGGTGGCACCGCGCAGCCAGAGGCTCCGCAGCACTGGCTGGGCCACTGCGAATTTTGTGTTTACTTCCTCCTCCGAAACAAATGCTCGTAACCCGTAAAAGCAAGGACGCAGGAGAAACGTGCGTGATGCTGGCGAGTTCAGCCCCCCACCCCTGCATAGGCGCACGCTCCACTCTGCTTACGCTAAAATGTGAAATACTCTCCGGAGAAGCTGACACCAGCAGGGTCTATGCGGATGAACAGCGTCGCTGACGCTGAAACAACTGGGAAGGTTGCGTAGGGAGCATCCCGGTTCGCCAATGCGCTTTTTTTTTTTTTTTTTTTTTTTTTTTTTTTTTTTTCCGGTCAGCATGAACAAAATTATCTTGTGCTTAACAGATCTTTGAGAAAGCCTCTCAAGTAGCAAATCACAGCTACAAGAGGTGATTAGGTGTGAAACACTTCGTTGCAAAAACGATTGTCAGTCAACACCTGACTTTTAATGACGAATAATTCCTCCCCCAATAATCAAACATAAACGCTTTGATGGGTGAGGGAAGAGCACCAGTAACTTCAGGGTTGTTGCCGTCATTTTTGCTCCCACTTAACTGCCCTTCAGATAGTTTTGATGAAAGAGAAGCTTGTTTTCTTGTGTGTATCGTTTAAATTTAATTGAAGTTTCCCCCATGAGGCACAGTAAAAATAAACAATACAATGCAATTTCGTGCAACGAGACCAAGAAAGACACAATTTAAATGTATTTGTGTACCTTATACATAGTGAGCTTCTCACTCCGTGTATAGGTATGTGGTTAGACACAAAACTGATAATTTTTATGTTTTTATTTTTATATCCATGTATATGGATATATGAATTGATAACGTATATAAACAAGCTATTATGACATCTGATCTGTGAACTGCAGAAATGCAGATTTTAAAAAGGGAGCTGGATTGCACTACAATAAGAGGGAGGAGGAAGAGGAGTAGAATGGAAGGCTTGTCCCCTTTTCTCTCTTGCCTTGGGTGCAGTAGTACGTGTTTCTCACATGTTCCCTCTAATTACCAGAAGAAAGTTCTGCCGTGCTCAGGCTGGCTTTGGTTTAGTAATCAGCCCCCATATGAGTCACAGGGAACACGCAATGCCACTGCCGCGTGAGTGACAGCCAGCCGGCACTCCGGCTTCTCGGTGTCCCTTTAAAATCTGAAACCAATGGTAATGATTTATCAAACCCTTATTATCAAGAAAATGTCACACGAAGGGCACCTTGCTATGCACTGACGCAAACCCAGTCTTTCCCAAGGAAGTATAGAAAGCTTTGCTCTGAACTGGGCAAAATCCAGTCTGACAATTGCCTGTACTGCTCCTTTCACCTCTATCGGCTCGATCTGTGGCTATTTAAGGTATGGTAAGTGCTTGATTTTTTCTCTTCGATGCCGAGAAGAGCCGGAGGCGGTGGCGGACGGGGAGCTGTCCGCGGTGCTGCCGGCGGAGCCAGCGCGGAGCCTCCCGCGAACGGGGTAGGGATGCTGCAGGGGAGAGGGCGAGCACGGGGAAAGCGGTGGTACCCCAAAATGCCCTCATTTAGTGACGGAGTTCCTGCAGACTTTATGCCTGGTGTCGGGAGAGTGGGATTACTATGGAGAGAAAACTTGTGGCGGAAATGGTGACGGGGAGTTTTGTGAGACACTGGAAAAAGAAAGGGTATACGTAAATCTAACATTAAACTGATGGAAAAGGTAAGGTTCGCCTGCAGGTTGCTTAATGTATAAAATGAAGATACATTTTAAATTGTAGTTTTAAACTGGAGGGAAATGTAGAGGTGAGTGTGAGAGTGTCGCCAGTAATCTATCTAATAGGGGATAGGGGAAGCTTAAATAAAATCTTTAGCATTATGTGAGTCGGAAACATAAGAAAAAGAATAGGGGAAAGCTACTGTTAGTGGCGTTAATAATCCCACTGTGGCGGTGCGGTTATGTTTTGAGGGTTTATTTTGCAAAAAGCCATCTTGCTGGCGGGCTTTGAAGTGTAGTAGCCAGCTCAGAAATCTTCACCAGCACTATTTCACTTGTTTTTTAACATCCCCGGTTGCCTACAGGGCAGCTTGCCTCTTGCTCATATATATTAAAAAAAAAAAAAAAAAAAAAAGCCGAACTGCATTGTTGAATGACAGAAAGGAAATGGGGCGTAAAATTAAAGAATCTTTCTACACTGGTGATAGGGAAAGGAGCATCCCACAGTCGTGATGTGAAATCTAACGAGGTCTGGCGGCGCAGTGCTGTATAAACACTTATTTAAACTTGAATTACTGGTTTGCAGATGCTGGTGTTGTTTTTTGTTTGAGGTTTGTTGTTTGGTGGTTTTTGGCGGGGGGGTGGTGTGCACTGTACTCTTTTTTCCCCCAGAGTATTAACGTTGAATGGGAGGGCAAGCGGGCGAGCCGTGGCTCCTCGAAATTCTGCAACACTCCTGTATCCCGATTTTCTGGCGCATGCGTTTCCTGCACGAGGACAAAAATTCGTATAATCTCCGCAGTGCCAACACTTTTTTTTTTTCCTCTTCTTCTCCTTTTGGTAAAATATGTGACGTTCTCATTTTAGGATTACGCCAGTCAAAGAGATATGAGCAAGCAGCTTGTGAACAATCCTGAAGCGGTGGCTCCCGGACCCACCGAAGGTGCGGGAGCTGTAAGAAGCGGCCCCGAGAATGAGCCGCAAAACGCCCTTCCGCAAGCTCCCGCCGCCTCCGCCAGGCTTCCCCGGTCACTCTCGAACGACAGCAAAACCTTTCTCTCCGAAGAAGCGAAACCAAATGAGTTTGAGAGGACCAAAGTCGGGATCTGCAAGCTCAGCAGCACCCCGGTGCAAGCCAACTCCACGCTCCGGAGGGAATCTGTGGAAACCTTTCCCTGCAAGCCGAGCCCCGGGGCAGGGATTGCCGGGCAAGCTGCGATCCCTCATTGCAAAATTCCCGCTTTGCAAAGCACAGACGGGGACGCTACTCTGAGCCCTGGTAAGAGCACACTGGAGCAAAACAACGCCAAGGGCGCCTGGGTGACCTTGAGCCAGAGCACGGTGGTGCTGGGCACAGATGGCAACACTTCTGTTCTTCCTGGCAGAGTGGAGGGGGTGAGTTGTCTCCTTACAGGTTTTCCTTCCCCATCTTCAGTTTGTGGGAGGTCTTTGCCACTCGGCACCGACTTGGTGCAGATGAGTCAGGGATGGGCCTGTGCCGCAGTGAGGAGGGAAGGAAGAAGGGGAGAAAGGACCTTAGATCCGGTGCTGTAGTGCTGGCGAGTGCTAATGGCATAATAGCGGTACAAACGAGCATCCGGTGCAATTCCAGTTGGTTCCTGGGCCGTGCCCGTGGATGCACCACGGCTCTGACCCGCCGTGCGCACATCCTTACACGCCTCAGCACGAGGTCTGGTCCTGTCCCCAGCAGCACACGTGAAGGGTGCCTTGTCCTTCACCTCCTCAGGCTTGTGCCTCGGACTCCATAACCAAAAATTGGGCGAAATAAAGCAGCCCAATGCCATAAGAGGTCCTCGGGAGGGGATGCTGCCGGTGGTGCGAGGCCGAGAAGGTGCCGCTTTCCGCTCCCCACGCTGTCCCTCTCCTCCTGCCCATCCACATTTATCCTGGAAGCAGGTGGTGCTGGTGCGGTAAAAGCGATTTTTGCTTCTCCTGGCTGTGATGGGAACCGGCGGTCGGTCCTGACCCTCCGGAGACCACCGAGGTCTTCCATACCCAGGGGAGGCGATGGGACTTCCCTCACAACGGGGGATCAGGAGCCGGGCGACCCACCCCGAGTGCTCTGTGGAGGGCCATGCTTTAAACCCCTCTTTTGGGTACTTTTTTTTTTTTTTTTTAATAGAGGAGAGGCCTGGCAGCTGCGGCACGGGCGACAGAGGAGTGGGGACGGGAGGTTCCCCCGGCCCGGCTGCTGCTCCCAGGCCCTCTCTCCAGTGAAGCCGGCAGCACCGCCGTGCTTGTGTCTTAAAGTGGCTGGTTTCCCATCTCTCTCTTCTCTCCCCCCCCCCCTTTCCCCCCCCCCCCCTTTTAGGAAGACGATGTGGGGGATGAAAATAAAGCCCGAGGGAACTGGTCTAGCAAGCTGGATTTCATCCTCTCCATGGTGGGTTATGCAGTGGGGCTGGGCAATGTCTGGAGGTTCCCGTACCTGGCCTTTAAGAATGGGGGAGGTATGATGGATTTTTCCTGTCTCTCTACCTGCAGTACCGTATGGGTCTGAGCCAGTCCCGGCCTTTTTGGTGGGGAGAAACACGAGGGAAGCGGGGTGGGCGGCTTCCTATTGCCGGGCAGCCAGCCCCGGGCTGAGCCGAGATGCAGGAGCATCTTCAGACCATCAGACACTTGGTGAAATATTTGCCTGGCTTTTTTTGTTTGTTTGTTTGTTTGTGTTTGTGTGTGTGTGTGTATGTGGTTTTTGGTGTTTTTTTGTTTGGAGTTTTTTTGTTTGTTTGATTTTTGCGTTATTTTTGGCTTTGGGTTTTTTGGGTTTTTTTTTTGTTTTGTTTTTTTTTTTTTTTTTTTGGTGGTCACCTCTGAAAGCGGGAAAGCCCCGAAGAGATTTCCTTAAAAGGTAGCGCTTTCCTTAAAAACACCTGCAATTGGTGCTGGCCGGAGAGGGAGGAAAATGAAGAGGCGTGTTGAGCACAGGGGCAGGGCTCCGGAACCCCCTTCTCCTCGGTTACACACAGTCGGGTCTGAATCTGCAGTCGGTGGGATGGGGAAAGAGGAGGGACTCTAGAGTCGGGATAGCGACAAGAGGACGTTTGATCCCGAGTCTAGACATTCCGTTATTTCGTGAGGTTTGGGGGAATTGTTTTAAATCTCTCCATGATCCGATTGAAAAAATAATCGTTTGAAATAGAGGAGAGGAGAGTTGGAAGAGGGGCTATGCCGTTTATAGTTTACGAGGGGAAGAAGAAGAAGAAGTTTATTTGCAGAGGATCTCCTACCACAGGCTCTTACTTAAACGGAGAACCCGTGGATGTTACTGGATTAAACCCTTGCAGCTGTAAACCCCTTCCCTCTTCGAAAGGGCTCTCAGCTGACGGGAGTGCTGCTGTGATCATCGAAAACTCTTATGTAGAGCCCATAGCAGCCGTTTTCTGAGAGGAAAAAGGCAAATTTAAAGAACAATTTTAAAATTGTGAGCTTTTTTTTGTTTGTTTGTTTTTATTTTACACGTAGAAACATCTAAGTGGGAGGTGTTAAATACTCATTTAGCAATAATGAGTATTTACTGTCTGTAGAAAACGCTGGAAATGTAGAAAGCTGACACCCATCTTCCCCCTCCGCCCCTTCCTCCTGCCCCGTCGAGGTTGTCGCACCGGGAATCGATAACAAACCGAAAAATTTTAATAGAAAAATGTCTTGACGAAGTTGTCCCCAGTATCACGGGCTGATTCAGGTTGCTCTCTCTTCTCTCCCCCCGCCCCCCAAGGTGCGTTTCTCATCCCCTATTTGATGATGTTGGCTCTAGCTGGGATCCCCATTTTCTTCCTGGAAGTCTCCCTGGGGCAGTTTGCTAGTCAGGGCCCCGTGTCGGTCTGGAAAGCCATCCCCGCCCTGCAAGGTGAGCGGAGCAGGCGCCGGCCCGGTTTTGGGGAGCATGACCCGCACTCCGGCTCTCGCATGGCTTCAGCCGCCGCATGCCACGGGCGCTCGGCGGGCTGGGCCCCGGGGCCGCCCCTGCGCAGCGGGCTGGGGCTGGCACTGGCACTGGCGCTGGCACTGGCACTGGCGCTGTCGCTGTCCCCGTCCCCGTGCCGGAGGAAGCCGGCGCTTCGCTGCCGCCGGGCCCCGCTGCCGCCGCCAGCGTTAACGGCTTTTCCTCCTGTCCCTCTGTCTGTCCGCAGGCTGCGGCATCGCCATGCTGATCATCTCGGTGCTGATAGCCATTTATTACAATATTATCCTGTGCTACACGCTTTTCTACCTTTTCGCCTCCTTTGTGCCCGTGCTCCCCTGGGCTTCCTGTAACAACCCCTGGAACACGCCAGACTGTAAAGATAAAAACAAACTTTTGCTAGGTAAGTTGGGACACGCTTATACTCTTGTTTTATTTATGTTTTTGGTTTTATTTTAAAATTTGTGGCCGTGGTGGTTTTGCAGAGGTTTCTGCAGCTCAGCTGCGCCGCTGGGAGATGCCAGAGGAGACTGCGGGTGACCGCGGCCGGGAGAGGCTCCCAGCACTGGGAACGGTCTCTTCCCAAACTATTTTGAAGTGATCTGTATCCCATGGGCACTTCCCTCTACTTTTATTTAAAATTTTCCTTACCAAGCACAAATTAGATTTGTCAATTTAAATGCTTTAAAAATGTCGATTTTTTTTTTTTTTTCCCGTTCGGAGGAAAACTGTGTAGGCAACAAAATGCCACAGCTGGCAGCCTGGAGTGTCTGCTAAAGACGAATTATTTATCTTTAGAAAATCTTCTCTTTAACGAAAAAAAACCAAAAACCGTTTCTGCAAACGGTCCCAAATACACAATGACACAAAAAAATTTAACCTAGTTAACGACCTTGGAAAAAGTGTCGGCGACTGAACAAAAGTTCAAGTAATTAGGTGTGATCTAAGACATTTTTGTCATTTTACAACAACAATAACAAAAAATCCGTTTTATTTTTCTGTTTCCTCACCTCATTTCTTCCTAGATTCCTGCATTATTGGCGACCACCCAAAAATACAAATCAAGAACTCTACTTTCTGTATGAGTGCCTATCCAAATCTAACCATGGTTAACTTCACCAGAGAAGGAAACAAAACGTTTGTCAGTGGGAGTGAAGAATACTTCAAGTAAGATCTTTCTTTAGAAAAATTATGTTAATCTTTCTGTAAAATTCACTGGAACAGGCAACAACATGGCTTGGAGAACCAGAAATACAGTAGTGAATGGCAGCAAATGATGCTCTTTTTTTTGTACTCAGGAATGATGAGAGCTGAATTCCAACACTGGATCACTTGTTTTCTGCTCCTGTGGTGCTTAGCACAGCTGGGGTGTTGGCCCATGCCCGGCAGTTTTATCTACTACTGCAATGCAGATAAATAAAATAATACATGGTGAGAATCACTGGAACCATCCCGAGAAACTGCTGAGGACACTGAAGCAAAACAAAAAAGGAATTTGCGCTGAAATGCTGCCTGTGGTTTCTTTAATTTTTTTTTTTCCAAATTTTTTAAATTTCTTTTTTTCCCCTTATTCTTAGGTACTTTGTATTGAAGATTTCAGCAGGGATTGAATATCCTGGTGAGATTAGATGGCCCCTGGCATTATCTCTTTTCCTAGCCTGGGTGATTGTTTATGCCTCTCTTGCTAAAGGAATCAAGTCATCAGGAAAAGTAAGAAAAATATTGGTAATTGTACACTCACAAGAAAGCAGGGTGTTTGTTTTAGGGACTCACACTCTTGTTTAAGGGATGAATTACCGAAAATATTTTCAGCAAATGACTTTGTATTAATTGAAATGCCTTTTTCCTCTCTCTGTTTTCCTTCTAGTCAAAACAGAAACTATTTCTGTTCGACATTTTTTCTCTAACCTTCAATAAATTTAAAATGAGCTCTTCATCTGCACTCAGCAGAGGGATGGCACAAATGGTACTTTCCAGCCTTCCCTATTCTGTGTGGTGTTCATAAAAATTCTGCAATCGTCTCACGTTTCACTGGAATCCGGGAAATTTGGATGTAAATTAACACGTTAAGTAACATATTTTAAAATCGGGACTGAACTTTGAAAACTCAGTGTATGTATGTGTGTGTGTGTGTGTGTGAGCAACACAACTAGGTATTTCCTGGGATAAAGACAGTGGAAATGGAGACCTGAATTTTCTAGAGCTGGTCACAGAGTTCCAATTCGAAGCCATCCCTTTGCTTCTAGAAGCTGACTTCATCTCTTGGGAGGTCACTTGGCAATTAACAGGAAATCCAGCGACTCAGAGTGCCAAGTGAAAGTTGAGATTTTTTTCCCCCTTACCCTAGTGGATTAAGAAAAAATGTTTCATGAAAGGCAAGAGACTGGATAATAATGAGGGTTTGGATGTGGCAATGGTCTCTAAGCGACTCTTCGTGGCCGAGAAAAATATTGGCACTGATGTAAAAAAAAAATATTGATTCCTTGGTATTAGAACAGAAATCCTGTAATTATGTAGAAATTAGTTATGTATCTTGACTGTACAGAAATTCATCAGGGCAACTTTTGAAAGACCTCTTGAAACAACAAGAAAAGTTTGAAAAGCAGTTTCAAAAGTCACTTCAGCTCAGACCACAGGCTGAGGGAGGTGATTTTCCCGCTCTGCTCTGGTGAGGACCCACCTAGAGTCCTGTGTCCAGCTTTGGAGTCCACAACACAAGAAGGATCTCTTGGAATGAGTCCAGAGGAGGCCACAAAGGTGCCCAGAGGGCTGGAGCCCCTCTGCTATGGAAACAGGCTGAGGGACCTGGGGCTGCTCAACCTGGGGAAGAGAAAGGTTCAAGGAGACCTTCCAGCACATTCCACCACCTAAAGGGGCCCCAGCAGAGTTGGAGAGGGACTTGGGACAAGGACATGGATTGACAGGACAAGGGAAAATGGCTTCAAACTGACATAGGGAGGGTTTAGATTAGATATTAGGAAGAAAATCTCCTCTGTAAAGGGGGTGAGGTCCTGGCATGGGCTGCCCAGAGAAGCTGTGGCTGCCTCATCCCCAGAAATGTTCAAGGCCAGATTGGGCTGGGTTTGGATCATCCTGGTCTAGGGGAAGGTGTCCCTGCCCATGGCAGAGGTTGGAATGAGGTGATCTTTCAGTTCCTTTCTAACCCAAACCACTCTATGATATAATTCCATCATGTGTTATGATACGATTCTGTTTTGTTTAGGACCAGATGTTGATGTGAAAAATATTTGAAATTATTTTGTGTTGAATGTAAAGCTTAACTGGACATGATCCAACCATTTTATTTGAACACAGAGAGAGCTGTGTTCTCGATAATTATTAAAACATTAAGCATACAGCCACTGTTGTGTATTTAGACATCATGATGATCAGGTCTGTCTAGCTAATTTCAGACTTTCCTTTTTTGAATTTGGACCATATCATTACTATCAGCATGGTGATATGTAATCATTAAGAGGTACAAACAGTGATAAAAATTCTTTAGGCTTTTTTTAGTTAAATACAGAAAAATATAGAAGAAAACTACAGTCATGTGTTACTGAATGGCACTTCTTATTTAATTTCCACTGAACTGTGATAGTTCACTCTGGAAAATTATCAAAAGTGGGATTTTCCTTTAGATTTAAATTCTTATTGTTCCTCTCCAGATGGAGAGAGGAACCCTCTTCCCTTCTCTGTCTAGAATTCCAGTTCTTACCACTGTTGGTATTAGTCCGGTTCCCTGCAGCAAGAAGAGCTGTAAAATTTCAGATTTCCAGGGAAATAACCCTGTTGTTTTCTTAGTTTATCCCCTGACTGCTGTCTCTGAGACTCAGTAATTGCCTTCTTCTGGCAATAGGGGCACTTACAGTTCCCCTCCTCTCCTGTTATCCAATCAGCCCTTTCAGTAACCTTTTCTCTGCTGCCCTGTGCAGGTTGTGTACTTCACAGCTACATTCCCCTACGTGGTTCTCATCATCCTTCTCATAAGAGGAGTAACTCTACCTGGAGCTGGAGATGGCATCTGGTACTTCATCACACCCAAGTGGGAGAAGCTGATTGATGCTATGGTGGGTTTGCTATTGCACTCAGAGCTGCTGGGGTGAATAAATCTCAGGTCTCTTGGGGTCTGCTGCAGGCATTTTTCACGTGCAGAGGTGGTGACTTGTTCTTCATCTTACATGGGTAAAGTATTATCTAGGGTCACTGGCAGAGAAAAACATCAGTATCTGATGCAGGTTTTCTCTCTTGACTTGTATTTTTTGTTTCTGAACGTATTTGAACTAATATGTATGAAACAATATAGTTTTTATATTTGTGTCTTCCATATACAGCAAGGTTTATAGTGTACTTTTATATGGACTCAACAAGAAAAGTGCTTCTTATTAAATGAGCCTGATGTATTTAGTGGCAGGATTTTGCTTTTAAATAATCTATTGACATCTATTGGTCTAAAAACCTTTCCTGAAGCCGATGCTATTTTCTTTCTTACTTAGGTTTGGAAGGATGCTGCCACTCAGATTTTCTTCTCCTTATCTGCTGCATGGGGAGGTCTAATTACCCTCTCTTCATACAACAAATTCCATAATAACTGCTACAGGTGTGTAAGACTGAAATAGTTATGTGTAATTAAACAGGTTTGTCCAAAATCAGTTATCTTTCATCTTCCAGAAATCTGGTTTGCAAGACCCCTATCTCTTGTCTTTTTCTCCCTTGTCTTTTTTTTCCTTGCTGTCCTTTTGTCCTTTTTTCCTCTCTTGTATTTTTTTTTCTCCTTTTCTCTTCTGTTTCCTTTTTTTTTTTTTTTTTTTTTTTTTTTTTTTTTTTTTTTTTTTGGTTGTTTTGTGTTTGTGTGTGTGTATGTGTTTTTCATTTACATTTAACCATTTTTGCTTTTGTGTATTTTTTCCTCCCCCCAGGTCCTAATCTACTAGTCTCAAGATGATAATTTAGGCTTATTAAAGTTCCTGCTGGCTCCCCACTTTCAGAATCAGGAGGCTGAGTCTGAAGGGCAGCCTGGGATGTGTCAAGAGCTGAGCAGTGAAACGGAATCACTTGGCAGCTCTGCTGAAGGACAGCCCACGAGTAGAGTGGGCTGAAAGTTGTGTTGTGAAACATGCAGAACTTTCACATAAATGGAAGTTGCAAGTTATTCTTACATCTTCTAAATGTTCTTCCTTTTTCCAGTTACTCTTACTGTGGTTTTACATGCAAAAAGATATTTCATGCTATGAAATCTAAAATCACTTATCTGAGAGCTATTTTTACATGGGAAAAAGTCATAGTGAATAATTTTTCATGCAAAAGGCTGCCAGCTAAAATGTCTGCAGATGGAAAACACGAAAGCAAGTGGCATTGGTGGAGTGCTTCCCTACTCTTTTACAGTTTTTGAAGTCAGTCTGAAGCAAGCCTTTATCCGATTCTTGCAATGCCAGAGGTGCTGATTGAGGACAGCCAGTAGCATGCAGAGGGACTCACCCAAGAGGATGCTCAAAAACTTTCCCCAATCAAGACTTCAAAGGAAACATTCCTTGGGATTTCCACTGCCATCTGCTATGGCTTCTAAGTACAGAATACAAAATACTTTAAAAAGAAATGTGAATGAGAATATTAAAAAGGAATTTCAAAAAGTATTTTATTAATGCTCAAAAGTAATTTAATGAAATTATCCCAAAATATGGATGAAAGCTAACAGTGTTGCATACACAGTAACTCCCACCCAGCAATCCTTTGGGTCCTGTTTTTGAAAATGCTATTCCTGATCCTTTTTTTTTTAAATGAATAGTTACAATCAAAATATCAGGGGGAAAATGGAGGAAGCATCATGCTACCTTTCTGCACTAATTTAACAATCTTTTGTGGAGTTTGGAAGATTGTAATGAAAATTTTGAAGGGAATACATCGTAATGAAGTATAAAAATATCAGAGTTCTAGTATCAAATACATGCTTTACCTGAGTTAGGGAGGAATATAAGAGACCTAAGTAGAAATAATTAGAAAAGCTTAGTTACTCCCAATGTTTTAAATTTTACAACACAACCTTGAAAATTGAAATGAAGCATGACTATTTTCTCTTTCAATTTCTATATTCATTACATTTTAATACATCAATTGTAATTTTCAGTTACATATTAATTTTAAACATTGTCCAAAATCTATAATTTCAGTAAATTTATATAAATTGACTTCATAATGAATACCTGAAATATTTCAAACCTAGCTAGGTTTTGGAAGGAGGTTAACACATGATGATTCCAAACAGCACACTGCCATTTTTTTTCTGCAGACCCAAGGAATTAACAAAATCATTCCTGTTAAGACATGCTCTGTGGGACATTCTAGAAGTTTGCCAGCTCAGTGAGGTTCTTTGACAGCTTTTCAAGTTGTGTTTCATTTTCTTCCTGACAAAAAAAAAAAAAAAAAAAGAATAAACAGTTCTAGCCAACATAAACCCCCTAAACATTTAAAGTGAGGGATTTTATTTTCTGAAGACAAAGTAGTTTATGGGGAAGTTCTCTGGACATGCATATTAAAAGAAAAGTCCTACCTAGAATGTAGTAACTATGCATGCGGCTCATGAGGGCTGGTTTGCTGTCAAGTCTTGAAATATCCAGCATAGTAAGACGTTCGGCTATAGATTTCTTGAGATTCCTTTGATAATAACAACCATGGAAAAATGTTCCAAGGAATCCTCCCTCTACAGATAGGAAGGTGATTGAGCAAGATCTGCAGTGTACAGAAAGCTTAACCCTGGAATTTTGTGTATGAGGACAAGGAGGAAAAGACAAAAATCATCTCACCTGGACAGCAGTAGCTTGTCCATACCTAATATGGAGAGCAGATATCCTTGTCAGGCAAAGAGTTAAAGAATGTGTTACAAATCAAGTCACCATGGCTGTTTCTCTTCTTCAGAGAGGACAAGAGCAGATGTGCTTGCCCTTCTGAACGGCCTGTGGTTCCTACACAGCACATGGGTGATGGAAGCTTGCAGGGCTGATTCCTGGTGCTGCTGTGGAGACTTCTGTGCTCTCTGATAAGCATCAAATGCACCTGATGAGTGTAAAAGTGTGCCTTCACCAGCATCCCCACGAGATGTGTGTGCTGATGAGAAACTATTGAAATACATATACAAAACTTTCCTTGTGTATATCCCAACAGGCTTCTTGTGCTCTCTTTGCAGGGACACATTGATAGTCACGTGTACCAACAGTGCCACAAGTATATTTGCAGGCTTTGTCATCTTCTCCGTTATTGGCTTCATGGCAAATGAACTCAAAGTGAATATTGAAGCTGTGGCAGACCAAGGTAGGGCTCACTGGCATTTATTACTTAGACAGGCACTCTGTGGCACTTCCAGCTCTGTTATTAATGATCACAGATATATGATATATGATCAGTATAATTGATATTGGAGGTGGGAATGATGGCTTCAAACTTGTGTGGATTACTAAACCACATGTAGCCGTTTCTCAGCAGGAGGAGGTAGCCTGGGAAATCAAGGTTTTAGTTAAAGCCTCTTAATTACTTGTTTGGTAAGAGAAGGAAGGAAGTTGAGACTCATTTTACACCTTTGTGTAAATGGCAGATGGAGGGTAGGGTGGGATGGCCCCTTCATGTAGTCTAAGGGATTATTGACCTTCTCGTTGGTCTCTGCTGCTGTTTGCCAAATCCTCTTCAAGGTAAAAGTTATCTCTAGTGGTTGGAATTTTGGATAAGAGGAGGGTGGGAGAAATCTGGTGTGAGGGGTAGATTGTGCTTCTGAACTGTGGGGAGCAAGGAGATGCCTCCTTGTAGAAGTAACACATTTCTGAAGAACTGATTAGAACACCTTGGTTAGTGAAGAGAGGTGGTCATTAGTGGGGATCTGAAAGGTCTTAATTGGTAGAGCTGAGCATCACTAAGCCAACTAAACCTTAGCTCCAAGTGCCAGTCATTACTAGAACAACTCCAGGATGAGGACTCCACCACCTCTCTGGGCAGCTCATTCCAGTGTTTAACCACCCTTTCAGTGAAAAAAATCTTCCTGATTTCCAGCCTTAACCTCAGCTTGAACTGTGTCCTCTTGTCCTGTCCCTTGTTCCCTGGGAGCAGAGCCCAACCCCCACCTGGCTGCACCCTCCTCTCAGGGGTTTGTAGGAGTTTTAGGAGCAATGTTTACATTAATATTTTTGTTTTAGACTTTACCTCCATTCTGGAACAAACAACAAAAGCAGCCCCAAAATCTAAACCCCACTGCACTCACCAAAGTTATTTGTGAGGAGTTAGAGCTAAAGGAGCTGTGCTTGAGAGGAGCTGCAGAGGAAGCTCCAAAGAGACATAGAGAGGTGGGATGAGAGATGTGACTGCCAGGCACGGTGGAGGGAACACTTGCCTCAGCTGGTACATCTCTCTGGAGATGGTGAAATATTCAGCACAGGAGGTCAAAAAGTCTTTTCTGCTGAGTGCTTGGTGGTCTTGGAGTGAGCAACCAGTCCCAGGCAGGAGCTCTCTGTTCCCAGCTGTTCCAGGGGATGTGGAGAGGGCTGTGAGGGCATTTGTAAGAGCCTGTTCAGACAATGTAAAATTATTTGATGAGGGTGAGGCTTCGCTGCTCTCCATGACGGGGAAAAAAATTTAGTGACCTAATAGAATGAATGATGAATAGAATAATGAATTTGCAATAGGAAGAGAGTGAAGATTAAGGGTAATTGTGGACTGAGGTAGTGCATTGCATAACAGCAGCTAAGAGCTCAAGACCTTGTGAAAAGAACAGCTCTTGTCATTGCCTAATTATTATTTTTTTTTAAGACTAAAGTTGCATTTCTTTTTACAGTGAAGGAGAAAAAAGTCAAAATTATTATGAAGCATAATCTCCTTTCAAGTTTCCAAAACCTTGAATGAAAATGTTAATGGAAATACAAAGGGTTTTAAATTTTTTTTTTCTCAAAAAATAGTAATCTGAAAAACACAGTATTTTTTTTTTCATTTAGAATTTTCTTTTCAGGGAAAACTCATTTATGTAATGAACAAATAAAACATGGAGGGAAAGACAGTACAACCTTTTTTTGTTCTACTCTCTGATTAAGATCATAGTGTAGTTGAAAATTGTTATACCTTAAAATGAAAGTTCAAGATAATTTTACTTTTTAAGACATATAAATACTTGGAGTTTTTCTGGCTTTGATGCACTTTATAAAGAGTTCATACCCATCAAATCTTGGAAGATGGAAGGAATGGGAGCTTGCCTCCCTGTGACTATTTCCTGTGGTTGGATGCTACCAGGTGTGTGTTATCTAGGGGAACTATAAGGAGCTGACATGGAGACATGCTCATATTCTATAATTTAACTTTCCCTAAAGGCCTGATTAATGAGAATTCATTATTCTGAGACTTAATTAAACTTCTATATGCAGGCAGTGAGTTTAAGCAGAGTCCTTATCTCCAACAGTCAAGAAGAAATCCTTAATCAAGAGATTAAAGAAGCGTTTGTAAATATAACACAGCTTCTACATGCAAAAAGTAATTTTTTGCAGCACATTTTAAAGAAGCAGCACTTAGTCATGTACAGAGGTTTTTTTTTTTTGTTTTGTTTTGTTTTGTTTTGTTTTGTTTCTTTTACTGTGTTTTAAGTCTTGTATTTGCCTTTTGTTCAGAAGGAAGCCCAAGCACTGCACAAGTTGCCCAAGGAAATGATTTTTATGCTGCTGAGGTTGTATTTTTCTCAGTACATGAGCAAGCAGCAGTTCTCTCTGGAGCACAAGCAGCACGTGCAGCTGGATGAGCTGGGTTACAACGATCTAAAGTAGAAATGTCCAGGGCAGAGCGAGTGGGGAGCCCATTCTCTTGGCATGAGAACAACTTGGCTCATGGCATTTGTGTCTCACTTAGCAGGAAACATCTCTCAGAGTGCTTGAAGTGAGCATCCTTTCAGCTGGGATAAATTGAGAGGAAGTGCCACCTGCTGTAATGCTGCCACCACAGCCCTGCAGGCTTTGCTCCCAGGCAGATCTAAGCACTTACAAAAATACTCTTTCTTTATGACCAATAGAAATTAAAGCCCAATATATATAAAAAAACCACCACCACCACCACCACCAACCCACCTAAAAAACCCCCCAAAACAAAGAAACAGAAAGGATGGAAAATTCCTGATTTAGGCTTTAAAATGTTCCATGTCCTTATTTCTTGTGCTCTGCATTATTTCAGGTTTTCTTGTGGATTTTTTTAGAATCACGCTAGTTATTACCTTCTGTCTGGTATCAGGTCTGGGCATGTTTTATATTCTCTCCTCATTTAACCGTGTGGCAGTGAGTTGAAGAGGAGTATTTGCATTTCCATTCCTGTTGTAGCACTGAGGTGTGGACGTTTGCCATGGGTTGCTAATTGGCAGGGAAGTGGCAGGAATTTGATCACAGAGCAGGACAGAAATATTGTTGAAGTGTGCATTCTTTGCTAATTTTTAAAAAAATTTGGATCAGTAGGTTTTTATACTGGTTGAATATGCATTCTGCTTGGAAAGTTGGAATAAGTAAGTGATTTGAAATTTACAGTGTAAATAGAAATTAATCAGGTAAGGCTAAACTCTGTAATGTTTAAGCCTTTCTGTAAATAGGAAAGATTGAATCTGATAAGCTTTATTTTTCTTATTTCTTTCTAGGTCCTGGGATTGCTTTTGTGGTTTACCCAGAAGCCTTAACTAGGCTGCCCCTCTCTCCCTTCTGGGCTATAATATTCTTTTTGATGCTTCTAACTCTTGGATTAGACACCATGGTAAACTGCTTTTGTGTCCCAGTATTTTCCTTTTGATTTTCCTATTTCTTTGTTTGGAGGGCCATTAAATTGATTGCTATTTCCCATGTGAGCAGTGACTCATGAAAAAAGAGGAATGAAGTAAGGCCATCAATGCTGAAATTGTTTTGGCAGAGCTTTTGGCTGGGCATTTAACACCTAGGACTCAAACTACTCTATTACAATGTTTTATATGCAGCTGGACAACTTTGTGTGCACTGAAATGAACCCTTTTGTTTGTTTTTCAGTTCGCCACCATCGAGACTATTGTGACCTCCGTGTCAGATGAATTCCCCAAGTACTTACGTACGCACAAGGCACTCTTCACTCTGGGGTGCTGCGTGTCCTTCTTCATCATGGGATTTCCTATGATCACTCAGGTAATCACGCTGGCTTTGAGCATCACTGCCTGTCCCCAGTCCCCCTCTGGTGGCTGCTTTTCTCCTGCACAAGCTGCAAAATGTTTAGCTGAATTCTGCCACAAGCGACACATGCTGTGTCTGAAAACCTTATTTAAAAACAACCACAACAAAAAAAAAAAAAAAATGGATGCTCTGACTGAGATATACTTAAAAGATTTTGCTGTTCAAATCTTTCTGAGAATCAGGCCTTTAAAATTTTCCCTCGCCAAACATCTCCAAAATAGTAATATAAATTAAGTATTCAACCCACACTGACAGAGGGCAGGGTTAGATTAGACATTAGGAAGAAGCTGTGGCTGCCCCATCTCTGGAAGTGTCCAAGACCAGGCTGCACAGGGCTTGGAGCAACCTGGGACAGTGAGAGGTGTCCCTGCCCATGGCAGGGTGTTTGGAATGAAATAATTTTTAAGGTTTCTTCCAACCCAACCCATTCTATGAATAAAGGAAAAAAAAAAAACCAAAGAATTTTGAGTGTTATATAAATATGCATACCTCTTTTGAGTGCCTTTCCTCTGAGATTAGACATATACTGATAGTCTTGGCAAATTGTGGATTTATTACTGGAATTCCCATCTACTACTACTACTGATAAACTTCAGTGGCTTCTTCACTAATACCTTCAGCAACATATAATTTGAGATGAGATCTTATATATAAGATGAGAGGACAGAATCTTAGTATTTTATCCACTCTTTCACCCCTTTTTTCTTTCTTTTCTTCCCCCTTACCTCATCACCTACTTGGCCAACTTTGCTGTTCTAATGCCCAGGAAGGATTCAGTCCTTTATTCATTTGAATTATGCTGCTTAATTCCATCACGGAGACAGGATATTAAATCCTTTCCAAACAGATGAACTGGATTCATTATTATGGTAGTTCTGCTTCCAATGGCGATTTTGCTTTTGTCATAGTATTATGTGGTTTGAGACACTGCAGGTGGAAGGTTTGATCACAGTTCAGTCCTTAATCTTAAAGGACTGAATTCAAAGTCTTCCCAAGCTGTCCTAGCTAGCAGAATCAGGTGTACCCTCTGCTTTTTTCTTGTTGGATTTGATATTCATTCAGCCAGAAGGAAGAGTCTATAGCACAGCATGAGCCTGTGCCCAGTTGATGTGTGGATGCTGCCTAGGGTCCTGTTCCTCTCCAATCTGCCTGCCTCAATGCCATGAGTAATGTTTTCTCTTTCTTTCCTTAGGGTGGAATGTATATGTTGCAGCTTGTGGACACCTATGCAGCCTCTTACTCTCTTGTCATTATTGCCATCTTTGAGCTTGTTGGAGTTTCCTATATCTATGGTAAGAAAAAACATTATGGGACAGCCTATGTCAAAGCAACATTTTAGAAAGTGATAAAGTGAAATTCTTAAGGAAAGGAGTATTTTTTTTCTCTGTAATAAAAGCCCCAAAACACTCTTAGTTTGGACAGAAGCATGTCAGGACTTCAGGACACCTTTAAATGCATGTATTCAAACGACTTTCAGTCTCAAGTAATTTTCCACCAATAGCTCAAAGATATGAGAATAGACCAAACATTTACTGATACTTTTCCAGAGGTGCTTTTGTGCTTCAACAGTTTTAGGGACAGAGACCTCCTGAGACAATAGAGGTATCTTTTAGGGTGACCCTAGCTGGATGCCAGGCATCCACCAGAGCTGCTCTATCACTGCCTTCTGCAACTGGCAGGGGAGAGAAAATATAACAAATGTTCATGGGATGAGATGAGAACTGAGACAGATTGTTCAATCAAAACAGACTCAATTTGGAGATATTAATTGCACTTATTGCTAAGAAAAACAGAGCAGGAAAATTAGACAAAAATAAATCCTAAGAACACCTTACCCCCATCCTTCCCTCCTTCCCAGCTCTGTCTCATCCCCACAGGAGCGCAGGGAGATGGGGAATGGGAGTTATGGTCAGTTCATCACAGGTTGTTCCTGCTGCTGCTCAGGAGAGGAGTCCTTCCCCTCTGCCCCGGGATGGGGTTATTCCCACAGGACAGCTCTCCATGAACCTCTCTAGTAGGAGTCCATTTCATGAGCAGCAGTTGTCCATGAATGTCTGTAATGTCGGCCACTCTTCCATGGGGTGCAGTGCTTCAAGGACAGCCTGCTTCAGTGTGGGTCCCTCACAGGGTCACAGGTCCTACCAGGATGGACAGTCCCAGCATGGACTCCTCTCTCCATGGGTCTGCAGGTCCCTGCCAGGTCCCTGCTCCAGCATGGGCTTCCCACAGGTTCACAGCCTCCTTTGGGCATCCCCCTGCTCTGGTGTGGGCTCCTCCATGGGCTGCAGGTGGATCTGTGAATCCCTGTGCCCTCCATGGCTGCAGGGACACAGCTGCCTCACCAGGGGCTGCAGGGGAATCTCAGCTCCAGTGCCTGGAGCAGCTCCTGCCCCTCCTCCTGCCCTGACATTGGTGTCTGTAAGGCTGTTCTCCTCACATGTTCTCACCCTGCTCTTCTCTGCTGAAATAACACTTGTGCAATAACTTTTTTTTTGGTCCTTTTAAAATCTGTAATCAGAGATGTTGCTACCATTCCTGATTGGCTCTGATTTAGCCAGTGGTGGGTCTGCCCTGGAGCCTCCAGGGATTGCCTCTGCCAGACACAGGGGAAGCTTTTACAGCTTCTCATAGAAACCACCCCTGTAGCCCCACTACTACCAAAATGTGTCCCTGCAAACCCAACACAGCATTTAACAACTTTTGAAGGCTTTTTCCCCATGTACACATCCAACTTCTCTTCTTCCTATTTGTCCATAATGTAGACTCAAGACTATGCAGCTACTCAGAATGATTAATTATCCACAGTGGTCACACCAGTGATATTGATCCACGTTGATGTACACTAAATTGTGAAGAACATCCTCAGTTAGTCTGAAATATGAAACAGTGCAATTACCACAAAGCTGCTGTAGTTACAACAATTGATACCAGCTGCTGATGTGCTCCCAAACTTGCCCAGTGTTTTCAGAGACTGATTCTTGGAAATGTGAAGATCTTCTCCCATACCATAAATAATTAATTTATGCCTGGAATGGAAGGCTGTTTCTGCCGTTGCTGTGGATGGGAATGAATAATATAGTTTAATCAGCTGGGCATAAAAATCCAAGATGTTCTGCTGAAACTGCTTGTGTAGCCACTGACTTTGGGTTCTGGCCCTTTTCACTGAATACTTGTATCTGCCTGTGTTGTGGAGTCCACTCTGTAACATAAGTGCTTTAAAATATAGCACAGGTTTCAAATGATGCAGAATTTAGTGCTCTTGCTTGAGAAATAAATGTTATAGGCAGGTCAGGGAATCAGCCCTTCTTTGTTTTTTCTGGTTCCATGGAAATTCAGCAGTGTATTTTAATCTCCGCCAACATCCAGTTCAGTATACCTGAGAGATTGGCTGCTCAGCCAGACATGACCTAGTGAGGAAATGTTACAGAATATTATGGAAATACTCAAAATACAGGGAGAAAAGTTGATTTAGGCCGGTCATGTTTTGGTTAAACAAAATTATTCGCTTTTTTTATGTCCCTGGAATGTAAATAATTTAATTAGAGTTGGTTTAAAGGTGAAATGAAACCCAGCTTCTCCAAAATCAATACAATTTCATAGGCAGTGATGAGTGGGGAGGCTTAAAAAGATTTTAAGGGTTTGCTGGGGATTTTTTTGCCTTCCTTCTCCTCACTTTGCTGACAGCATGCCTGAACCACCCTGTGCTAGATGCTTTCACTCTTCATGGCCACCAACAGCATCACCTGGTCTGTGTCAAATATTGCCCCCTTCAAAGCCATTGCTATTAGTGTGAAAGAGAAAATTCTGTGTTTAAAATATTTTAAATGTTTTAAAACCTACTTATATCTGTAAAATTTATTTGATCTGCATGGTTTTAAGTAAGGATGAAGGTAAATAGGGAGCAAGAATTGGCTCTGTTCCTCCTCTGAACACTGTGTGGCAGAAGCACTGCAAACCAGCCCTTGTGGAATGACATTTTATTAGGTTTGGAAGAAAAAACTGCTCTGGCCAGTGTTTGCTTTGCCCAGCAATTCTAGTGTCCCTTAAAACATTAACATTTATGAAAAGCATAAAATAAGTAGAAATAATAATAGCTCTGCAAAGGAAGGGCCTGAATAAATGAGAATTTTTTTTAGTGAGTTACTATTTCAGTGAAATCAGATGTGGAAAAGGTTTGACAAATTACCAATTATTCTTTATGTGCTTTTTGTGCAACTGATTGTTCATCAACAGATGTTTATAAAACCTTGGCTGCAATCTATTTTGAAGGAATTTACCCTTTGCTAGACTAAGGAGTTTAGTTTAAATAAAAAGGAAAGATTTACATTAAAATCATCACCTGTTTGACTAATGTACTAGAGCTACTTTTACTGTGCTAAAGCTACTTTTGTAAGGACTGGGCACAGAAACAATCTTGTGCATTTGTGATTTGTGTGTTGTAAATACAAGCAAAGCTGCTGCCCAGATTATATTCCTTCAAGAAGTGCTTAAAATTGGCATAATATATTTTCAAGGTCTGACAACTGCTGTTTTACACTCCACTGACACCTTTCTCTGTGCACTTGTACTCTTCATGGCAAGCAGGTTGGCACAACAGTGGCAGGTGCTTTTACGGTGAAATAAATTTGTCTTTAGCTCTTGTTACAAGTTCTGCTTGCTGAGCTTGCAGAGATTTTTAAATTAAAAAGAGACACACGTGGTTATTTCCTTGTGATCACTTATTTTTCAGTAGAGTCGGTGTTTTATAGTACAATCAAATGCACCTTTTTATTTCACACGCTGGTTTAGATGTTTATTCTCCAATTGTTGTTGATGATGAATTATTAATAAAGAACAGCTTAGAGGTGGGGGTATTAATTTAATCACCAGCATAATTCCCACTGTTGCATTTTGTAGCATGAAGCTAAAGACAAAAATCCCTGTGTTTGAGTGAAACACTGCTGGAAACCCAAAATACATGACGGAAACTTTGTTTATGATCCATCCAGAACTGTTTTTTGACAGTTTGTTTTTGGGAAGGTTCATTGTCAGAGTGAGTGGAAACTGCTGCTGTGTATTTGTAGGAAACATTAGTCATTTTGAACATTTCACCTGTAGCAGAATAGTGAAGCAGTTGTCTGGCTAGGTTTGCAGTCTCCTTTTAAATGGATTTTATATGTCAGCACTTATGAATACATCATTCTACTTCAAAGAGGGAAAAATCAGATATGGAATATCATGTGTTGTTTATTTCCTGAAGTTATTCAGCAGGCCTGACTGATCCGAGAGGGAGACAAGATTTACTAAGATCTGGGGAAAAAAATTGGTATTCTGTTAACTAAAATATCCTTTGCATTTTTTCTGTGGAACTTCCACTAGAAAGAGATAAGAGATGTGCAATCCCTCTGTTATATACCTTTGACTCCTGAATTGCTAATACTTAAGAGTGCCTTACACTGTGAATATCTACTGACCATTCCTAAAAGGAATTCCTTTTCAAATTTTTTTTTTTTTAATTGGAGTTTCAAACAAATATGTGCAGGTTTTCATGAAGCTAGCATGACTTTTGGAGGCAGTTGCAGCAGCAAGTGTGGCTGAAGTAGACACTTTAAATAAGATTTAAACTTTGTGGAAACACACATCAGCCTGTACCTTGTGCTGCTGCAATTGGTTTAAGGCCAGATCTGCTCCCAGCACAGCACAGGGATGGCTGCTGTGTGAGCACCTCCCTCACACTCACTGCAGGTGCTGCTCAGGTGACTAAAACACAGGGGCAAATCTCTCAATTGCAGCGAAAATCTCCTTTCGGGTCCATCACACGACGACCCTGGAGGTTCCCTTTTGTCCAGACATACAAACTTCTGTTACAAAGTGGAGAAGGACCCAATTAGTCAGACTGGTGCTGAAGTGCAGTGATTCCATCGGTCATAAAAATTACATGGATTTTACACAGAAGAGGCTTTCTGAAGAAGAAAATTTGTGGTAGTCAGTAAAAGAGAAAAAGAGGGAAAGAAATTACAGAAGGAAAAAAGTGACCTCTGAGTTACCTTGGCTCAGTTTTCTG
This sequence comes from Onychostruthus taczanowskii, assembly GCF_017590055.1. Taxonomy (NCBI): domain Eukaryota; kingdom Metazoa; phylum Chordata; class Aves; order Passeriformes; family Passeridae; genus Onychostruthus; species Onychostruthus taczanowskii. Next base: position 548,609 of record NW_024498784.1, read on the forward strand.
TGCTTATATCCACCGCAGATTTTAATTTTCCCCCCTTCCCTAAATACAGTCCTTGCAGTACCATTTTCCTGTTTAATTTCTGTATTTTTCTTCTCTGTTCCTTATCATAACACAGTTCTTTAGCTTTTCTCTCACACGCTGTGTGTCTGAGCTGGGTTACTGTGTGCTCACCCTCTGAGCTGGCCTGCAGGGCTGCCAAACATCACTCAACCTTCCTGCTCTCTTCTGCATCAGGAGGCACTGGACGATGAACAATGCTAGTGTTTTACTTTCTTAATTCTTAGAACAATCAGGTGGATAGATTTATTTCTCCTTGACATCAACAGAAAGGCTTCCAAACTAGGAGGATCAAGACTGGGATTATCCCTTCTTACACTCAGCAGCTGCAGCAGCTGACTATACAATATGAAATAAAGTAGTTTTTTACTTTTGTTACAAGCATTTCTTCCCTTACTCAGTGTCTTTTCTCCAGTATTTAAGCTTTCCCCACATCATGCAAGTTAGACAAAATGCTGCAGAATAATGCTTTGCAAAATTTAGATAAAATTGGCCCAAATTTTTAACATTTATGTGACAGATGAGCTCTAATCTCTCTCTTTTTATAACAATTAGGAAAGCTGGAATCAATTTTAGGTTTTTTTTTAAAAAAACCAACTTTTTGATAAATTACTAATAATGAAATTGCCAATAATTATCTTACTAATAACCACCAGGGACCAGCAGCTGCTGACCAATACATCTTCTCCTGTCACATGGCATGGCCAGGGAGGAGCTGCAGAATGCTGAAATACCATTTTCCAATCTTGCATGTTTTGTTAACTCAAATAACCTTATGAAGGTTAACATACCAGCTGATCTTTTTGTTCAGGCAACACTGAATATAATTCAAAATATTTACAGGTGCTGTTTAGGAATTGTAAATTTCATTTATGCACTAGGTGAAAAGAACAGGACATCACCAGTTTCAGTGCTGAGGGGTACAGCTGTAATCCAGTCATGTAGCAGGTAAAGAGAAGTTGAAATATTGCCTGTGCTGAAGCAGGTATACCAATATTAATAAGGCTGATTTTCACAGAGGAATAAAACAGACAAATAATTGCAGCTACCCAGTACATATTAGTAATGCTTTAGCACAAAACATACTAAACACCTCATCTCTATGTAAAAGCTCAATTGCTTTAATCCTTAAGAAGGAAATATTTTATTGGAATGGTTCACACCCTATTAGTCCCATTTTTTACTGTGTACTTAGATCCTCCAAGGAACCTTTCAAACAAAAATTTGGAGTTTGTTTTCGTAGTTAGACACAAGGGAGGGCACCAGAGCTCTGTTGCAGACTGCAGCTTGTTTCTTTCACACCTAACTGCTCTTCCATTTGCTGTTTACAGGATTGCAAAGATTTTGTGAAGATATAGAAATGATGATTGGATTCCAGCCAAGTAAATTCTGGAGAGTCTGTTGGGCATTTGTGACCCCAACTATTTTAACAGTAAGAAAAAAAAAAAACAAAACCAAAAACAACAAACATCTTCTCCAAAGAGTTTTGTTGGTTTTTGTTCATTATTCATTATTCATGGTGTTTCTGGGTGTTAGTAGCTAGAACTTGGATGACAGCACATGTGTTCTTGCCGTGGATATGTAGTAGAAGTGTGAGTGGTGGTGGTTTCGGTGGAGAGGGATGCTGAGTCTGCCAGGAGAATGGTGGCCTTTTCCTGGCCATGCAAATTGCTGCTACGGCACACCACTGCACTGCAACACTATAGATTATTGTATATCAATAGATCTGTGTGTGTGTGTGTGTGATATTTATGTACGCACAGGGAAAAGCAAAGACAAGATCCTCCTGTGTACGGTCGGGCTGAGCTAGGGAAACAAGGCGTTTTAGTGAGCGGTGCAGAGGGATGCTCTGGGAAGGCGAGGCGCAGGAGCGGGGCTGTCCCGCGGGGTCCCGGCCCGGGAGGTGGCGCTGCGGGACAGCGGCTGCGGCCCCGAGCGGCGCCCGAAACCCAAACCCGGAGCGAGCTGGGTCTGCTCTTGTTATTCTTCCTATTTTCCTTTCATTTCTGTTTCCTCCCCAACACCTTCCTTCAATTCAGTTAGCATTTGCTTCACGTTTTGGTCTCCGTTTAATACAAAAAAAATGTCACGTTCTCAATTTCACCATTGCGATGAAAGTTTTTTCAAGTCCAGGGGACCAAATCCAATAACTATATCTACATTTGCCATCTAGGTTTCTAACACAGTGCTTCCTTTACATTTTAACCTACGTGCAGATAAAATCTGCAATCTACTTTTTTTTTTTTTTTTTTTGACACAAGAATGAAATAGTTATTTCAGCCATTTCAAAAGCTTTCAGCTTGACAAATCAGCCTTCTTTCACCAGTATCTTCTGTTTGAGTGCATGTGCCTCCACTTAGAAATTTTGAAGCCTGAACCCCAGGTGCAGCAAGATCCATGTAAACTTTTAAATCCTCACCACTTCACAGCAGTACTAAGTGGTCCCTACAAGTCACAGAGTCAGAGAATGGTTGGGGTTGGAAGGGACCTTAAAGCTCATCCCACTCCACGGCCCTGCCATGGGCAGGGACACCTTCCACTATCCCAGGTTGTTCAGGACCCCATCCAACCTGGCCTTGGACACTTCCAGGGATGGGGCAACCACAGCTTCTCTGGGTGAGTATTCTTAGCTGTTCAGGTACAAGATAAGAAAAACTTCTGGAATTTCTGAAAAGACAGAGATTTTGGAACAGTATGAGATCAACTGGCAGGAGGAGAAGCAAAGCAGTGACTCTGTAGTCCTTTGTTCCTTCCAGAGAAGTTGTATCTCAGCTCACGTGCTGGGCAGTTCATGGTGTGCTGTTCTTTAGTGCAGTGTAATTGTTGGCAAAGCTTTTTCTTCCTGGAGGGGGATGAAAAAGGCACTGGCTGAAGTTAACAACTTATTTTCAGTATTGTTAATTCATGAATGAGGACATTTTTTTTCTGAAAACTGGAAAAGGTTCAGTTTTCACAGACAGGCATGCCTGTGTGAAGGGACCAGTGAGTTTTGGTGAGCTCAACAAAATCCTGAGTTGTGAAGAAATGAAATTTTCTACAGTGAGAATGATTTCTCCAATGGGTAAAATGAAGCTAGTCTACTTTTCTTGAATAGATTTTCTTTGCCTGTTGTCTTCACTGCACTACAGATTGCTCTGTGTGAAAACCAGGTAGCTCTATCTTAACCACCTGTTGATTGATTGTGACAATGTATGCCTATATTTTGCAGATCATTTTTTAAAAGTTTGAAGACATACTCCAGTTTATAGTGTTAGAATGGCATCAATGGTATTTATCTTCTCTTGGGGATCTTTCTAAAGATGAAGGCATGTGCACATGTGATTTTTTTAGTTCTTTGGTTTTTTTCCAGTGGGTATTTTCAAGATGCTGCCTTAGACCCTATTTTACACTTCTGAAGGGAATTGTAAGGCTTTTCTGCAAATTGCTCAGATCCTTTACTAATCAGACTTGTGCTCGTAGCTCCTGTCAGTAATCAGGACAACCAGGAAATAGGAAATTATGTTGTTTGTTATGGAAAACAAATTTGAACTGACTGTGTTTACCCTCTAAACTTGCATGTTCTGTTGTTGTTCCCTCCAAATGTAATATTTAGTGAACTTACAGTGAGAAATAAATTGACACTGATCAGTCATAATTCAATTTTTATGCTATGGAAACAGACAAAGCAAAATCAAGCAATGAATTCTTTCCTATTATTGCCTCTGTAAAGCTAATATTTGATAAATTTGGATAGCCTAATATTAGACTTTCATTAGACTCCACATCTCTGGAACTAAAGCTGATCATTTTTATATGTGCCTTCACCTAGTTATACTTCTATAAATCTTCTGTGTGCAATTATTGCAAGCACAGGCATTTTCCAAAAGTTACTGAATTATGCACAAATGTAAGCAGATTTATTGATGTTCATACAGTAAGTGAAATAGAGAACTTACCATAATCACATTAGGTAAAACTGCCAATAGACCATGTAATAAAGCATGTTATTCTAGGGACAAGATTCTAATTTTAATTATTCTGGCACAAGTACAGTGATTTTTTAAAGAGGTTTTGCAAGATTTCCTTGAAACTCATTAGATTCAGGCTGTGACCCGTTTATTAGAGCTTGTGGCAGCACCCTGCCTTAGGTGTATGGGTTTTTATCTGTATTCCATATACACCAATTCTGTGTGTGTGTGGATACCCACCATTGGTGGCATAGCAGGCCTGTTTTGCTTACTCAAACGTATTTGTTTTCCTTTCTTGTTCCCAGTTTATTCTCTGCTTCAGTTTTTACCAGTGGGAACCCATGACTTACGGAGCTTACCACTACCCAGGCTGGTCCATGGTGCTCGGGTGGCTGATGCTGGCCTGCTCAGTCATCTGGATCCCAGTTATGTTTGTGATTAAAATGCATCTAGCCCCAGGAAAATTTATTGAGGTAATCCTTCTGTCTTTTTGCTGTTTAAAAATATGGCCACAGGAGATTGTATCTTTCATTTTACATTGATTTTTGTGATATTGAATGTCTAATACTGCTCAGTTTACTTTCTGGCAAACCAGTTATTGTGTTGCAAAGAGATGCTCAGTTGGTTAAAATTGTAGACCTTCTATTCCTAGTTTCTCAAAAAACATGGTCCTAAATTGTGGTTCGTTTTATGAGCTCTAGATAAATTTCATGAGGTTTTGTATGGCTTTATTGGAAGAAAATTGCTCTAGATCCATTGGCCTTTTTGCAAAAGCAGCACAAAGCCACAGGAAGCCTCAGCTGTTGGTGCGTGGCGTGGCCAGGGAGCCTGGCAATCAGCACTAGGAGAGGTCAGTCAGGAGCTGCCTGTGTGCAAAGCTGGGTGCTGGAGTCACCCAGGATGAGCTCCACGAGGTTGTGCCACTCGCTGAAGTCCAGGAATGAGAGGCACAGCAGGAAGGCTTGTCATACATCTCAAGCTACTTGTTATAAAGCCCAGCTGGCAGCCTTTGCTTTCACCTTTCATCTCTTTATTCTTCTTGAATTAGCTGATCCAGAACTGGGCTTAAAATAATTCCAGGTGGCAATTTATTTTTAATTTAAGGTTCTTCTGTTTATTTTGCTAATTGGATTCCTGACACTTTTCCCCACTGCTTCAGAAATGTGGTGGCCACCTACTTCTCTCCATCCCTGAGTCCTGTCCCTGCCTGTCACCCCCCTCTCTCTGGCTGTTCCCATCCTGCTGGCTCCTCAGACCCTGGCAGGATGAGCAATGTCAGCATTTCATCCCTTCGTTGCCTTGCCCTGTTCTCTGGAGAAGCTCAGTGCTCTTATTTTTGGTCTTTGAGGCTTTCTCAGTTCTGCCTTCTCATCACTGCCTGCTGCTTATGCTGGGCCACCTTGGGAGAAGGAACAGACACACACTCCCCTTTCTGTAGCTGCTTTTACAGTTCAGCTTCCCTGCAAATCCCACTGGGGCTGTTTCTTGCTTCAAAAAATGAAAAGGAGAGAAAATGTACTAAAATAGTATAATCTTTTTGGTCTCTCAATATGTCACACTACACATGCCTAAGGGAAAAGACCATGCTTCTCTGCTACCCATAGAGCAAAGGAATTTTGTAGGAGAGGAATTTTCACAGTGGTGGGACACCCTAGGGAGAGCATCCAAGCAGCAATGAGGCCACTTGTCTAAAGGGTCATTCAGCTCTTGTGTAGAGCAGACTGCAGAGCCTGGTCAGGAGACAGCTGCCCCTGCTGGAAATGACCTAATGTGGAATTAGATTTACTTCTTCCTCGTCTCATAAGCTTCTCTTGCTGACACAAATGGTTCTGTTTCAAAACTTCTTATGCATAAAACTGGCACACAAATTGCCACAAAAATAGGGTGCTTCCCTTACTGAATTTCCAGGTGTGCATCCAAAGAAACACCCAAGAGCTGGATATGTTTTGAGAAGGCTTTTGCTCAAGTTATTTCAGATGTAGTCTGGTATTTCCTCAATACTGAGTCTGCTGCATAAAGTTATTATGGTTGATTTGGGAGGAAAAAGTTGCAAACTGGTAATTAAGCAGAGATTAAAATAACTGATAGAGAGGCCTAATTCACTTTATTAGGTAATAAACATATAATTGTTCCCTCTTAAGTCATCAAAAATATGTTTTCTTTCCCTTTTATCTGTGAATGCACCATTCAAATTATATATTCAGTAAAGAACTCAGTGGAAAAATCAGAAAATTTTTGTTGTTTGTCAGGTTGACGTTCTCCTCGTTCTTTTTTTTCCAGATAGAAACACAGCATTTTGTCATCTCAAAATTAAAATCTTTCATAGTGATATACTACTTTTTGGTCATTTGTATACTTTGGGGAAATATGCTAACTACAAATCCAATTATTCTAATGCACTTACCCACTGCTTAGACCATTGGGCTAAGTAATTGTGCACGTGTCCTTCAGTAAGAGAGCCTCACAGTTTGTAGCAGTGGTTCTGAGCTCCCCTCACATGGTGTGGGGTAGAATGTATAATTAAAACCTGGGCACTTGATCCCCTATTAATCTTGAAAACTTTGTGCAAAACAAATGCTGAGCAGTAGAACCTTGCCAGGCTGTCATCAATAACCTTAAATGAGCCTGTCCTCACTTCCTCTGCATTGTGATTCTGCTCCATGACACCAAACGAGACTCTCTTTTCTCTCCCCCACGGCAGCGCCTCAAGCTGGTGTGCTCCCCACAGCCTGACTGGGGCCCGTTTCTGGCCAAGCACCGCGGCGAACGGTACAGGAACATGATTGATCCGCTGGGAACCTCCTCCCTGGGACTTAAACTGCCAGTGAAGGATATGGAACTGGGGACCCAATGCTAATAATTATTACAAAAGGGTGGCAATAACATTGTCAGCCTTTGCTGATTTTTTTCCCCTTTTTTTCACCCACCGCTTCTTCTTTTCCGCAGTGCCTGAAAGTGCTTAGGAAATCAGGACTTATTGTTGCATGCCATAGGGGAGACCTAATGAGACCACTTTCAGGTGTAGGTGATGCCTGTGACATGTTCTGTACCCAGTGACACAGAAAAAGCCCTGTGTGTGACAGGTGACATAATCAGGTATTGTCAGGTGATGTAGGAATAAACAAAACCAAACCAAAAAATCTTTAGAGGAAATGAGGTGTGCAGTCTGACCCACTTCCCACAAGCACCCTTTGTTAACACGTGGCTGTGATGGGACTAGGATTTTGCTACCAGTGTATTCCAAGAAAGGTTCATCCTTCAAATATGATGGAAGTGGGCAAAGAATGGGATCTCCTGTAGTCCTGGTGTAAATCAGCATAAGTCTCTTGTAGCAATGGGGTTGCTTCTCCTACACTGACAGCCAACCTGGACCCATCATGTCTGCACACTTCCTTTATGATTTATACTAAATTGGAGGGATTATTATGTTATTTAAACAAGTGGAGACACTTGAAACAGCACACCAGGAAGCAATATATGGGATGAGAACAGAAACACAATAATCCATTTGGAGAAAAATAAGAACAAAGTTTTTAAAAATGATCAATTGAGAGGCTAAACCGCATTTGAGTATAGAAGTGGTTTGGAAATGGTGTCAGAATGAGCTGTATGGGCATCACTGTTTAAAGTCCTGTCATATGTTTCTTTTGATAATTTGATATCTGTCATTTGAACTAGGAATGCCTCAGTTATACAAAGTATCAGACAACTTGCTCCATGCCAGTGCAACTGTGATTTTACTCACCTCGCTTCAGTACTCTGAATATATTTTTCCTTGTTTCTCTGCTTTTGTTTACAGTATCTCCTCAAAAAGCCATCATATAATTTGTGCCTAACTTTGTATTCCTACAGTGGTAAGTGTAGTCTAGTTACCACCTGAAAACAGTTGTTGGATGTGCTGTTCAACTTTGTGACGCCCTGTTCATTTGCCTATAAGCATCTTTATATAACCTATAACCTTTAGATGGTGTATTCTTCTCTTTCAACCAACGGGGGAATAGCAGGACCCCACTTGTCTATATATTATATATATATGGCACGCAAATTCTTCAAAGCAGTATTCTCTCTGAAACATGCATAGGGTATTTTTTTCATTAAAATATTTTCATTAAATAAAAATACTCAAAACCACAATAATTAACCACTGCAGTCATCCACACAGATGCAACATTAGATATAGAAAATGCAAGGGTTGGGGGGAAAGGACAATTTAGTAGAGGGCCATCATAGCATTGCATAGCAAGTAGGGCATCCTAAATCATTCCATTTTAGAAATCAGATATATGCACTCATAGGAATATTAGACTTAAATAGTTTTGTTACCTATTGGACAGAGTAAAAAAATAGAGCTTTTAAAGAGTACATTTATTTACCTAAATAGAAAATTAGCCCAACTTATTGTAAATGCACTAGAATGAGGGAGAAAAATATATCTTCAATAATTGGCAAAACTTAACCTTTATTATCTTGTTATATCCTATACATACATATATGATATTTTTTAACAGTGATCAGTGTTCATGTAGTGTGTGCTAGTGATGTTTTATGTGCCTATAAATATCTTACCAATCAGTGTAGAAATGATGAGCTTAGTAGTTTAGCCAGTTTTTTCCTCCCCACAGACACTGCTGTAGTAGTCTGTAAATGTTCTTTCCTTCCAAGGGACTTTCTATCCTGTTTTTTTGTCAGTCTGTCTTCATATTACAGGGTCTCAGGTAAATCCTCAGTTCATGTGTGTCCATAGATCAGTAGGTGTGTTGTTTTCATCCTGTTGAAGAAAACAAAAAACTAAACCTTAAAGTCTGTGTGTGTGTATATATATATGTGTATGAAATATATTAATAATTTTGCTGAACTTCCTCTTTCACAGGGCAATTAGTGTTGCCAGTTCTAGGCACTGCTGGAGATCTTTAATTCTCACACAGAGCAAGTGAAACACTATCAGGGGTTGTTAAGCAGGACAGGGAGGGCAGGTTCCACAATATTTTACACTGACCCCTGAATCTCCGCTCCATGGGCTCTTGTTGGTTCCTGTCTCACACAGCAGCAGGACAGGACCGTCCTGTGAGCTGCTCTGCCTTAAAGCTGTTCCCCTTGCTTCAGCTTTGCCTGCTGTTTTAATAAAAGTCTTGCTATTCTTACTCCTGGCATTTACTTTCCTGACAGAGCCAGGTTTGAGAAGCTGTGCTCTGTTTGACCTCACGAAGGTCCGTAAGGATGAGCTGGAAATTTGATTTCCACGTCTGGTTGGGGCTGAGATACCTTCCCTGGGTGCAAAAGGAACCTAAGTCAGCACCTCTCTTGGGAATTATGTGTTTCTGTTAGGATAAATCACTCTGGGTCTCTCTTAACCAATATTCTCTCGCATCTTGGTTTGATTTTTGGAGTCCAAGTCAATTTGTCTTCACTACTACTGTCATTTAAAAACAACAACATATATCTGTCGGTTTGGTCCTCTTTGAAAAAGAGAAAACACAGTCAAATGGTTTGAAAGTACTGAATCCTTTCACTCACTGGCTTGTGTCAAGGCATGCCTTGGAAGTGGGATTGCACATTGCCATAGAGTTCCCTCAGTGTAAGGGTGTCAGTTACTGCCGACCTGAATTATGAAAGAGATATCATTTGAAGGAATACTGCTGGGATATGATATCTTTTGGCTTGGATTACCAAACCAGACTGCATATGAAATTGCAACTGAATTGCTTTCCATGATTTAGGTAATTAATCTGCTTGCTTTTAATTTAGATGTTGTTCCTGTGCCTGCTAAGTCATTAGCACAGGACTAGGCTTGAATTTGAAACTCTGTAAACAGATGATTGTGATTTTTTTGCTAGCTGATCTTTGTCTTCAGCTTTGACCCCATTGCTAGGCTTGCAAAAACCTTTGGAAAAGGGGAGAAATGCATACAAAAATCACAGAAGATGTGAAGTTTTCACTATATGTGAAAGGCAGCGTTTTATTTTGGTCACATGAGACTTTTTCTAAAGTATTTTACTGTCCAAATCTGAAAGTTGAGATTAAATTAACCAGCAGTGTCTTCTTTAAATTAGAAATTACCTTGAAGTTTGGGAATGCAATTCATTTACTATGTTCTAAGGAAAGTTTGCATGTACTTTGATAATTTTCTAAAAATAAATTTAGTAACTAATAGCATAACAGTAAAGATCTTTAAAAGAAAAAAAAAAGGAGGGGAAAAAGCCATATTAGTAAAAATGTGATATATGTACTTTCAGATCTATCTATCTTGTGAGTAAAAAATGTTTAAATTTGGTGAAACTATGATGCATATTTTTTCTTTGAAATTAAATTGAATTTCTGGATGAGCTGAGATGCATTATTGTATGCATTAAAGATTATACCTAATGCAAATGCTTGCCATCTTCAAATTCTTTGGGGTCTTCCTAGTGTTTTTAATATGCAATGTTCAAAACCTGTGTTTCAGCTAGACAAGGCAGCACTTTGTTTCCAAAAGAAGGGTTTAACAAAATGACCTTTAATTGAGAAAGACTTGGATTGTCTTTATATGATGTATCAATTGAGTCCAAGTAATCTTTTGATTAATTTCTGCTCCAATGACCACATTAGACGTGCTTCCACACTGAAGACCATTGCTTTTGATACACTGTGTGATGATCTCTTACCATCAAATTCCAACACCTGATTGATTTTAAATATCTTTGGTCTTTTTATTCTGTACAGTTGTTTGTTTGGATAATAGGATTTCTTTTTGCCTGTGTTAAAGCAGTGTTTATGTATAGCACTCATTGGTCTCCTGTTGGTTTCTTATGCTGCAGCTCCACTTCTTCTTGCAATCCAGGACAGACTGGTAGGGACTGTGGGCTGCAGACAGCAGAGCTTTGCAACCAGAAGCATCTCAGAAAGCTTCTCTGCTCTGCTGTAAGAAACACGTGTTTCTTGGTTTGCAGTTAGGTGGTGTGCACACAAGGTGCCTGGGAGATGGTCAGAGCTTGATATTCCTGAGGGGCTCAGGTGGGTGACTTGAGGCAGGAGGGGAGAGGTATCGGGATTTCTGCCTTTGTCACCCTCAGGCAGCCTATCACCAAAGAGAGAAGGTTTTCCTGAGGGGTGTATCATAATGTGAGAACTAGGTTGGATCTTAATGCTTGCAATATTTTATTTGCCCATAACATTTAAATACATCTTCAGGAAGCCATTTGCCTTATAGCTATCTTCCATTGTTAGGAAAATTGACTAAAACATGTTGTTATCTGTCCTATGTATTACGGTAGTATTACCTTGTAAGGTAGATGCTTGGCTGGTATAAATTGTCACAGCTTTGTCTGGAGCTGTGACCATTTACACCAGCTGAGAATTTGCTCCCTGTGTCCTATGGCACTTTATTACTGACCCATTGCTGATGGGTTAAATCTTAATTACTTGCGTAATGTCATATATAAATATAAATCTAAATATATATATATGTATATATATGTATATATATATATATATTTACAGGCATTCGATGGGGTACTGCTGCCTATGGATAAAGATTTGTACCCTAACCAGATGATTACAACTTTGTCATTAGCTGTATGTGCAAAAGATATATTGTTACAAAGAATGCATCATATGTATCTCATGTAGGACAGATTATGTTGCTGTATGTTGTTAATTTCAGAAATCATTATTCTTGAGGCCCTACCTCAAATTTTGTATTTATGTGTACAAATGCAATTTATTGTATTATATACTTGCCTAATATATTTGAATGTGATAAATTAAAATTATTCAACAATGTATGGGCTCTAAAGGCTCTAAATAAATATCTAGTGTTTTAAACAGAAATTACATAAATTTCCCTGGTGAATGAAATGTCTCTTTTTCCACCACCTCCTTCTCCACCCAACACACACCACAAGCATCATTCTTACTTAACACACAGACTTAAGGTGTCTTCAGAATTGATCCATTTGATTGTTAGAAACATTGAGCAGCAACTGGAAACAGCCCTTCTGGGAAACGGGGATGTTGCACAGCTGCAGAAACAAGTATCATTTAAATGGCTGGTTTCTTAACTATTGAGTGTTCTGTACTTTGTGGAACAATTGATTGCTTAACAGAGGACCAACTGGATTTGTTTAAATCCTTCTTATCCTATCAATTCAATTATCCCAAAGGTTATCAAACTGTTAAAAACAAGAGAGGTTCATATCTGCTGGAGATGAAAATGGGAGGCTGAAAGGAGGAGCAAGTGAAGAAGGAAAGTGTAAGGAACAGTTTCTGGTGTTATTGTACCTTGTGTTTGAATTCCTGCCATGTGGTGAGGCCATGTGCCACAGCGCTGATTTGGAAAGCAGGTTCTTCCCTTCCCAGCCTGCTATGGGAATGGTACTGGTCCAGCCTGTTTCACTGTTGGCAGACACGAGCTTTTGAGAAGCTTTCCCCAAATACAGTAGCTGAAGCACGATGTCCCGATGTGTCACCAAAAGTGGTATCACAAGAGATACTGGTGCCAAGAGCACGATTTCTTCCAGGAGAGGGTCTGAACCTGAAGACTGCTCTGTAGCTGAGTGGCAGGATGTTTCACTTTGTTCTGTCTTTAAGCTCCTGTTACTCTGAAATGTGCATGTGTGGGTAAAGGAGGTGGTAGGACGTGGTGATGGAAGACTGAAGTCATTCTTTGCACTTTACCTGTGCAGGCAGATTTCATTTTGAGGAGGTCTGAAGTTACCAGAGAGCATCATGAGAGTCCTGAGAGAAAGCTGAGTGTCATTAATGCCCTTTTCATGAGGAAAAACTGAGGCATATGGAGTGTGTCACACTCCCAGAGTCACCCAGTGTAAGTCAATGATAGAACACATTGACTTTGGGAGTAAGAGACAGTAATTTGCTGTCGCCATTAGGCATCCACTCCATCAAATCTTAAAATTCATGGGGACAGATAAAAATCCATGTCCTTTTAACTTGGTTGTATGGACTGACCATGGCCACAATTTAAACCAATGCGTGTTACTTAACAGCTGGAAGATAGGCACATGTTCTACTACACTGCTTACAGATGTGTTTAGTCTGAAATAATTTTACTCTTTTGGTGCTGAAATTCCTATGATCAACATCTTATACCAAATGGATTCATCAGTTGTAAAGTTTAGTTTAGATTCTCAGTCTTCAAACATTAGCTGTGTGTTTGGGAATTAAAAATAATAATAAAAAAGAGCAGTAAGTATTGCTCCGTGACTGCGTACAGAAGTAGACAAAGTATTTTTCTTCTTAAGGTTTCACTCTAATGGATTTGTTAGTTAGTTATGCAATTGTAAACCCTAAAGCGGGTACTTTTAGCCTGCTGAACAGTTTATATAGTCCTTCACAAGTATTTGTCAGTGGTTAAGGCAAACACGGCATACAGTAATCCCCCCTTCCTTTCCACCTATTCGTCACAGTGCTCAGGTGTAAGTGCTGCTGCTAATTCTTGCCCTCTACTGGCGGCCAAGCAAACTTTGCTCCTATGGATCGCGAGTGTCCCCTTGGAGCCAGGCTTTCCAGGACGCGAGCCTAATTTGTGAATCGAGGAGGTTTTCTACCCCACGAGCTACAAGTGCTGGGCTCCCCTCCCCTCTCCTCTCCTCTTTTCCCCAGGTGGAAGCACTGCCGTTTCCCAGGATTTGCACACACCCTTGCAGTTGCAGTGTTTTAAATTGCATTTTAGCTGTGGCATGCAGACAGCCCTACAACTATTCAGAGAGACATTGGGCCTACTCAAAAATCCTTCCTCAGACTACAAAATGTCATAAGCTTTGTGGCTGGCAGGACTAACAGTTTAACACCACACAGTTAGCAACTCCACAATAATTTAGGTCAAAACCAAGATGAATTCAATGACCAATGGAGAGTGTAAGAACAATTTTCACAGGAATATTATCTGAGCTGAAATCCAGCTCAGTTTCCAGGACAAATGCTTCACTCTTACAGAAGTACCTTCAGATTTTTTTTTTTAAATTGCTATGAATACTCAGGAACACAGTTTTAATTCTTACTTGGAAGTCAGGCTTTTCAGCTATTTATACTTCCCATAAGAACATATCAGAAAGTCATATTTTCTGGTGATAAAGGGAGATGTTTTGTTGCCATTAGGGGAGGTGTAAGAATAGTGTTGGCTGCAAGAAGGGAATATTTTGTTTTCCATCCATTTGTCCTGTCCTTTCTCCATATGAACAGCTGAACATATGTGGTCTCCAAATGCTCTTCAAATGTGTGATCATTTGGGCATTGAGCTGGACTATAGGAAGAGCTACAACTGTGGGACCAGCTTTTTTCAGAGCACTTTTTACCAAGCTGCTTGTGTAATGGTTAGGATATTCTTTTCCATGAGATTGCTGCAGATGTGTTTGAAACTGTGCTTTACACGGCACAAATTTTTGCATGTACCCACAATAATTTTTTTATAAACAGCATTTAATCCAGGCTTAGGTTAAACAGATCACTTTGAGAATCTATGACCAGTTTAAATTATATATCCACTTCAGACACTGTATCAAGTGGAAAATTGAGAACTTGAATTAGATTCAATTTGGTGTCTAGATAGAAACTGGTTTTACTACCAGATAAGCACAAACAGATCTAAACTAACAGGAATTGGATATACAGAACTGTTCCCCAAAAAGTAATCTCTAAAATCAGATAGTAACTGCTATGCAGAACCCTGATGTCACCAGGAGGAAATAGAGGGGTGTGTCTTCACATGCTGAGGTACCATTGCCTCTTTCTCCTGTTGCTATGGTTATATAGAATATCTGTGCATAGCCACACACTCTTGTGTACCATGTGTGCACCCCTCCTCTCACCCAGTGCCTGATAGCGGGGCACCCTAGCCAAAGGGAAGAACCTGCAAGTTACACTTGAAGAAAAAAAAGTTGTTTCGACACACTGGAGATAAATTACTGGAGTGCTTTCTGAGTGGCCACCCCAGAGGTTTCCTGGAGTGCATTACCTTGCTGGCAGCCAGGAACAGCTGTTTCCAGATATCTCACTAATTAAGTAATTAGGCAACAAGTCAGACTGTTTGCTCTTGCCAATGTAAATGTGTATGAATCCAACTGCACCCCTAAGATGGGCATGATTTTTATGGTGCCATCCTAACTTTGTGCAAATGTACAGCTTATTATTTAACATTGAAGATGGCTGGAATTTGCACTGTGCAGCACAAAATCACGATGAGGGAAAGCAGAAGAGAGGATGATCCTGGGGCTTGCAACGGTAGATCAACTGGAAATCTCAGTCTGCTCTTCAGCAGGGTGGGAACATCATCTGGGGACAGTAAACTGTCCTTCAAAATGAAATCAGTGTTCTGCAGGGAAGAGTATTGCATATAACAGAGGCATGTGGTAGTGTGCTCCTTGCCAAGCACCGAGCAAAATTAAAAGGCTGGAGCGAAGGAATACTTGAAGACAGGTTTTAGAACAGCTATCAGAGCAGTTTCTCATATGGCTCACGAGTATCTTTAAACACTTTACCTCCCTTTTACACGTTAGAGGCTTAAAGTACAGTTAAGGGAGTTGAGCAAGGACATGCAAGAAGCCGAGGAACGGCGCAGGTTTCTGTATCATACCTCAGAACTTATTTTTGTTTATTCATACGTGGCATGAATTATTACTAAGAGTAAATAGTTAATGAGGGTTGATTCCTAGGCACGGGAAGAAGGAGAAGGTGCCCCGGAGCCGCCGCGCACCTCGCAGCCGCCCGGACGTGCCGCGGCGGTCGGCGGGCCCCTCTCGCTCGGGGGGTTCCCGTTGCGGGAGCGGGGCCGGTGCGCAGTGCGGGGCTCCCCGCCCGAGGCCGCTCCGCTCGGAGCGCGGCCGTGGCCGGGCCCGCCTCCTGCCGGAGCCGCTCCGCGCGTCGGAGGCTGCGCTCGGCTCCGCAGCAGCTGCCGGCGGCCGGGGAGGGAGCCAGCGGGCGCCGCCGCCCGCGCCGCGCCGATGGGTCTCCTCCTGCTCCTCTGGGCGTGTGCAGCCGCCGCCGGGGCAGGTGAGGGGCCGGGCCGGGGCCGCGGGGCCGGGGTCCGTGGCGGGGCCGGGGTCCTCTCCCGCCTCCTCTCCGGGGAGCGAGGGCCGGGGCCACCGCCCGGGGCGCGCCGGCGGCGGGCGGAAACTTTGCTGGGAGGCGGTGGCAGCGGGAGCCGCCCCGGCCGTGCGGCCGCCGGCGGGGCCGGGCATCCTCCGCTGCGCCGAGCGGGGCGGGCGCGGGGCTCCGCCGGGCTCGTCCCCGGCGGGGCCCCGCAGGGCCGGGGGGCGGTGCGCGGGGGCGGCCGGGGCCGTGTCTGGGCGGTGCGCGGTGCTGCCCGCGGTACCGGGCGGAGGGCGCGGCGGTGTGGGCGTGATGCGGCCGCAAGCGCGTTATTCCAGCTGGTGCCGTGCCGGCTCCTCTATCTCTCCAGCCTTGCGCGACCCAAGTACCGCTTCTTGTTCCTTGCGAAGGCTTTGTTCCTGGTCCCCGAGTAGCGCTCCTCCTCGGTTGGAGCTGCTGAGGGACAACGTTTCTCCGTGGTGCTTGTAGGTATTGTCAGGGAAACCACCCGGCACAATTATCAGAAATGCAAAGGAATTAATGTTTTATAATTAAATTCTTATAGTAATTATAGCCTCATCAAAATCTACAGAGACATGCGGCATAAAAATAGTTGGAAGAAAATACCGCCTGTCCCTTTCGTAGTGATGTTACCCCTCATAGTGCATACAGAGATTTTAAATGGTCAACAGGACCCAAAACTCTACTACTCGGAAAGTTCTCTGTGTGCAACAATTGCCATCGAAGTTGTGAGAGAGAGTACAGTGCCTCTTCTAGAGCCTCTTCTTTGCCATTTTATTGGTTTCCCGTGGGTACGTGCAAATGGCTTGTGTTGAGTGTACTTTAAGTAAAAGTTTCTCCATCCCCAAACAGCACGTTACACATGTTGAGGAGATGATAAATGTGCTGCATGTGTTGCATGGCTGCACATTAGCTAGATGGAGCATGGCATGATTGCTGGTGCTTGGGTGTAAGTGATAAAGGCAGAAGCAGAGAATAAAAGCTGTCAGAGCTGTAAGGCAGAATTAATTTCTTTTAGGGATTTCCTAGTGACATCATTCATAATTATATGGTTTAATCCTCTAATCTACTGTAGTGCCTTCAGTTCATATTGGGCCGAATCCACCAAGTCCTGAGATGATTTCTACTCCCGCCCACCTGCCTGAAGCATTTGGACTGTTGCTTGTGTAAGCCACTGATTTAAGGGGAATGGCCCAATTACTTTAAATAGGAATTGAAAGCAACATCATCCAGATTTGGGCCCAGGCATTGCACAGCTCTCCAGTGAGAGCAGTCTGCTTGATGCTTAATTTTTACTTCAGAAAGAGATGGCATTTCCAGCTACTTGTTCCACTGGAGAGAGACAGCATAAAATACTAGATGCAAGTGTGGTTGATATGCATGTGGTATCTTTCTGATAGACTGAGGGAGACCACAGGGGAAAAGGAGACCTGGTTATCATACTGAAGCTGCTGATTTGTTGTTTATTAATTATTAACTCGGCATTTGAGTGCCTGCTGCCGTTTGAAGACGCAGCTCAGGAAAATGACTAGGTATTTAAAGCAGTGTAGGCTCTTGCTAAATAGTTACTGTGACATAAGAAACAGTCTCTGTTTTCAAAAATATTTTAAAAGCTGGAAGAGAACACACTGAAGCTGTCACACAAGATCCTTTGTTGGCATAAATCGAAGCCTGTGGAGCTACAGTGATGTATACTTGTTGAGCCTTGGGTATTCGGGGTGGAATAAACAGCTTTAATAGAGCAGTGGAGCTACTGTGATTTATGGGAGTGCCTATACTTGCTCGCTGTGGTTTCTGTCCCCACCCTGTGTCTGATGGCTGTGACAGAGCTTTCACTTACTTTAATGGGTTTGAGACTTGTCTTACTGAAAACAGTTTGTCCTTTCTGTTGAGCAAGTTTTAGTACCTACTTGACCTCCCTTCATATTAGTAGATTATTGCTGATCTGAATAGATGTAACCCCTTTCTAATGAGGGACAGCATACTCTGTTTCTCACAGGGATGGCAAACACTTGTCTTTGCTGATAGGTAAGTTCACGCAATTTACATTTTACTGCTTTTCTGCAGAATGAAAACCTTAGAAGAATATCAAGTCCTTTCTTGTTTCCCCTCATTCCAGGAGGGGAAGGTGTTTTTAGTCCACCAGTGTGGACAGTGTCAGTTGTAGTCATTCAGTGCCTGAGTGCCTACAATGGAAGTCAAAGATAGTACAAAAAGCCTGATGATGTTGCTGATTATTTGGGAAGTTTTTACCTTTGGAGAAGTTTATCTGGGTTTTCTAATATTCTCCCCATTCCAATTCTCTACAAAAAGGTGTTTATCCCCATATCCTTGTGTAAGCACTGTGTGTGTGGATGTGTCAGCACTCTTGGAACTTCAGTACCATCAGATACCTCTAGATCTTAATTTTCTTTGTAGAGTAAGGTTGCTAGAGACCTCCTAAAACTGTATTTTCTGTATTTTTTAATGCTTTGTTCCTTGTGGAGTAGAATCCTCTCTGTTTGCACAACGTGTTATTTTATCAACTTTTCATCCTTGAGGAAAAGAGAAAGTTCTGGAGTACGGAAGATTTATAAGTAGTATATGTAACATCTTGTTCATTCTGTACACCTCAGTAATTTCTCAGAGCCTTTCAAAGAATCAAACTAGAGTACTTGCTGCTTAAATGATCCAGAAGTATAGTCCTGGAATAACAAATCAATCAGTTTAGACCTGAATGTGAAGTCTACTTAGTGGAAATCAATCTGGATGTGCTTTACAGGTAATGTCCTTGCTCCATGGAAGTCAATGGGACTTTTAGCATTGACTTCAGCTGTGTCAGGATTTCATTCTTGGAGCCTGTTACTAATGACGTTAGTGAAAAATGTAATTAGGAAAGTGTTTGCATTCCACACAAGATATTTGACCTGTGTCTCAGGCACAGATCTCATGCCACTCTTACTGCTGTGTTGAGAGAAACACTGAGGTCAGGCTGCTCTCTTCCCATCCCTAGAAAAAATGAGGCATGTTTGGTGTGCTAACCATCAAGTTGCCCTGCGCTCTTCAACATAGCATTTTCAAACTTTTGGAGTCTGTGTCTTTATGTCAATCCCATCAGGTCCCTGCTAGATTGAGGAGTACCCAGGCTTTTCCTGATCATAAGCCTTTTATGAATTTCAGGTTTAGATTTCTGCTTTTCCAGTAGGTGCTCCCACAACCCAGAGGTGCTGCAGCTGGTTGGAGTGAGTGAACGTGTGCTCTTTGGAGGTGGACTTGGGCAGCAACAGAGGTGTGCTTCAGAAGTAGTATCAAATAGTGAGTCACCCAAGGCTCTTAGTCTACAGGAAGGGTGTTCTTTGCCCAGCTACCATATCTGCTCCACGCTCCTTTGGTCCAGTTGGGAAAATGGATTACGTTTAGGTGATGAGCTGTGGGCCTGGTCAGTTGGTCACAGCTAGGTAGGAAATGTGAGAGGAGTTTTCAGTCCTTACGTCTCCCTGGAAGTAGTGTGGCCAAGAGATGAATGCTGCAAATCTCTCTCATGGTTTTGCATAGGTGGTTATGCTCTTCTTGATTTATTACTCTTTAACCTTTTGAAGGTGCTGGACAAATGTATCAGTTCTAGAATGTTTTAACATGTGTGCAGTAAAATCTCTGGGAAGGAAACAGGTGATTGAAAGACTTGGAGTGGAATGTCTTCTCCTTCCTGCATCACAGTTACTGTCTTACAAGTAATTACTATGTACAGTGTGTGTGTGAGTGGGAAGGTACTAGAAATGTCTGTGCTGGATATTCTTCTCTATTCTTTCCATTAACTGATTTGAAATAAAAATTGATCTAACTCTCTCTGCCTCCAACAGCTGTAGGATTTGGAATGGATCCTGACTTACAAATTGATATAATCACAGAGCTGGATCTGGTGAATACAACCCTGGGGGTAACACAAGTGTCAGGACTACACAATGCCAGCAAAGCATTCTTATTCCAAGGTGAGAGAAACATCCTCAGTTTTCTTATCTTGCTTCTGTGTGCATGAGCTCAGAAGAGCTTTGATGCTTAAGTAGTTCCCTGTAACGGTGGTCTTACTTAATTATTGCTTTCTTTTATTTCTGTTTTTTGGAATTAGTTCTTGAAATACAGATGCTATTTTTTGTGTGTGTGCTGTCAGATAGTTGCAAGGGAATTTTGGGTATGTTTTCAATACTCCCTGATATTTCTCACTAAATATGTCAGAGTGGTTCCAATGGATGAACTTGTGGGTTTTTTTCTCTGTGATCATATACATGCAGAGAGACACACAGCTAAAGCTGTGTAGCTATGAGGAGGCATTTTATGTGTTAACACTGACTGGTAATGTAGCAAGTCTTTCATCAACTTTGTGAAAACTGCTAAAGGGGCCAAATAGAATGCTTTTGTATTTAAGTGTCCATACTGGATATCAAGGGCAAGATAAGTCACTTTGTGGTTTTTTCCTCCTTCATTAAGTATTCTAACATAAAGTTTGTGAAGTGTTTGAAAATTATGTTGGGTTTTTTTTTTTTTTTTTTTTTTTTGTATTTCTTCTGAGTGAAATTCTGGATGTAGTTTTACAAAGTATTTAAATAAGGTCTAGATTAAGGGACAGTGTCCCATGGGGTGGAAGCACTGAATTGCAACAATATGCTAATTAGGCAGGAAAGACATTTATATTACTTGAGATTAACATGTGAATTAAAGCTCTGTTGGAAACATTTTTATTGTGGAGGCTTCCTATGTTTTTCCTTTACTGTGTTTTAGTCAATGTTGAAGACTCTTTTTCTTATCTGTCTTCTGTAGCTGTTTTTAGAGGCAAATGATTATGATCTCATAATCCCTTCAGTTCTGGATCTGCAGTGCTAGCTGACTTTACTGTAAATAATAAGGGAAGTGGGTCTGCAGTCTTAGTTCATTCTTTATCTGGCCAAGGCCAGTTTAGGAGTCAGAGCAGAGCTGCTTCTGGAGACCACCTCAGGATTTGTTTTCTATTTTTTATGATACAACAAGTAGCTTAATTTTCACTGATTCCCAAATTAGTGTCCAGAAGAGCCGCATTGATTCTTTTCATTTAACTGTATCAATTTTTTCTCTCTTGATACCCTGAGTCCAGGTTTGTGTATTATGGATAAATAATATTATAGTCATTCCTCTAAGGAGTGCAGTGGCCTAAATATGTGAATAATTCCAATTGCTATTCCATGCAGTTAATTGCAACTACACAGATGAGTTGTGGTGAGTTTTCACAGACTGGTGGTCAGGGTTGTAGGGAAGAGGTCTGAGATGTGTTTGTCGGGACTTGGATTGAGACCACTGATACTGAAAATAGCTTTGAAAGGTTAATGGTGAAGTTGTTTTGGATATTCTGTTCTTTTCTCCTTGGAGTCATCCATCTGTAGTTTGGGAACTTAGGACTGGTGTAAGAAAGGTGGAACTTACAAAATCCATAAGAATGGATAAGCTGAAGGATAGATGCTCATGGGAAGCAATAAACAAACATTCACAGTATGAAATGAATAAATAATATGAAGTCTGTAGTTAGGTACATAAAGCTTTTTTTAATTCCCAGAATAGAAACGCTTTTTGCTAATGCACACAGGAATTGCCCTCTTCTTGAGGATTGCCTCTAGTGTAAAACTTCCTGGAAGGTGGCTCAGGAAAATTACTCTCTTTAGTAAAGCTCATCAGCCCTTGGGTTGTGAGAAGACCGAAGGCCTTTGCTGTCAGCTGGGATGGAAGTCTGAAGCTGCCCTGGTGTCTTCTTCCCTTCTCGTTCCTATTTGTTACTTGTTAAATGTCAGCAGTCATGTCGTGTTGGCAGCTGTATGGATTTTACTAGCAGAGGTGACTTACTTTACAGCTACAGTCTGGCTGTGGGCCATGTCCTTTGGCTGGAACCAGGAGATACTCAATTTTGATTTTCATCTTGCCATACAGTAAAACCAGTATAGAACTTGGAGTGTGTGAGAGACTGCTATGTCTAAGGTAGAAGTAATACTTTCTTCCACAGAGATCCACAAAAAAACCCCCAAAACCCTGGTCCAAAATGACATTCCCAGAGGAGAGAAGAACCTGGAAGTTAGTGCTAAGTTTCAAAATGACTGTCTCCTCTTGGAGCAGCTATTCCAGGCTGGAAGGTGGTGTTGTCCTTTAAGCACAGCTCTGCTCTGGTCAGTCCTTGCTACGTGTGAGCAGGTCAGGTGTGCTGTGCCTTGCTGTGCCCCACTGCTCCAACGTGGCCTTGGAGCCTCTGGGCAGGCAGGAGCTGCTTCCCCTGGCACGATGATTGCTGCATGCAGAGCAAGAAGACCTCTTCCTTAGCAGGCTTTCACTGCTGAGGATTCCCTAGCTTATGAAAAAAGAGTTTGTATGTTCTTTGGCATGTGGTTTTCACAGTGACAGTTTTACCTGCCACCTTTGACAGCGTGTATCGGGGCTCTGAGCTTACATAAATGCTCCCTGTGAAACATTTTCTGTCTTGAGATGAATTTTCTAAAATGGCTGTACTGGAGCTGTTCAAGCTGAGAGTGTTCCTTTGTGTGTTCCAGCAAGTTTACATCTTGGGGGTAGAGAAATGGTAATTTTTCCTCAGTTTGGATAGTTTTGTGTCCAGGGTAAGTCCAGGAAAATATAGAATGTTCTCCTAAGCAACTCTTTTTCTCTGAATTAAACTATTTGAAAGAGAAAGCCCTATAAGTTTTGAGCTTTCCTTCCTTCCTTCCTTCCTCTTTTTTTCTGGACCTTTAGAGGTAAAAAGAGGAAATTAATAAGGGGGGGTGATATGAAGATATGCACAAAAAAAGGGGAAAATATTATTTTTAATTCAACTTTTCATCAGTGATGGTTCTCTTACAGTAAATAACATGCTGTTTGTTACTGAATTTTTGGGCAGTTGTGTCATGATTTAATTTATCCTACAGAAAATGCAGAAAGACTTTTCTTTAAAGAGTTTGTGATTTCAGTCTGAGACCATCCCAGTAAAGCTGGTGGAGTATTCTGATTTTTTAATAATATTGGTATGAACAGCCAAACCTCAGATTTCTATGAAACAGATTTATAGGCTAAGAAACAAATTCAGCTCTGTTGCAAATTGTGTGACAGCGTGGTAGAACCATAGTGGCAATTGAGAGATGTTGGTTGCCTTTGGGCAAGCAAATCTGTTCCTAATTCAGAAAAGCACAGAAACCTATAATTAAGTGTAGTCATCTGAGTTGTCCTGCTGGGCATAGACTTTGATTCTCAGAGTATTTCAGCTGGATTTTTGAATGATCAGCTCATTATTTGATTTTTTCAGTTCCATTCTCTGTGAAAGGGGGATGAGGAAATAAAAAACCAGAGCAGTGTAAGTGCTTACAATGTGCATTAGAGGAAATGTAGATATAGAACTCATAATTGCAATTCTGCAAACAGTCTGATTCTCAAGATCCATAACATCCTGATGCCTTAATTATTTATGTTTTATTAACTTTTACATACAAACATGGGAGAAGAGGTCTTTGTGGGCAGATGGTTTGCTCTAGCATGAAAGGGTAAAGGAGGGTGAGTGGAGATTCTTGATGGGTGCTTTTGGGGAATGGGGCACCCAAGACCCTGATATGTGACACACATCTTCTCACCTCCAGCCAGGAGGCCAGTGAATTCAAGGAAACGGTTGTGGGGGTGGGTAGAAAATCTGCCTCAAAGAAATATACTGAAAGTACGAACTTTTCACCTAATGATAACATGCCTTACAATAACATCTTACAAACATCAAATGTAAGACATCTACAAATGGTATCTTACAGGCATGAAAAATGAACAGGATCAGAACAGGATTATACTGTAAACTCTACAATTAATGTAAAAAATGCATTAATGTAAAAAATAAATATTGTAAATAGTACATTAAGAAACCCTGAGCTATGGCTCCTGTGCTGGGGCTCAGTCCTGTTCTCTGTGTCAGATAGCAGGGAAGTAGGGCTTGTCCTGACTTTGACTTACCAGGATCTTGAATTCAGTGGCAGAGGAAAGCTCTGATGATAAATAAGGCAAAAGGATGTTAACTGGTCATCTGCTTTCTAGGTAGAGTGAGACCAGTTTTTAGCCTAGCTGTTAAATTATGTGATTTCTTTAACCAGTGTAACTTTTGTTCCATGCTCAGTTCATGTTGTGGAAGTAAAATTTTATTCCTTTTACAACCTGTCGGCTATGCCTATTTCTTTTTAATTCTTCCTGCAACATCTTTTTGGAGTTTACAGAGACTTAAAGCCTTTACTTACAAAACAGTTCCCTCCCACCCCTGAAAATTTATTAAGGCTTTGCTGTTTCCTTTACTTGCAATCTGGCACTATTTTTCAACTTAGCCTTTAAATTAGGAATGGTCTTTTTACTACGTGTACTATGTTTAGCACTCAGCAAAAGAAACCACCAAGTGCTGTTCAAAGTCTGGAGATCTGCAGTGCTTTGTTGACCGTTTCTTGACTTGTATTAAAGAGCCATTGGCTTTAAGAGAAGCACCTGGCCTGGAGCTCCTGCAGCACACGAGTTCAGTCATGCTCCTTATTCCCACTTTGTATTGGAGACTGCTGAGCTCTTTTCTGTACAGACGTGGCTCCAACAGGAAAGGTGAAAGCATAGAGAAAGGCGATGTTTTTGTGAGAAAAAGAGTGAAACTTGTTGAGTTCCTGAAACAAAAGGCTTCAGGCCAAAAGAGAGATCAAACCTGTGCTTCCAAGGTGGGTAGAGGTGCTTCCCAGAAGACTCTTGAGCTTCCAGAAGTGCAGTCCTCTCTGTTGGTGTTTTCCTTCAGTGTTTTACAAATCATGGCTTTTTTTAGACTAATTCTTTGCTTAGAGAGTAGAAGTATTTCCAGATTCTGCTCCACGAATCTCAGTCCATGAAGTAGGTTTTGCAGTGCCAAACTGAAAGAGATTTGAATGCTGGCCAACTTTGCCATGTTTTGGGGCCGGTGGATAAAAACAACTGCCTAAATCGATCTTGTCATCAGGAGTGGGCACGCACCCTTTTAATCAGGAATAAAATACCTCTGCCTCTGCTAGGACAGTCTTCAGGATACCGCTTCTTGTACCCTGGCAATGCGTTTGGGGCAGCAGCTCAGCACTGAGCTGTGCTCACTGAATTCCAAGGCCAGGTGATGGCTGCTGCCTTTGGCCATCTGTGCTGAACTTCTCGCCCTCAGTCTCAGTGGCCTGGGTGCTATGGCAAAGGATTTAATCCACTTCAAGTGTTAAACTCTGTTATGCCAGCACGATGTGCAAGGTGTGTGAGCTGCAGAGCTCAGAAAATAGCCAGGGGCTGGGTGAGGGGGAGCAGATAACAGCTCAGGGAGGAAACATGTCATTGCTCTTCCTGGGGCAGGTGGTGGGACGTCTGCAGTGAGTAGGAGAGATAAACTTTAATTTTGGAATTCAGGCGTCAGTCCCGCTTTACAGGAGATAATGAGACAAGAGTCATTGCTTTTTGTGGTATCTCTCCTGCTACATTTATAGCAAATATTAAGTGTCAGCAGTATTGTTTTTACAGAGCAGAAATCTTACAGCAGCAGAAAAATCAGGAAGGCACAACATGGTGGCTGGAAATCTTAGTTCTGCCTTCAGCTGTCATGGGAGAGAGTAGCTCTAGTACCTTTTCCATCGTGGTATATCCAAATATTCCATCTGGTGGGAACACCACGGTTTTTGGGGCAGAGCCTCTGGGCACACCTGAGGCTGCTGGCAGCCCCCTCCTTCATGTGCTTTGTGGCAGTTGGCCAAGTGGTTGATGACCCTTGCACTGTTGGAAAGGAATGTCTGTTTTTATTTTTATTTTTTTTTCGCCAGGTGTTGCCCGCTGTCAGTTGGATTTGTGCCTGTGCAGCTGCCCCCCTCCAGCTGGACGAGATTTTTTTTTTTCCTTTTTAAAGTACACTTTGCCTGAGGTGCTGCTGGCCTGGGCACGGGCGGGGCTGTTCTCTGAGGTGGGGCTGGCCAGAACCAGCAGTATGTCCCCTCACAGAGATGTCCTGCAGCTCACCAGAGGTTTATCTTTGTGGAAACTCTGCAAGCTCCTTGAACCTGTGAGCTTTTATTTTATTTTTTAAAGGTCAGAGTGAGGTATTTTGCCATTGATGTTCCATGCTGTGTAGGCTTGCTCTGGTTCCTATAGGGGTGGGTAAATTTGGGGTTTTACCCCATGTTTCCTGTCCTAGGCTCCAAGTGATGGTGGGCAATACCTGGTGGAAAAAAACCCCAACCAACAATAAAAAACCAGACATTCCTTTCCAACAGAACAAGGATGAGTTCATGAGGGAGGGGCAGCTGCCATCAGGTGAAAAACCTTTCTATGTGTCAGTAAAAACACCTTGAAACCTGAGGTGTGGACCAGCCTCCTGCCCCATCATGTGGTAACATGCACATGTGGCAGTGTTCCATGGTGCTTCATTTGGCTGTTCCTCTCGGCTGTCCACTGACGTATCCCTTCCGAGTATCCCCCTCTCACCTGTGTGGGATCTCAGCACATCACTGTGGATGTGCAGAGACACCAGGGGAGCCCCTGGGGGGCTCGGAAACCCTGGAATGATGCCAAAAGGGTTTGGTGGTTGGATTTCGATCCATCAAAAGGAGAAGAACCTGTGACGGAGGAAATGAGAACTTCTTGGGTGTGAATGATACCTTTATGGAGGGAAATATAAATTTTAGAAAAATAGGTACAGGGGGGTCATGAAGGCAAGATGGAGGATTCAGGGCGTGGTCCTGTGTTCTTCTTTCTTCTTCATGTCTTCCATTTTGTGTGGTGATGTTGGCACTTGGAGATTGGTTCGTAGTGAAAGTGCACTTGTCTATAAGGATGAATAGTATTGGGAAATAAAGGTAAATATGTCACACGTAATTTTTACTATAAAAGACACAGCCGCCCTGTGGGCGGGAGAGAGGGCACTCGACTGTCCTGCTGAGCGGGCCTCGGCTGGGCAGAGAGAAAACTTTGTAGATAAGAGATAATAAACAGAACTGAAGACCGAAAATCTAAGAGTCCAGGCTCATCCTTCGCAATCGCGGCCGCCCAGAACCACCTTTCCCTGTGTCGGGGCAGAGACACATAACAGCGGACCCCGACACCCTGGGCATGGCAGAATTGGTGCTTTACTCAAAGCTCATCTGCTTTCAGGGCTGGCTCTGAAGGCAGCCATGGGCACCTCTTCTGCCAGTGTGTGTCTGTCCCTATGATGGAGGCTCGGGGGATTGTGAGAAATAGGGCCCAGCCCATCCCTTGGAGAGTGGGATCCTCACTGGGGCTCCACACTCACCCCTCGAGATGTTCCCCTGTTTTTCCCAGCTACAGCCTGCTCCTTAGGAGCTGTGGCAGCTGCCCACCATCCTGGAGTGTTGACAGAGGTGTTAGCCCTTTGTCAGAGCTGCTCTGTGAAGCACTGCTAAAATGAGAATTTAAATAGGATGCCAACAGCTGGAGGAAAGTGGGACTTTCCTGACAGAGATGGTTTCTGGGCTTGTGTCTATCAGCAGACTTTGGTCTCTTCTTGGGGTCTTGAGTGCTTTCTCCTGCTTTTACCAATTCCTTCCCTGCTTTTCACCCCTTCCCTCAGTTGAAGCTGAGAATGAGAGGGGCTCAAAGCTGGAAGTGTAGCACCAAGCACTGAGTGTGTAAGTGACAAGGATGTGGTTGGGATGAGCAGGCTCCCCTGAGAGCCAGCAGGACACAGGCTGGTGCTGGGCACACGGGTGGAAGCAGCGGGATGAGGTGAGCCAGGAAATGGCCTCAGATGGGCCTGGGGAGGGGAGAGGTGAGGAAGAGCTGTGTGGAGAAGCTGAAGGCCAAGAAGGAAGCAGGTGATGACACATTGTGACAAGGACAATGCAAGGACTAACCTGAGGAAGGGGAGAGGGAGGTGCAAGGATCAAGGGCAGGGACTGCAGTAAGGGGAGCTGCGCACAGCAGCTGGAGAAGCAGTCTGGAGAGAGAAGCTGTGACTGGATGGGAAACACAAAGACTGCAGTCTTGGGCCAGGAGAGGAGGATTAGGTGAAGGTTTGCTTATGGTGCAGGCAGCATTTAGGCAGCATAATCAGGAAAAGTGCAGAAAGTTCAGATTCGGTGTTGCTGTAAAGTACCCGTGATGTGTACTTAGATTTCACAAAAAATGTTTTTGGAGGATGCAGCTTGGATAATGTGGGTGTTTGTATTAGTGAATTAGAGCCTTACTTTTGCTGTAAAACTGCCCATTCCTCTAACAACAGTGGTATAGAGAATTCACTAATATTTGTGGAAGGGTCAAATACTGTGCTGGAGTAATTAGCTTGGTGTGTTCTGCCTTCAGAGAAGGATTTGAATATGGTGGATTTACTAGTCAAGGTGAGTCTTGAACAAAAAAAAATGAAGCAAAACTTGAGATCCATGTTTTTTAGTGTTTACTCTTTGTTCTTTGTGCACTGACTGTGACCTGTGATCACTGGCTGTGTGATCCTATAACTAAGAAAGGTTTTGGAATATTCGTCCCCAGAGGGTTGAGCAAGGATTTCCTGTGATACTTTAATTCAAACATCTACCTAACTTATAAATTATATATATTTTTTTTAATATAGCTAATCTTTTAGTATAGCTAATGTTTTGTTTTGTGTACACAATACAGTTTTTTCTTTCAATTTAATGGTTAGTCTAAGTGAGGCTTTTTTCCATTGCAAAAACCATTTTCAGAACAGAGAAATAATCTGGAATTGAATACAATGAGCTAGGAACGGTTGAGTGCGATGAATCACCTTCAGTGGAGAAAATTAAAGATCACTTGAGACATAATTATTAAACAATACTTTGAGGCTTTGAAGATACATAAACTACTATTAACTTTGTTAGTTCCCAGAGGTAGTTTTTAAAATACTCTTATATATCCATCCTGTCTTGGCTGTTTCTTGTTTAATGTTTGAATTTTGTTAGAAACTTGTCTAGGTGCAAAATTTATCCAACGTATTGATATGAAGGTATAGCTTGTAAATAATTTCAGAGTTTCTCCTTCAGTATTCTCTTGTTTAAAACACCCCTGCCCTTTGCTTCCAAGTAAGTGTAGGCTAAAGTAGAAATCTAGTCACATTAAGCAACAGTGACCAATTTCTGTTTACCTTTTTTTC
This sequence comes from Onychostruthus taczanowskii, assembly GCF_017590055.1. Taxonomy (NCBI): domain Eukaryota; kingdom Metazoa; phylum Chordata; class Aves; order Passeriformes; family Passeridae; genus Onychostruthus; species Onychostruthus taczanowskii. Next base: position 577,760 of record NW_024498784.1, read on the forward strand.
CCCCCCCGTCCTGAATGCTGTCATGCTGCCTTCTGTTACTTGACATTTTTTGGATTTCCCATCATGATTAGGAGAGAGTTCTGAGCACACATTGCCTCTGTCCTTGACAGTTATTTTTGCTTTCCTGGGAGACAATGTGCTGCTTATCTATCTTCATTTGCCGCAATGGGAATTACAGAGGGGAAGTGGGATAAGTGCTTCTGTAGTGTGCTAAAAACCTTGAATGCTTCTGGCAACCTGTTGACAAAGTCCTGTCATGAAGATAAGCAGAAAAGGAAGAAAAGCTCTTTGCTCTTTAATGGGCTGAAATGGGGATGCAGAAATTAGTTTCTGATACTGCTGGTAAGGGTGTTCCACACCTTGTGAGCTTCTGGTCTTTACAGTGAAAGGAACTCAGAAAAAAGCAGGACTAACAGTTTGAGTTTCTTGTATCTTCATCAAAATAAGAACACAACAAAAACTGTCTTTTTCATGCGAAGATTTTGGCAAATGGATACTCTTAAGTCATACTGTAATTAGCTCCTTGTTTAGTAAACAAAAATTCAATGGAGTAAGAATATTCTATAGCATCTTGTCAGATGGGCCCAGGTGCTTGTTAGAGCTGTTGGGGGGAAGTTAGGGTGAAGCAGAGTTGGCACCTGAGTAGGCCCTGGGGCAAGTCCATGAGTGGTCCTGGGTAAAGAATCGTGCCCAAGCCCCTGCACCTCATATTGCAGCTCTGGGTTGCTGGAGAGATGCTGCGTTGGAAGAGGGCAGAACTGGCACTGCTGAGCTAAAACTGCTTGAAATTTCCAATCCTGCAGAGGATTGGAAAAGCACTGTTCAAGAATTGGGTTCTTACTGTAGGCAATGAAACAAAGTGGCCTATTATTGTGTATTTTGACTCCAAGGGTGGTGATATCTTAAATTTTAAAGCAATTTTATTAGAAACTTGTTAATAACTGAGCAAAATATTTACATTCGGCCTATGTGATTAAATTACTTCTAAACATAGCTACATCTTTTGCCTAAAAGGAAGTGGTGTTATTTGAAATTACTTTCACAAGTTCTCTTTTTAAGATTTTGTACCTTAAAGAAGTATGCAAAGGCATATACAGACAGACCTAATGAAGGAGCCAGGAATGGACCATTTCCTGTGGTGAAAAATCCTGCTGTCTTGAACTATCTATCAAGAATAAAGATTAGATGCTACTTGAGACCTCAACCTTCTTCTTCTATGCCAAATTTTAGAACAATCCTGTCACCTGTGCTGTGGATGTATAAAAGACACACAAGGAAAATGAAGTTTTTTCATTTTCACCACATAAATGGCATGAAGTATTCATGTCATACTGTGCTGCTTTTATGATGTTATATCATGTGTTTGTTTTGCCTTTTGTGGCCTATTCAAAGGTACAGAGTGCATTAAGTTTTTATTTTTTTTAGTAGAATGGGCAAAAATTTGTTTTGGTTCCTGATGCCTACTCCAACATGGGATGATATCCTTAGTTATAGGCTGCACATCTGCTAAAATAGCATAGTTGGTCCTGTAATTCTGATGACAGGGATCTGTGAATCACTATTTTAGAGCAGTAAGTACTGTAGCTCAGAATTGGTTTTGCTTCCCAAAAGCCTCTCATTACAGCTTTTCTGTCCCCCATCCTGCTTCCTGTGTGGTAACATTTCTTAAATTACAGCGGAGCTTGCTGTGGGTCCCCTGTACTGTAAATAGGAAAAATTGTTCAGGATCACTGCAGCTGCCGGGGCTGTTTTACAGTCTGCCTTCCCTTGCACGTACAGGTGACTCCTACCTCTGAAGCTGTGAGGTTTCCATTTGGCATCTGTGGGAGCAGACCCTTCCAAAGGAGATAAATTTGTGTTGTAAAGCTTAGTTATGTAGCCCCCTTCTTTAACATCTTTATTTTCATTTTTTAAAACTTCTTGTGAACTGGAATGTAACACAAAGATATACATAACATGAAGATCTTTTAAGAGTGAAACACATATAGAAAGTGGATCTTGGAGTTTAAATACTTGTTGCTTCTAAGATGGACTGTCTACAGATGACATTAATATCTGCCTCTGTTTCTCTCTCTCTACTTCAGCTCATTGTGAACAATAATTCTGAAATAGTAAAGCCTCTTCCTGGGAACTGGGGAAAATAAAGCCAAGATGTGTGGGAGGCGAGTGGGATTTGTGTGTGTATGTGTCATGATTTTTCGTGGTCTGTGGAGGTCTCCACAGATGCTCCTCAGGCTGTTTGGAAAGCGAAGCAGCACAGCCTTAAAACATGGTGTTTGTAGAATAATTTGGTAAATGCTGATGATTTGGAAACCTCATGTATTGCATTTATCCCAAGCCTTCCTTTTCAGGGAATGTACTGACAAGCTGTGGTAGGAGGACCCTGCAGTATTAGTTACAGTGATCTTGTTTGGGAAATGGTGGAAGAAATTTAGGTTTCCTTCATTGTAACTAATTATGGAGCCAGAAAAAAAAAGAGTTTTGCTTTTATAATAGCATTTCTCTCATATTCAAGTCATGTCCTCTGCTTTAGCTTTTTGTTCTCTGATACTGGCGTTGCTTTTAATGTTTTTAGATGTCTTGTGAATGCCAGCCTTCAGACGGGATATTCTGCCCACCTTGCTTCGTGGCATCCTAATCACTTCAAAACGCAGTCATTAAAAATAAAAGTAAGCATTATTGCTGGTGTTACTTCTAACGGCAAGAAATGCAGAAGAGGAGGGACATGAGGCAGTTCTGTTTAAATAAAAGCTTATTTTCAGAAACAAAAGCTTATGGAGAGGAAGGGAGCTCTTAGTACCCCAATCACGTTTCCTGTTACGGATGAACCCACAGCAATGGATGCTATCAAAGTTGTCATATTTTATTCATGAGTTGTGGTATGCTTGGGTGAAATAAGAAAAGCAATGGTCCAAATCATAATTATGGTGTAAAAAGATAAAACAGTTATTATTGTGACTTTTTAAAAGAAATTATTAAATCTCTCAAATCATGTAAAACTCATGGAGAATGACTAAGTGTGTTCGTTATTTATGGATCCTTGTTGTGGGTGTTGTGAAACATTTCACCAATAGTGTTTATACTTATTTTGGGAGAAAATATAAATGTGTGCCTATGTATGTTCCAAGAAACAAAGACATCTAGAATATTGAATATCAACATAAAGAGGCTGACAGCAGAAATTATACTTCAGTAGAGAAGGGCTCTCACAAATGTATTATGCCTCATGTTATTATCATACAGTTAATAAATAAAACAGACACCCAGGATTTAATTTGCTTTAGTAATAACATGGAAGTGATCTTTTTCCTCAGGGAAAGAAAACAAAAGGGAGAATTAGTTCATGAAACATGTGTTGTTTAATGTTTGTATAAATCATTTATAGAGTATAAAAAACCCCTGAAATCGTAAAATTTCAGCAATACATGACCTATGCTTTAAAAGTAATTAAAAAACTATATGCTTGCTTCGAACTTCAAGGGTAATTTATTGTCTTTAGTAGGATTATTCATGTGATAAAATGACTGGAAATTAAAACCTATGTGTAGGTGTACCCAGGTCTGTTAGCTGCATTAGGCATAGTAACCTCTCTCCACAGTGAAGAAAACAAGTCAGATTTCTGCTTTGCTGAAACTTCCCTTTTAATGAACTATTTCAAGTAGTATTTTGATTTACACATTTAAGAATGCGGGTTTTCACCAGAGAGGTGAATTCTAATTTCTGTATGGCTTTGCTGAAGTTAGACTGGGATTTTCAACGAAGTCTTAGTAAGACTGGGATTTTCAACGAGTAACTTAGCATTCTGCTTGTTTCCTGCTCCTGTGGAATCTGGATCTTAAAATTCTGTTGAAATGGGTTATTTGTTGACTGTATCTGTTAAATTCGTAGTAAACTTAGGAATCATAAAGCACTTCATAAGTATTTGTGGTTTTTTTTCCTAAATATTGTTGTCATAAATGATGAGCAGTATTTATTATTACCTGGAAGAAAGAAAAGTGTTAAATGAGAAATCAGAATTATTACATATTGCTCAAAAATGTAAGTGGATCAGTCTCTCTTCTATTAACTTTATATTTTATTTCTGGATTACAAACACACTTGGAGTTACAGTGGGAGGAAATAAGACCAAACCTACAATTAATAGTTATTTGCAAAACTTGTCTTCTGTGTCTGATTTTTGGTTCTAGGGGCCCCTCACCTTCTGGTACCACCTTAAGTTTCCTTTAAACAAATGCAGAATGTATTTTGTCAAGTTTTGATATATCATTTGGTATTATCATTTTTAAAAAGTAATCTCTAATATTTTGTGTGACTTCAAGCATACTTGAAAATGCTTTGTAGAAGAGGAGGAAAAATTTTTTTTAGCTTGCTTTTGCATGAAGCCGTATTTTTGAGTGGCTCATTATTTGTATGTGACATTATTATTTAATATTTTCTTGAAATAGGTCCCTGGAGTGGCCAGTATTCCTCCAGCAAAATGGATAGCACAATGGGACTGGTTCTTGGCAACTACTAAATTTTCCCAGTGCTGCCACTGGCTCTGTTCATAGTGTTGCTGGTGTAAGTCCATGTTCTTTCTGTTAAAATGTGATTTTCCAAATTGGCAAAGAGCAATCTTTATAGGCACAGTAACGTGATAACCTTATCTAATGTAGGTAAACAGTGGAAAAGTTGATACAATCAGTGACTCCTGAACTAATTAACAGACAACACATGTAATTTGATTAACTCACATGATTTAAGAGCAGATTATGTGCTTTTAGTGATAGTGAACTTCTAGAGCATTTCAACTAAGCGTTTAATTTAAGGGATCAACCATTTGTAAACAGTCTTGATTTCAGCATGACTCCCTTGAGGAAAGAACGGAGCCTACTTGAGAAGACGAGCTCAGCAGCTGCTTAAAATACTTGAAATAAGTTCAAGTAGCTGCCTTGAGTAACAGGTGAAGTGTAGCCTCAGCAAATTGGTATCTGTTGTTGACAGCAGGAACCTGCTCCAGAGGCCCTTGGCTGACTGCAGGTGTCGTATTTTGGTCCATGGCAGCCGGTTGGGTTGATGGCAGTGTCAGTGCTGGGCTTTGAGTGCAGCCAGGCTGCTGCTTCTCCTCGTGCTGCTGGAGAGCTCTCCAGTGCTTTCCTTGCTCATTCTGCCTGTGTGGGTGGAAAAGACAAGGAGAAAGCCTTGGAGGGAGCAGACCCATACGAATTTTCTCGGTACAGGTTTTGCTGCCGCTGTGCCGCTCAGCCGCCTCAGGCACCTTTGGCTGGCTGGGGCTGGAGAAGCACTGGTGGCTGCCTTCGCTCTTGGCATGTGTTCATTTCCAGGTCTTGTGCTGTACCTGCTGCTCTGTCCCTTCCCGAGTACTCAGCTGCTGTGGTTCAGTTTGAAACGCTGATAAAGCAAGCAAAGGACTTAAGACAAACAAAAAAGGACTTAAGACTCTTTGACATCTACTTAATTAGCATGAGTGTGGTCACTCTAGCTGGTGCTCAAGTCAAGGCAATTTTCAAGAAGTGAAGAGTCTTATACTAACCCACTAAATCAGTGGGTTAGTATAAGACTAAATTAATGGTTGAGGAGAAACTATGATTTGATAAGTATTCTCTGTTTGATTTCTTCAGTGACTCAAAATTCTACTGCCCCTGGCATCTGGAGTTTTAGGGCTGGGCTTGCAGTGGCTTCCTGAAAGGATTTTTATTTATATGTATATATAATTTTGAACGCTAGATGAATTTTGTTAGGAGAGACCTATTTGTAAACTAGTTTACAAACATGTATATCAAAATGACAGCAATAAATGAGCACGTATAGCCAGGGGTAGTTTTGCATGATGCAAAAGCAGAGTTTACATTGAATTACACTATTTTTCCACCTTCCCTGGCGGAACTGCTTTTGCTGTATAGTCATGGGAACTTACCTTTGTGACATTAGCTGTTCACCCTGGTAATTGCTCCATCCTCTAATTTAATGAAAACCCATTAAACCGAAACAATAATTAAAATGAGACATCATCTCTGTAGGAGGCTTGCATATTAAAATCACCAAGTATTTCACTGCAGACGGATCTTATTCTTGAGAAACACTGTTTGAAGCAACATGTAAAAAGTGATTTACAATGAATAATCATAATTTAGAAAGCTGTGCTGTTGAACATGATTTCCTACTGTTTATTACTGACTCTGAGTGGAGCTAGCAAGGCAAAAACATTTACAGTGTCTTTTCACGTTGGCGAGAATACTCGGAAGCAGAGATGTGCTTATGAGAATACGTCATGCCATCTTTGGTCCTCCCTGGTAGCATAGTTTTACAGAAAAAGGGGAGGTGCTTTGACCCCGCTCTCTGGGTTGCTGACAGGTAGAACAGGTGATTCTGGACCCTACTGTTCAAGTGCAGCAGCCCCAGGGAGCTGCAAAGTGCCAGCTTAGCACCTTAACAGAAATTTACATTTATTTTCCATTGACAGTGCCCCCAGCTTACTGAAGCCCATCATTTAACCTGGGTGGAAGCAGTGCAGGCACGTGGGTCTCTGCAGCATGGTGTGGGCTGTCTGGAGCCTTGGTGCTCATGGCTGAACTGAGCTCCGACAGTGCTCTGAGGGATGGATGTGGCTCTGGGCCTTTTCCTGCCACAGGAGCATGTTGTGAAGTCTTCTATTTTCTTAGTGTATAAAGAGAAATTTATGTTAATTTATCCCCATAGCTCAAACCAAAAAATTGGTGGCATCTGCAGATGTCTACATTTTTGCCCTTGGTAGGTAGGCAGGGTCAAGTACCTGAAGCATTGCTCTGCTTGGCAGTGAAATTACTCTTTTTGGAGAAGACCTCCATAATTAGCGTTATCATCCTGCTGGGGATTTTTGCATCTGTTTGTGACTTGTGTGGACTGAGGAGTGCTTTTGGAAGGGTGGAAATGAGTGGGAATGGGTATTTATCACTAGTGTTTTGCGTTGTTGGTGTTTGTTTGTTTTTGGGTTTTTTTACCAGTTCTTCAAAAGATGGTTTGTGTGCAGGAAGGGAGGTTGGTGCACTGGATCCCACTCGACTCAGAGGCTTTGGTGAAGCACCTGCTTCAGTGAACAAGAATGTTTTTGTGATGCTGTTGTGTGTTTTCACCCTCAGCAACTGTTAGGAACTGCCTACACTGAGAGTTGCTAGTCTTGGATCATCCTTCTAATCTTGGTTTCATTTTTGTAAAGCTGGTGACTTAAGAAAAAGTGGGGCATCGGGGTGATTTTCTGTTTGTTTTGTTTTTTAAATACAGTTTTCAGTTTTATTGTATTTCACCTATAGCAAGATAAAAGCCAAAAAACTGCAATATTCAATTATTTAATTGCTATAGCTTAAATCTGGGTTCTCTGCTGTTGCAGGATTAATTTCTACTTGCTTGTCCAGGGTGACTGTTCAATGGTTCTACTGAAACCATGTTGAAGCAAATAGCTTTAAAATGATTGAAGTTACCAATAAAGCAATGTGTTCTGCAGTATGTTTTCTGCCAAGGGAAGTAAAAGGTATTCAAGCAGGCTAGTGAATGATAAAATGTACCTCTTGCTTTAGAAAATGAGTTGATTCAGAACTGAATTTTAGTATTTTTCTTCTAATGGAAGCATCTATTAAAGAAAAATTATTCCCCAGATGGATTGGCATATGAATTTTAACAACTGGTGCACATTTCTCATCACTTAAAATTCCATCCCAAATGGTCATGTATTTCCCTTTGTACTGTGGGTTGTTGTCACTGTCAAAGGAGGCTTGGCAAGACCTTTGCTTTCTTTCCTTTCCTTTTTCTTTCATTGTCCTTTTCCTTCTCTAACTCATTTTGTCTGCTTCTGTGTGGTGGTGCTATTATTACACTGTTATTAGTGGAGCTGATGCCAACTGCTGAATTTCTCCTAACTGGGACTTCTAATGTGTTCAGGGTTACAAATGGCAGAAGCCTGAGGTTTTAATTTTTAGTTGCTAGAGCAGGTGATGCATAGAGCATTGAATCCACACACAAAGATGTGACTTGAGGGTCTAAATCAGGTGGGGTAAGGACTGATGCTGATCCTGAGTTATTGTACCTAATTCCATTTGGAGTTTAGGGTTAGTGTGCACTGAAATGTCTGAATGGTTTTTGTGAGGTAAAGCTTGGCCCAACACCGTTTGCCCCAGAGCAGCATCGTCATTCATTTGGTTTTATGGGGAAGTGAAAACACACCTCAATTTGAGACTTTTTTTTAAGGTGCTGGTGAAGGTGCTGATGTTGTGAGTAATTCCGGTTGTGGGTAAAATCCCTGTGTGTGGCTCAGGGTGTAGGAGCTTGCTGCAGCTGGTCAGGGTGCTGTGGGTGCTGAGCCCCTGTGCCAGGGCAGCCCTGGGTGCTGCTTCCTCTTGTAGCTCTTTTTGGCTTGGCAGGGCTGTGCTGGCTGGGAGCTCAATGGGCTCACAGTGGACAAGGCATCCAGGACAAGGCAAGGTGGCATCCCTGGCAGGGGGGGAGATGGTGCCAGGGAGGGGGGATGGTGGTACCTGAATGATTATTGTTGTCTGTTCTAGCAAACTGGACCTTTGGTTTGTGTTTGGCACTTCTTCCGTGGACCCACAGCTTAAGAACTAAAATCAAGCGACTCATGTGCTCTCTCTGACATAGGTGTGTCTTGTGCTTTTGTTCTGCTGAAGGTAGAAAGTTGCCTTTACTTGATGCTCTGAGATGATTTCTGTCTCTTGGACTTGCAAATAACTGAGTATGCTTGCTTTCTTTTGTTGATTAATTTTAGAAATACTCTGGTATGTTTTAAAAAACCCTTCAGACAGTCACTATTTCAAATTAAGAAAATATAATCACATAGAAGGGCATCTGAAAGTCGTATCTGTGTTTATTTATTTTGCTGAGATTGCATTATCATTCAAGCATGAAGCGATGTTTCACTGAAGATTGCTGTATAAACCTATATTGTTCTGTATTATGTAGGAAATATGACATTTCATTGCAAGCAGACAGTTATTTTTATAGAGAGCATAAAAAGTATTTTGCCTCTCAGGCACCTGTGGTGAAGGGGTATATGTATTCTCTTTTTTTTTTTTCTATTTTTTTTTTTATTTTGAAGTGTGAAAATCTACCTGAAAATAGAAGGCTCTTATTCTAAATGGATTGTACTCCCAGCTCATTTGTATGGTATTTTCTGCAGAAATCAAGCAAAACACGAACCCGGTGTTCCCGGGGATGCTGTGTGTGAGGGCAGCTGCTGCTGTGGGGCTGTGCCATGGGGACAGGAGCTGGGCCGTGCAGTGTTGGCCTCAAAACCCCTCCTTCCCAGCACTGGGGTTCCAGTTGCAAGCCCAGGTTGTGCTCGGCGCTGGGGCAGTCCCAGCTCCACGTGTGCCCTCTGGATCCCCACCAGCCTTGCTGGCCTTCCCAGCTTGAGTCCAGTTGCATTTACCAGCTCACCGTGGAACTAGTGGGAAAGTCCCCTTTTAGGTACTGGGATTACGCTGTGGAAAGCAGCATTTCTAGAGATATTTTTGTATCAGCAAGTAAATTTTTCACCTGGCTTGCAGTAGGGATGTCCCAGGGTGCTGGTAATAGCTGGACTTGTTTCCCAAATACATAGCACTGTACTTAGAAGTGTGTTAATTTTCTAAAAGCCTGGTTATATAACTTCCTTTGTGCCAATGACACTGGCACAGTGTTGCAAGCAGTCGCTAAATACTATTTGTTACCCAGTAGTTTCGACCCAACACTCTGGAATTTCAGACCTTTGGATCTTACCGATTTTAATCAACAGAGAATGAATATCAGTGTTTCATGTGGTTTTAGTATACCCGTATCTATGAAGAGGTGGTAGAGAATAGCAAAATATTTCAAAGTATGTTTCTAACTGAAAAAGTCCACTGATGAACCATGGATGATTCTGAGCAAGGAGTTCTATATTGTTGTATAAAAATTGATGGATAGGTGGTGGGATGTGGGCCTTCCTATAATGAGAAACTGTTGTACTTTGCAAGGCTTGGCTGAAGTTTAAACATATATGTTCCACTGACAGCACTGCCTGTGCTTCCATGTGAAAGAATTTTTGAAAGCTTTGTTAAGTCATATTTTATTTCTGGTAACTGTGACACCTTTAAGAAAAAAAAAAAGTAAGATACGAAGGTTTTTAACCTTCAAAAAATGATAATAGTCTTAATCTGTCAGGTCTTGGACATTTTACCTCTGAGTCTTACTTGTGCCTTGGAACATGCTACCAGTGGGTTGTCTGTTTCTGTAGATAGCAAGCTGGATATTGGTGAATTTATGAGTCTGTGGGAGACATAGTTTTGTGTCTCTTGTATCAGCTTTTTAAAAAGAAACTACATGATATTTATGACCAGTACTAACACCTGCTAGGTGAAGATAATGATACAGATACAAAGAGCTAATAGATAAAGACAAAATCTGGTCTTCTGTGCTGGTTGTTTTTTCTTCTATTCCACTGTACAATGGCAGTGGAGATGGTTTCTGCTCTTGGAAGCTTTATCCTCTGCTCTTGTAAAAGTGGCACTGGACAGACAAATAGTTTGTTGCTGTAGAGTGGGCACTATATTTATTTATCAGGGAAATTTGAACCCCTGGCAAAGATTTTTAAATGATGACCGGTGATTTTGGATGTCTAACTGTAGTACTTTTCACTGGTGAGCCTTTCGGAGTGCAAGCATGTTACAAGTCTGGATGTGTAAGCTCCTTTAGAGGGCTTTAAGCTGCACAGAACAAATGGAGACACCCAATTACCAAACATGCTTGAATACTTTTTGCTTGGAGTTTGGTTTCAGTCCACGGCATTCCCTCAGTAGTTGTGCGTTTGAGGTTTTAGGTTGTTTTCCAAGCCAGTCTCTCTCCTCTCTGTCTGCAAAGCCTCATTTAATGACACAATGGGGCCTTTTCTTAGTGTTGGGGATTTTTTTTTCTTTCTACAGTGAAATTCTGAATTGTAATTTTCATCACTCCTTTGTGTGTTACACCATGCATGCTGGGCTGGATTCTCAGCATTCAGTGGAGTTTCTGTGGTTTTCTACCAGCTGAGAATTTGTGCCAGCGTTTTTGGCTTCACAGTAAAACCTTTGGAAAGCAAGCACACTGGGTATCTAATTGGTTATGACATCCAGGGAACTGCAAGTGGCTCAGGTCTTGAAAAAGTGTGACAAAGGCCCAGCATGAGAGACTTGGCAATGGGCGTGAAGGTGAAATGCCATGATTTCTCTGCTTTGGTGTTAATTTTCTTTTGTAATGATGTATAGTGAATGAAATGTTGAGTTAAAAATGAATGTGGTGGGAGATGATGCATTTGAATCTGAGAAGGTATGATGCTGCTTGGACATTGTCAGGATTAGCGAGGCTGGAATGTTTCCGCATCTGCCTGGTCAGGCTGTAGTTTAATAAATATTGTATGAGCTGTCATACTTTGCTTGTTTAAACTGAGAAATTCCTGAAACAGCCGTGGATTGCAAGCATGTCTTGTATTTATTTCTCAGGCAGGAGCACAGCCGTATAGCATTATTAGCAATAATACATCTCTGCCTTACATTGTGCAAGGACAGGTTTCCTGTGATGTACGAGGGAGAGGTGGCAACAGAGTCAGTGGTGAAAACTGAAATTGGAGCTTGGTGAATTGTGTTGGGAGCGGCAGTGCCCGAGATCTCTCAGAATTTAGGGGCCTATTTATCTGACTGCAGCACACCTTATTTACAGCAACTTAATCTGCTCACAGCAGACACAAATGGCTCAGCATCCCATCAAAAAATCCATCAGAAAATCAGTAGCTGACCAGTTGTGAAATTGTCAAAGTGACTGCTGACAGAGATGGCATTTAGGTTTTTCCATTGAAAAAATGCAGTGGTGGACCATGGCAGATGACTCTCAAAAATGAAAAATATTGATGTGAAAATGAAAAATGTAATCTGAGTCTTTCTGACTTAGCATTTTTACTAGACTGTTATTTCCCTTTTTTCTTTTTCCTTTAAAAAATAAAATTCTTAGATACAGAAAGAGAAATCTACGCAGCACCCCACATAAATGAGAAGTTAATTCAGCTCTTCCGGAATAGAAGTGAGTTCACGTTTCTGGCCACTCTGCAGCAAAAGACATCGACTTCTGGAGTTATATTGTCCATCCGAGAGTTGGAACACAGGTAAGAGCAATTTGTTTCTCTCTCTTGTAGCAGCAACATAAAAGATACTGAGTGCTCAGTGGTCTGGTTGGACAATGTGTTGAAATGGTAGATGTAACATCTAACATGCAAGTTAGAGCCTTTCTTCACAGTTTGCAATTTGCTACTTTTTTCTTGTTCCTTTTTTTTTTTTTTTTTTTTTTTTTTTGGGGGAAGTTTTAGGAGGAATTAATTATTTATGTATCCTGATCTAAAATAACTTAAACAGAAAGATCAAAGCCAATATGGTATAGATGCAATGCACTTTGGAAGTTACAAACCTTGTAATGCAATTTTCCTGACTAGTTTATTACATGTGCTTTGGAGTTTGCTTTTTCATAAAAGTTAAATTTGCGCTTTTCTTGCTTCACTATGTTTTATAACATTATAAAAGAATACAATTTTTTTTGAGATTCAGTAACTAAGCTATTAAGCAGTTAAGTTACTTGTGCTTCCATGTAATGCTGTGTATCTTTTGTTCTCAACATAAATACATTATATTCCTATTTCATGTATGTCTCTTCCCCCTGCCCTTTTTTTTCTGTTTCTGTTTGTCAGTGTAGGAGGAAAAAGAGGCCCCTTTGATTATCTGTTTTAGTGGTAGACATCAGTTTGTTACAAAAAAGAGGTGTACTTGGTATTATGGTTCATAAGACAATTCCAATGACGTTTTGATGTTTCAAAGTGTGTGTTGTATGAAACAGGGTCCTATTTGTAACTTTGTGAATGCTTTTTTGGTAATTTCTTAGGTTTTGAAGGACCTTTGTGTCTATTCTTGACACATAAAAGACTAGTGCTGTTCTTTTCTCTTGTAATACAAGTAATGGAACATTGTTTGGTTGCTCCCATTTGAAATCTAATACCAGTTATTCTGCACTGCTTCTATGAAAAAATGATCTGATGTCCAGATGAGGCTCCCCAGTTAAGGGCAGGACTTTGCCTTACTTTTCTGTCACCTCTACTTTCTTATTGGTCTTTCTTCTACTTTATTCCTTTTTGCATTTTTCAGGCCACTGTCTCAGTCTAGAAGAGTATTGTTTTACTTTAGAGAGGGATCCCTCCCTCCATCTCTTCTTGCTTTCCTGCTCTTATTTTATCATTCCTTTTGCATTACTTTTGAATTTCTCCAAGCTTTTTCAAACCATTTGAAGTCATGGTTAACAGGATCAGTTTGCCTTGTTAAGAGTTTGTTTATTATTTATTTGAGAACGAGGACATTGAGGACAGCCATTGAACAGAAAAATACTGTCACATGCCTGCACTTAGCAAAATCCAAGGTCAAACTAGACAGGCAGTGGTGATTATACAACGCAAGGCACATGGATTTTTAGATATGGCATCTACTGAATGTAGCTCCTTGAGTCCTCTATCTTGACAGGCAGAGGCTTGTAGGGAGATGTGCTCTGGAGGAGTAATCTTGGTTGAACAAAATACACTGCTGTTGTCCTCTCTGGCACTGAGGTTATCTATAATATTTTAAATGATGACATCTGCTTAAAAATACATAGAATTGAAGGGTTGCCTGCTAGTCTCGGTTGAACCTTTGTAGCTCTGTGTGGCAACAGGAAGTTTCAGTCTCTGTAACTCCATGCAGGAGTCAGAACAGGCATGTCTGGTGTTGCTCTTGACTGCTGTTACTTCAGGTGGATTACTGTGGCTATCCTTCTTTTTTGGACTCGCTGTGTATCCCTTAAAGCCACTGTTTGTTTGTCAGGTTGCTGCTCAGACCTTGGTAAGGATCCTGATTTCAGACCCCCACATCTGTGATGACAGAAGTTAATAAAGTGGATGACAGGGGAGAAAATATTTTTTAACACGGATGAGAAGTAGAGAACAAAGATTTTGGGCACTTCTGAAGGGCACCATGCTTACATGAGATCAATGTAATAGCAGAACGTTCAGGTGGATAATTTTTGATGTTTCTCTAACAGCTCCACTCCTCTATAGCTTTGCATGGGACCTGAAATGGGTGCAGACACATGTCACAGGGCAAGCCTTCTATTAATTGTTGCTCCTACTAAGCTTCTGATAATTATCATGGTTCTGTTCTTGATGACATAAATTTTTTTAGTCAATCTTTTTCAATTTTCCCCATGTCTTTGAAAACAGACACTGCAAAGAGGATAATAAATAGTATCTTTATTTCATCAGGAGCAAGATGAGTGGGAACAAGTATAAGGGTACAATTTTTCCTTAACCAGTATAGTTTTTGACTATGGAAAACCCAAGAACTCTTCTCAATTTCTTTTCTTTGTGCAAAATAGGAGATATTATAGTTAAAGGCTTGCCTTTTTTAACTTAGCAGCATACCAAGAGTGGCCAAATTAAAAGTTCAAGCCTTCAGAACATATAGGTCAACAACAAGTGACAAAAAGAAGCGCTGTTAGCTGTGGATACCAGACTTCATATCTCTATGGGAAATGTCTTTTTTTTGTTGTACACAGATTTAGTAGAATGGAAATAGGTGTTATTCCAAGCAACGAAAAGGTGTGTGTATCTATTCTGTTTTTTGGGGTAGTGGAGATGATTGTCCTAAGGTCGTAAGGCATGGAATGCCTGGTTTGAAATTTCATTTCTCTAGTAAGTTTTAGCAGGTTTTTATTTTCCAATAAAATGGAGCTTTTAAACTGAAGATAATAAAATAAGATTAATACAATTTTTCTTGAAGTCAGTAATTTAGATATACTGTTTTGTTATTCTAAATGGCTATTTCAAAGCAATTAGAGATTTGCTGTTAATTTGTATCATCATTTGATGGACAGGACAATGATGACTGCATCATTGTTAACATTTTGTTCAATCAGTTTAATGACGATAAAGACTTTGTTTTCATGCTTGGAAAATCAAAATCTTAATGCAGAGAAATTCTAATTGGAGAATCTAATAGTTTGTGCAGTCTGTGTGTATAGTTATGTGGAATATTGTCACAATATACATGAACTGAAATGACATGCACGCTGGAACTCTGAGGTAGGAAGAAGGGAAGTTTATTTCCTGACTCCAATATTTATAGACTTTTGAAGGTGATTTCAAGTGGATTGGAGGATGAAATTGCCACCTCTCCAATGACACTGGGGAAACCATCAAATTTCTCCTCCTCCAGAAAGGAATGCAAAACCAATCATTATTTACATAAAAGTGTGAAGAAAACTCCATTACAAAAATGTAAACATCAGAAGGCTTAGAAGAACATGGTGACAGAATATAGTGGTAAATCTGAGGATTATGTTTTCTTTCCTAAATTAGAGGTAATAAAAATAATATAGGATGGACAGACATGTTACTTGGGGATGCAGAAGGTGGAAATTGTTTTCTTGATTAGCAAATTATGCTAGCCAGCTCTTCCTAGATGAGCTTTGTGAGCTATTTTGCTCACAATCTTTGACTCTTTAGACCACCAAAACACTTAGAAAAGACCATCAAGATATTTAAACTGCCACCCACAATGAATTCCTCATTTCAACAGCGATTTAATACAGTTACATCTGAAGCTGTGTCTTCCTGCTCCTTAGCTGCTCTGGGCTTGCATGGTCCAGAGCCCAAGAACATAAATTACATGGAGTCAGCATTGCCTTTCAGCTGTTTAATCGCTGAGTTTGCCATATGTTGATGGTTCTTCTTCTCCACCACTGGCCAAAATCAGCATCTGGAGAAATACGTCAAGGATGTTCAGGTACCCATATGTCATTCTTTCTGAAGAACAAAGGACTGAGTCATAAGATGATTGTTTCAAAGATTTTATTGCAGGAAGCATTAAAAACTTTTTCCCTACATTTTTTTTTTAAATATGCTTATGACCTCTGTCTAAGACCTGACCTTTAGGAACTTGATGCCATGCCAAATATCTGGAAACCTGTAAGCTGATTGTACTGCTATAGTGAAATGGATTTACCGAGTCCAAAATCTGCCCCTTCGCTATGTAGCAGAAAGCTGCGTTGATACAAATATTCAGGAAGATTCTGATAAATGTGTCAGGCTCATAGTGAGACTTTTATTCCTTGCAGGTGAGTTTTGGATGGGGAGGTAAAATAGGCATGAGACTCCAGTTCATTTTTGGATACTTCCCCCAGGTGACACCGTGCATGCCTTCTGGGGCTGTTGAGGAGCACAGAGAAAGCTGTATGTTCACAAATAACAGCTGGAAGGCTACCAGGCCATTATATGTTTAATTAAAAACACAGAGGAGTAATAAGCTAGTTAAATTATTCGCTGAAACCTAGCTGATGAAAAGAAGCCTCTGCAAGTGACTTCTGACCCTAGTAGTAAACCTGAAAAATTGGATTTACTCCCTGCTATGTTTTGGATTATTCTCTGCAAGATGGAGATACACATATTGGATTCCAAGATGCCCAGGATTCAGAAAGGGAAGGAAAAACTCTGCAGATATATCCATTAACCTTTTTCTTTTAGGGTAAAGGGCACATCATTATGAATATTTATATGTTGAATTGCTAAACTGGAAAGCTGTAAAGAGAATAGCTGAAGACTGAGCCTTACTTCCAGCCCTCTGAATGAGTTGATGTGAAATATGTGAGGCATTTACATGTTTTTTGCCTTCTCAAAAGGTCTTTAGAGATGCAAATGCAAATAGAATTGTGCCCACCTGCTTCTGTTCTTGGGGTTAAAGTACACAAAAGGGTGAAGTGAAGAAGAACTGTTATATAAATCTTCCACTGATTTAAGCATTGTGAGAGAGGAGTTCCTACTGGAGGAGTTACCTTCCATCCTGTGGCTTCCTGCTGAGAACAGGTGTTTTATGTACGCTGGGTTGACAATTGTTGTCTCTCTGAAGCATTAACATGCTGCTCATAACCAGCTGTTGAAACACATCCATAGGACAACGTTGGCAATTGGAGGAGAATGCCTGACAGTTTGAAACTCTTTAAACCCGAATTTGGACAGTGCAGAAATGTTACGGTCAGCCAGGAGCAAAGATGTGTGGGTCCCCCAGGAGTCTGCTCCAACATGCTGAGTTATTCTGTTTGTTGTTTTATGACCCTCTGATACAGGCAAAGAACCAGAATGTCTCAAACTTACACTAAATGCAACTTTCTGAAAACTGCTGAATTTGGGCTGCTCGTTTGGAATGTTAACTGCCCTAGTTAATAAGACAGATGTCTGCAACATGTTATTAATGTTCATTTGCGTGGTTGATGGTAGTCTGGTGACATGTCTGGTTTTTTGGGTTTCATTTGCATGTTTTTAATGATGCCTGTGTGCTTTCTTTGCTCCTGGCACTGTCTCCAGAAAGGGAGGGATGGTTGCTGACTGTGGAAAGCTGCCAGAGCTCATGGCACTGGGGCAGGGAAGGTGGAGGTTGCGTGGGACTGAGGGCATACAGACGGGAGCAGACATGAACCAGACCTTGAGAGAGGGCAAAGGAAGACATTTTCTTTTTTTTTTTTTTTTTTTTTTTTCCCCAGAGACTCCAGGAGAAATATGTTTGTTGTCTGTTACCCAGTGTGCAACAAGTCAAGAATTGCACACTTGAGAGAGACATCAGTTATTTATTTCAGATCTGCACAAGCCTGGGCGCTTGGTGGTTTCACACAAACCAAGCACGCCAACAGGATTTCCCACACTGTTATTTGTACACAGAAGTCCAGAGTTGGTAACTTTCCAAGTACAGCCCTGGTACTGCTTAGTAGTTACTACTGGTTAGTAATTTCCATGCAAGTTTTGTAATTTCAGCTAACTTCTGTGCATGCCCGAGGGAAGGGTCTTCACCTGGACACGTGTCTTTTTGATCTCTTGCTGTGATTTTTTTAATGTTATAATGGAGATAGTTCTGCTAAGGGATGCATGGACCTGGAGTTTTTTGCCAAGCTGGCAATGTATAAATAGGCATACAAGGACATACTGATTTACTACATCCTTATAGTTTATTAGTTCTAGCCTGCTCTTCACTAAGGGATGGTAATTGTTCCACTGATTAAGTGTCCTTTCTTGCTGATTAGAAAAGTCTTAATAAGCCAGCTTAAAGTGTCTAAAGAATACTGACCAGTCCACACCTAAGATGATTTTGGCATATTCCACATTTTGCAATGTGTAGAATTTGTCATAATGTAAGAAATCACTGAAAAACTGCTGAATTTGAGAGATTAGTGGGAAGAACCTTTCTTCTAAGGACACCACAATTAGGGTAATTTGTTTTCAAATACTTTTCAATGGAGTAGTTTTACTCAGGTGGCAGACCTCATTAGTTTAAAAAGCTGTTATCCTCTTGTTTTATTAAAATCTGGCATTTAGAGACTGTGAATTTGGGGATCCCCTGAGCAGAGCTGTTGCTGCAGTCATGAGTATGAGGGAGGGAGGGACTGGACGGGGCTGTGCTTTCATTACAGCTCTGCTGGGGTCTGCCTGGTCACACTGGCAGCTCTGGGCTTCTGCATACCCCCAGAGATCCCTGGGTTAATGCCAGCTCAGAGTCCCAGGTTAACCTTAGAAAGTAGCCAGCCCCCATTCAGAAAGTCCTCAGATACAGATACTTTGTGAATTGCAGGTGATCCGCTGTGAAAAACAACCTTTGGCCAGGGGTTGTGGGTGACGAGCCCTGTGACGACAGCTGCAGGATGTGGGTGTGCAAGGTGACTTGGTGTTGGAGTGGTGATATGTAAAGGAGTGAAGATTCTCTTATGTCAGGGTATTTTTCAGTAAAGACAGTGTTTAGTGTGAGCATGTTCTCTTGTTGTTTTTTGTGTGGGTTTGCTGGGGTTTTTTTTGAGATACATTTAAGGAGTCATAACTTTGGCTTACTCCAGCCAGACTCTTTCTGTCCTGCTGGCTGCACTAGCTCTGAAGCCTGCTAACATGCTGTTCTATTTTTAGGTGCAGTGTGGTACTTCCTGCTTGGTTTATTAGGACTAGGAGAGAAACCAGGCTTTTTTTTTTTCAGACAGTAGGCAGCCACGGTGAAGGTAGATTTTTAGACACATAAAATGAAAACAAAAATGCTGAAGGTCAATCCTCACAACAGATGCCATGGAAATACGTAGCTGGTTTGTACCAGCTCTGACTCTAGTTGTCTTTTACCTGGCAGGCAGATGTTGGGGTGACTTTTTTCTTTATATGATCAAAGAGGAAAGTAAATTTGTATTAGGATGGCCTGTGCCTAGTTGCAGGTACACAAACACAACGTAAATGCTTTATGTCTTGCAGCTTGCATGCCCAGCTGCCATGTATAGATGGGTAGAACAAAAGACAAAATGTTAATAAATATTCTGTACTAATAGAAGGTGTCAGTGTGGGAGTATTTATTGTTAAATGTTTCAAGCTAAGTTGGTAGAACACAATTACTGCTGTCCTCAGAGTGGTCTGAATAGAAAAATAAAGTCATTTACTTGACTGGGTTTAGTTCCTTTTGCTTGAAATGAAAGGATAGAAATGTTTGGAAGAACCCTATTTAGGTAGCCAGTTGCCCAGTGATGTTGCACTTTCAGGCTTTTACTTGAGAGGTTTGAAAGTGTTTAGTGTTACATTTTGGCTGTATTGGATTTGCTTGCATAGAAGGAATACTTTTGGAATAGAGTAGGCATAGAGTAGGTGATGCAATATATGGATTTGGTTTTGTGTTTCCCTTTGTAGAAAGTTAATCTGATTTTTAGCAGCAAATTTCTTTGTCACAGGTAATGCTTCATTTCATGACACCTTTTGTGCTGCCTGATGTCAGTCTGACTTTGGTGATATCAGTGTGTAATCTCTGCCGCAGCAGTGAGTCTTTAATGCTGCATAAGCAACAATTTGCCATGTATGATTTTGCTGTGCAGCCTCTGGGTCTGTCTTTATTCAAACCAGTCATAAAAAGTAGCTTGAAGCTTCCTTGTCTCACCATCCAGGGCCGCTGTGGCAGTGACAGTTGTGGCACACGAGACTCTCCCTGCACCAGTGTTCCTCAGGACTCACGTGCAGTGCAGGAGTAGATCTGTGTGCTTGAGTGTGTTAAGAGCATTTCTTCAAAATCCATTGTTTCACAATGCTTAATGGTTCAGAGCTTGGGATCTTGCCCTGTCACTTTATAGTAACTAAGGTACAGGAACAGCACCCATGGAAGCGACTGAAATATTTGCCTTGACAGGTGTAACTTGTTCTGGTTTTGCATCCACACAGAGCTGCAGTGACAACTGCAAAGTGAGTGTTTCCTTTCGTTTGAGATGTATCTTTTCTTTCAGAGGCACTGCTTTTTCTCACTATTGCTTCATCTCTGACAGGGGCAGTGCCTTGGGCAGATGCCTGCCAGCTTATCTGCAGCACAGTGCCCTGTGCCTGTTCCTGGCCTGATTTGCTTTGCACTGAGGACTGCTAAAACAAGATCTCAGTTTCTTTGATGTCGCTGTCCAGGCTGAGCCACTTGGCACACCCAACGCAGTTTGTCCCACTGTCACACAGACTCACTTGGTGGTAAGGACCAGCAAAAGGCCAAAGGAGTAATGGCTTGTCATTTGGATTCATCCCAGAATCTCTGTAGATGGAAAATCCTGAGATCTCTGTGGTAATGGATGCAGATTTTTTGCCTGTCTCTAAATAAATCAAGAAGTGTTTCTACAACGATGCTAAAGCACAGTCTTGCCTGAAGCCATTTCTGTCATGAAATAGCACAATGCTATTGTGAAATGAAAAATCAGTGTGCACAAACAAGTCCAGATATACTGATTTTTTCAGAAGCTTGCTGAATTTATACAATTTATAGCTGATGAATCAAAATGACTGATCGCTGAACTTTTCCTGAATTTGCATTGTTATTGAAAAAAAAACCTAATTATGTCTTGGCCAGACTCACAGATATTTTCCAGAAGTAACAGTCTGATTTTTATGGCAGTGATCTTTTCCCCCCAGCATTTGGGGGGCCTGACTTTTGCAGTGTTGCTGCCACATGTGCAAGGTGGATGGGGCTTCCATCCTTGAACTCCTGTGGTTTTGTGACCTTCTCCCATACGATGTTAAGCAGATGCACAGTGTTTTGACTAGATGGCAACCCCAAGTTTGTACATATTTGCAGGGATGCCATCTGTGCCTGCTGCTTTGCCCTGGGACATCTGTTCAGTAGCTGTAAGAGCATCTGCTATAAGCACTGGTGCTGTTCCCTGAAAGAGGCTGTGGGGCTTCATTTGGCACTTGATCAAGGATGATGGAAGTTGTAAAGTCAGAATAACTCTGCTTTATTTATCTTTGAATGTGATAAGGAGGAAGGTTGCCAGAGTTGAATGTAAAAAGTAGTTCTGCATTAGTTCCTAGATCTCTTACAGGAGCATTTAATCTGCTTACCCAATTCTGCTTACCCAATTATGCTGCTGTCTTCATTGTGGGATATTTTAGTGCTTTGTGATAGGTATTGGGTTGCTGAAGTTCAGGAAATAAAGTGCTATGTACCCTAAGGATGTTCTGGAGGACACCAATCCCATAGTTCTTGTTGGGGCCCTGTCTTGGGATCCATAGGCTGTGGTCTGTCCTTCCTTTGGCCACTTGCATAATCTAACAGCAGTAAAATCTTTGAATGAAACGTGGTGGTGTTTGCCACAGGATAAGAGCTCCTCAGTGGGTTGAAATGATGAAAAGGTGAATGTGTTTCTTTAATGCCAACTCACCTTATAGAAATACTTTGCCTTTTCTGTTTCAGGTGTCATACATGTTCTTATTTAATGTTGATAGTGGCTTTTCCAATATTTTTTGGTCATTGCATCCACAGCAGGTGTTTCCAAGTGCAAGTATACTTTTAGGAACCTTTCTCTCCTAATCCAGAAGTGAAATGAGCAGTCAAATGTATGGTTCAGTCACTATGGTGGTGACTAAAAGAAAGGGGGAAGAAAGAAAAAGTCATTAAATGTACCTGTGTCTAACTTCATCCTCTCCAAACATATTTTTGTGTGAGGTATGTAGGGGTTGCAAAAACTGTCAGAATTGTAAAATATCTTGAATCAATTGTGGAATAATACTGTCCTTCTGGAAAGCACATTGCATGACCCTAAAATATCCCAACTTTTTTTGATGTGCATAAAATCAGCCTGAATTTAGCAATGTTTTTCTCTTATACATTGGAGGTTGAATGAGAGACTGCAGATAGACCTATAAAGAGCATTTGAATTCTATAATTGTACGAAAGAAGCCAGCAGTAATTTACATGCCTAGCAAACAGGGAAATTCTGCTAGTGGGAGAATTTCGGCCAAGGTCAAATTGTATTGCTGTTCCATAAAAATCAAGCTTTCTTAATACATGTGTTCTAAGAACTTCATCTGTCAAAATATATGTTAACATCTGATCACGCCTCATTTAAAATATATGAAAGTATAAATTGTTGCTGAGAAATAACAAATAAAACAAGAAACCATCACTCAGTGATAAGGAGTTGACAAGAGATTACTGTCTCACACCTTTCTTCCCTAGAAAAGGTCTGGAGGAGGGTAGCAGGGCCCTAACTGCAGGACAGGCTGCTGCAGGCTGCATGCAGATGTGATGCAGAATCAGAGATTGTCAAGATACTCAGGGATCTTTCTTGGGCTTTTGGTATGGATTTCATGGCAGCATTGAAAGTTC
Organism: Onychostruthus taczanowskii; assembly: GCF_017590055.1. NCBI lineage: Eukaryota > Metazoa > Chordata > Aves > Passeriformes > Passeridae > Onychostruthus > Onychostruthus taczanowskii. The sequence continues at coordinate 600,445 of NW_024498784.1, forward strand.
ACACCGAATTGTGATACATATATTCAGACGGTCCCAGATGTTGCAGTCTTTTCAGGAACACAGATTCATTCCAATCCTCTGCTTTCATGTAGTTTCTGACAAAACACTGGAAAGTGCCTTCAAAACACCTGGTAGAGATCCGTCAATTTTCCTGTCTCTTCTATGGTACCTTCTATGAATTTTCCCCCTCCTCATTTTTGCCTGTTGTTTTATCATGGATAAAAAAATGTACAATGGCATTTGAAGTTGAAGATAAGATAGTGATTTTAAAAAAAATTGCTTTTTATTTCCATTTATTTCCTCTGGGTTTACTAATTAATTTCTCACCAGTTGATGATTACTTGCCTGAGTTTGTTTTTCCCCTCATTTGTCTTCCATTCCCCAATTTGCAGATTAGAACTCTGAAACAGAGCAGGTGCACTGTGAATGGCCTTTGTGCCATTGCTTTGGAAGAGGCTTCTTTCCCCCAGAGTCTAGTGGAAGGAGGAAAGAAAAGAGGAAACTGTTTGCATGTGACTTGTATTCTGGCAGAGAAAGGACAACTTCTGAACGCAGTGAAGTGTTTGGGTAATCAAGGTCTCAGTGTGAATTTCTGCATCTTAAAAAAAAAAAATCCACACAAGAGTGTTGGTTTACATTGCCTTTAGTTTTTTAAATACAAGAGAGAGGTGTGTTGGGGTAACCCAGGTAGTTTCTGCATTATGTTGACTGGTGTTCACTGATGTCTCTCTGAGTGCAACTGTTTGTGATTTGCATTTTTGTTGAAGGGTGGTGAAGAATAGGTGCAGAATTTGTCTGCTGTCGCCCTCCTTTTCCTGCCACTAAAGAGCCAAAACATGGTGTTTAATACAGTCCCATGGCACTTACTGCATTAGGTGCACTTATATAAAACTGTTAGGACAGGCTTTTGCATGAAATTTTAAGTAATCTGTTCTGTAGTATATAAATTAGTCAGGAGGTTGACAACAAGCTCTATTCCTAAGCAACAAGCTGTTCTCAGTCCTGAGGTAACTATTGACACTAAAGCTTTGCAATTCCCTATACTGTACAAATAATAGAGCACAGATGTGATTAAGTGCAGTATCTGACTGACCTTTCCAGGGCTGCACTGTTTCCTTTACATTAACGAAGAAATCATTGTGTGATGAGTGATCAGCTCTGTGGCTATTGGAGATTATAAAGAATGAACTCAGGAAGCAATTTGCTTCTTGCAACAGGAGATTGTCTTGTTTTTGTGCTCTTAAGCCTCTGTGATCAACCATATACCTATATGTATATACATACAAATGCTTTGTGTGGGAATGTTATGTACTTCTCCCTCACTTACTTTTTCCCAGTCTTCTGTCTCACTTCCTTTTGTGCTGTGACAGCAGATGGAAATTACAAAATGTTTAAGTATGACATCACTGACAGTACTTTTCCTGTAGTGCTTTTCTTGCTTGGGAACACCAGTAGCAGTATCTTCTGGATATTGACTATATTGTTACTGAGCATCGAAATAAATCTTTTCCAGATTTCGTGTGAATGTAATTTAAGTATTTTAATGGGTGTTGGCTATAGTTAATCAACATTCTGCTCTATTATTTAGAAAACCCCTCCTTCTCTGCTCTCCTTGTACCTGTTCCTTCACAACACCAGCCTTTTTTTTTTTTTTCCACTCTGTACGGCATGTATTTTGTTTGTACCTATGCCTGCTGTGTTTTTATTCAGCATTGGTTTTACCTTTACCTCCCTGTGTGTTTCACTTTGTCGCTCAGGTCTTTGATTCATGTGACCCAATAATACTTTCATGATGACAAGGCATTGTCAGGATGGAGGAGGGCTTGAATTTCACATTTGGTGAAAACTTACCATCTTTGTGTTCCCCTTCCCAGCCCATTGTGATGTCTTGCACATGTTTCCAGCTAGTGTTTTATCACCTAAGTTTCCTCCCAAGAAACACTGTTTTCCAGTTATGTTGGAAACTCTCAGCTTCATTGGCAAGATCTAATCTTGAAGCAGTGCACAGCCCCCATGTAATGCTTGTGCACACAGGCTATTAGGGCCTGTGCACTGCCAAGCAGTGTGAAAGGCTTATGGGAAAATGAAAATTGGCACTCCAGTATTTATTGGTTTATGTTACATCTTTGGAAGTGGATTTCATTACTGTAATTTTTCCCACCCTAACCAAATCAGCTCCTATCTCTCAAATGCCATGTTAAATTGGTGTTGGTCAACAGGGAAAACCAAAACACTCTGGAGGTGGGTGGGGCAAAGGGCTATCCGGACAATCTAATGTCTTCACTTCGTTGTAGAGCTATTTCTACTATGAAGGGAGGCCTGCTTCACCTGTTTCTATATACACAGCTTCATTTTAGCAGGAAAAAGATTTGATATGATGCAAATACTTGGTGAGGCCCAAGAAAAGACTTCACTATTTATACTGTCATTGTGCCCTGGAAGGGATAAATTCATCCCAGAGAAAGAACTGGCTCCCCCCACACCCCTGTGAAGCCAATTAATAACCCCACTTCATTAGTTCTCCTGTGAGTCTGACAGCTGTACGAAGGTTTTGATTGTCTGATGGTTTGTGCCAGATGTGGAGACACCTAATCCAAGAGGTTTTGTCCTTTCCTTGTAAAGCTGAACAATCACAGCAGTAACAATGAAAGTCAGAAAATGAGTTAAGCACAATTGCATGTAGGGGAGTCCTAAAAATAAACAGTTGTGGTTTTTTAACTGGGTTTGCAAGTAGTAAATACAAATTTAACGATTACCTAGTGGTTTCTTACCTTAATGGCTTTTTATTTGTTTGTGGTAGTGATATATGTACTGTTCTTTATTTTTCAATTTCTTACAAAGCCTGCAGTCATACAAAATGTTTTGGTGAAAAGAATAAGGCTTGGTTTCTTGTAGTTTTCTATGGGTGAAAAGAGGACTTCAGTTTCCTTGGTTAACAAGTGGTACTTTGAGCTGTTTTCAGTAATTAGTATTGCTGGTTTTGTACTGCTCTGAATCTATAGCCTTGTCTCTCTGCTTCTTTTAAAAAAAAGTTAATTAGTAGCTAATCCATGCTGAGTAACCTCTTTAGATTGTGTTTGCTTAAAGAAGTCTTACCAGTTATGAAGAAAGGGACAGTCTCTTTCAGGCAGCGTATCCAAAAGTGGAACTGATTCTTCATGTTTTCAATGCAGCTATTTTGAACTGGAGAGCAGTGGCCTGCGGGATGAGATCAGGTATCACTACAGGTTTAATGGGAAGACGAGAACAGAGGTGTTCCCCTACCGCCTGGCAGATGGACAGTGGCACAGGATTGCTGTGTCACTTAGTGCATCCCATCTTCTGCTCCACGTGGACTGCAACAGGTAAGCAAATATGTTCTGTAATTGGTATTTCCTCGAAAAATAATCTCTAGTTACAGGAATAAAATTGGAAAAGGAGAATTTTTTTCCCCGCATAAATCTCTCATTCAAGAAGCACCCTAAACTGCCGTGGGATAAGAAAAGGAAAACAAAGTATTAAAATGGAACAATTCATTGTGATTATGAACAAATGTGGAAAAGGTTGATTGCTGATGGGGGAGTATTAAATGCATCTCTGTAGTTTAGACAGTACCTGAGCAGTTATGTTTGCCAGTGATTGCATTTAAGTGTGATGGATGGGTTTGCAGTCTGTTCTGTTGTGAACTGCTTCACTCAGCAAGCCTGAGAACCTGAAGAATAGACAGATGCATCAAAGACACTTTAATTTTATTTTGCATAATCAGACAATGTAGGTTTTACTGATTTTTCCATGTGCTGCCCCATTTGGAAACTTCTGAGAAACCTGGAAGCTTCTTTTTGCATGACTGGAACCAGTGTTTTTTGTTTTCTGAAGGGTATTCTGTCTTTTCCATTAGAAGTTGTGAAGGCTGTGAGATGGCGTATTGCCAGGATTTCAGGGAATGAAAATCAGCAAACCTAGAATCTCTCTTGCCTTGGGACTTGATCTCACAATGTATTGTAGACTTCAGACTTAGCAGCTGATGGGGAAGAAATTCAGAGAGCTTGAAATTGGGACTTACATAATAGTCTTTATGAATGAGGAAAACAAACCATTACTTTTGTATCTTATTGCACAGAAATGAATGGAAAAAAAATCCTTCACATTCAGTGAGAGGATAAGCATATGCATTTTGGGATCATGGCACTTAAATGGGTTGGGTGATGATAGCAGATTTTTTTTGGAAGTCTTCATTTTGTTCAGACAGTCGGAATAAAGCTAGATGAGTATTATAGGAGTTAAAGGAACATTTGAAAAAGTTTGAATTTTGACCCAAGTAATTATGATGTACTGTTTTGAGAGGAATATTTCAACCATTTTCTGCAACTCCATTAACTACTGAAAAATCTAATCTGAAGGAATGTTGCTTATTGGACCTTATTTGGACCTTAGAAGCAATTAAATGCTGAGAGTAATTTTAAGTTCATTGGGGAATGAAATCTACAGTTTGCAAAGATTCTCTTCATTTCAGTAATTTAATTTATTTATGTTCCCATTATTTATTTGTTATGCTATTTATTTGCTTTCAACAGAATGCTTTTTTCTTTGTTTATTGACATACTGGGTTTTGGGTTAACAGGCTCTTAGTTATCTATTTTGATTTTTTTTTATTTTTATGAACAGCAAGTGTGTTTTGGGAAGACACTTTTTAGCAGATTGTTTAGCTGGCTGCTTTCTTGTACAGAATTTAAAATGAAAACAACATAAAATGACTGGCGTAGAATTCTTCCCAGGGAGAGGAGAACTGCACAGAGTCACAACTGCACATGGTTGTGACCTGATTTTCTTTACAGTAACAAGCAGAAATAGATAAATACAATTATGGAATGAGCTGTACTGTCATCTGAGGTGACAGATATGTCCAGCCATCTCTGTCAGGTAGCCCTAAACAGGGCTGATCCATCTAACCGTGTCCCTTCAGGTGGTGCATCCTAAGGTTGCTTCCAGCATAAGTCTGTACCGAGATGTCTGTATTTGGCCGTGTATTGTGGGGTTTTATGACAACTCCTGTGGAAGAGTAATGGAAATACTTCTGAAAGCATGACTTGAGGACAGATCATAGTAGAAGTTTAAATGAGATGGGGAAAAAAATCCCAGGAAGTCTAAGTTCCTGAGTCAGCTGTAGCATCACTGTTCAGTTAATTAGAGAATTTTGTGAATGCTGGTGTTACTTTGATTAAATCTTAAAACCCTTTATATCTTTGCACTCAGGAAAGGAGTCAACATCTTGTTTATCATGGCATTTTCTTATGACAGTGCAATAAATGTTGAAGCTTTGAAAATGAAGAGCAAGTCAATGAGTGGTACTTCTGAACACTACTGAAAACCCTAAGCCTTCTTCATGTTAGTTTTAGGGAAGCTGCAGCTGAATGTGTGAGCAGAGTCCCATGTGAAGATTTGGGTAAATGTCAATATTTTTGGCTGGTGTGGTGTCTGGCTCTTGGCAGAGTTCAGGATGCCCAATGAGAAGTGATGCTTCTGCAGATTTGAATGAACAAGAGGAAACAGGATATGAGTGCAGTCAGTATATTCACCTGTCCCACCTCCTGCAGAGATTTGGTGTCATCAGAACAAGAATTTAGCTTCCTGTGTACCTATCTAGTCAAAGTTCTCAGCTTTTTGTTTGCTGTGTTTGCCAGCAAAACAAAAAGGGAAAAGAAAAAAATTGACTTCCAAAATTAATGCCTTGAATTTCTACTGTATTTCTTTAGGGGCTGGCAACATGGCTTCCTTATAGACACACCTGAATTTGCATAAATGCATTATTTCTTTTGTTTAGGACTGTGGTAATGTGTTATATATTTGGAAGGCTGTTGTTTAGGACTGTGGTAATGTGTTATATATTTGGAAGGCTATTGTGAGCAAACCATTTGTGATTGCAGTGTTAGTAAAATTAATCTGTACCTGAGAGTGCATTGCAAGTGTTTGCATTGGGAAAAATATCCAGTCACAAACTAATTTTGCTACAGGCTTCATACTGTGATACTCTGGCTCCAAGAGCTGCAGTTGATCAGAAAGCATTGGAGAAGAAGCTTTTTAATTTGTAAACAGATAGTCAAATTTACTTTTTCTCCTCCCAGCCCTATCACCCACATTACTCTGATTTGCAAAATTGCTTTGACATTTGTACTTGATTATCTTTTGGATTCAATTCAAAGTCAGCTTTGTTTTTCAGACCTGGGTAGGCTCAGGAAAAGTACTTGGGAAATAGCAAAGACCTGTAGTGCTTTAAAGCATCACCTTTAAAACAGTGCACTTGTCTCTGTTCTAATGAGATGTCATATGGAGGGGGAAGCCTATGTATCAAAGGAGTTTTATTTGCCCAAATACAAGTCCTTTTGAAATCAGCTCCTGCTGCATCTTACTGCCTCCTTTTAGAGCTCCTTCAGGAACAAGTGTGGGAATTGTAGCTGAGTTTGATGTTTAGAGCTGCTAACTCAAGAATCATAGAATGGTTTGGGTTGGAAGGACCTTTAAAGATGATCTTGTACCAATCTCCTACCGTGGGCAGGGATGCCTTCCAGGGATACCTATCCCAGGTTGCTCCAAGTCCTGTCCTACCTGGCCTGGACACTTCCAGGGATGGGGCAGCCACAGGTTCTCTGGGCAACCTGTGCCAGGGCCTCACAGTGAAGAATTTCTTCCTATTTATCTAATCTAAACTCACCCCACCCACTTTGATTTGAAGCCATTTCCCCTTGTCCTATCTCTTTGTTTCCTTGTCCAAAGTCCCTCCCCAGTTTTCTTCTGGCCCCTTTAGGTACTGGAAGGTGCTAGAAGGTCATCTGAGCTTTTCCAAGGCTGAACAGCTGCAAATTTCTCAGCCCATCTTCATGGGACAGAAAAGAGATACCTTGAGGTCCAGACTGGAAACCTGTTGAACATCACTGGACTCTCCTCTCTGACTTGAAGAACTTTTGTGCTAGACAGTAACCTCTGGCCAGGGACGTGTCGCAGAAAACTGGCATGAGGAGCCGTGGGTGCATAGCTAACATGCTTTTGACATTCTAGTAAGGCTCTGAAGGCTTAGAAAAATGAAAAGACAGCATTAATTGTAAGTGTACTACTGATGCACAAGTAAAACCTGTGCTCAGAGTGACATGGAAATTAACTTTCCTGCTTTTGGTAGGATCTGTGCCTCCCTGCTCTAGGAGGGATTGTCAGGGATTTTCTGGTGAATGTTTAGATTCAGCTAGGGCAACTGCATAATTGTCCTTAAATAACCAGTAGTACTAATAGGTATTTATGTATATGTATGTGTGATCAAATTAACTCTGCCGTGCTTCTTTCCAGCTTGGGCCTCTGATCATACGTGTGCTGTCGGGAGATTTGCAACCCCAAGAGGCTGTCAAGTCCTACAATATCTGATGTTTATCTTCTCTGGGAATTAGTTTTAGCTGTTGAGTTTGTATTGTTTCCCATGGCACCTGACTGTCCACTGGGATGCTTGTCCCCTATGATAGTAACAGCACAGAAATATGTTGCATTTAATGTTGTTGAGAAGAGTGAGGGAATAGCATGGAGCCTGCAATTTAGGAAGTGGCAGGTACTGTATCAAAATGTATTTACTGAAATGTAAATTTCAAATGTAAATTTCAAATGTATTTACTGAAAATCTGTTTGCAAAATAGAAATTCCAAGTTGTTCTCAGTGTAGCTGATTAGTCTGGAGAGGTAAGCCTGAAAGGTGTTTTTTTTTTAAATTTTTTTTTTTTTTATTTTTAATTTATCATCAGCCATATTGCTACAAAGGTACTCACCTATTCAGACAGTATCCATCTTCCTTTACTGGAACTCTGTGGACATAGAAGGGAGAGAAAGGTGTTTTGATGAAAAAATTAGTGTTCTTCCAGTGAAAATCTGTGCTGGAGTGCATTTTGCTGTGAATACAGCCTGTGCTTTTGATGGATACTCTTAGCTGTTTGATGGAGGGGGTTGGTAAGAGTATAAGAGAATAGATTATAAAACTGGAGCAGGCTTGGAAGTAGTCTCCAACTGAAAAAACATGTTGTCTGCTTCTTTTATGTTAGAACAGCGCATTAGGGAATAAAAAATGCATGAGCAGTGAGAACTTTTTAATTGGAAAAATAAATAAGTTAAAGTAACATCCTCCAAATATGGGAATCCAAGACGTCCAAATTCTTATAAATTAGATATTCTGGCTGCCAACCTGAGGTTTTCAACTGATCTAAACAAAGTTCTGGGACTTTAATTAAAGTGTAATAAATTTAAAGAAGGTTAAGGGATGTATTTAAAAGAGGGATTTGTTGCTTTAGTTACTGTAAAATACTTTCTCTTGAGAGGGAGAGTGGTGTGGTGACAGTTCTATGCAGCTAATTCAGTCTTGCTGTTTGAATATGAGTTTGTGACCCAGATTGCTTCTCTGTTCTCCAAGCTGTAGCAAAAGCTGTCAGAGAAATGGTTACTTGGGTAAAGTGGTGTAATTCTGCATCATGGGTGCACCTAACTTCAGAACTGTGGTATTGTGGACTGGAAGTTAATTATCACCTACTAGTTTCTATTTTTGTTTGGCAGAAAGACTGTAAAATGTTTAGTGTGAGGGAGACCTCCAGCTGGCATGCCACATCAGTTGCCATCAGTCTCTGTCATTACATTTGCTGCAGTTAACTGCAAGGAAATGTTGAGGATACAGTCAGCATTATTTTCTTTTTAAAGAAGCTTTTAAATAGCTAGGGTTTTTCACTGAATAGCTAATGCATCAGCAGAATGGTGATATGGGTGTGGCCAAAGACTGAATGATATGTTTTATTCCAGTCTCCAATTACGATGAAAATTTATTTTTTAATCCCAAAAAATTAATTTGAACTCCTTTGTATACTGCATTGAGAGAATTATGAGAGGGCACGAGTATTTATGAAAGTGCTGAAAAAGTACTGGAGAAAGAAAAGGTAGCAATCCATATCTGTCCCTACCCATCTTAGACCCTTTGGCCACCCCCAGAAGGCAGAAGTCACTTGTGTGGGTACCTGGGCACTGGGTTCAGCAGAGAGGCCTCACTAGCTCCTGCTCAGCCTGGAATCTGCATCTGCTCTGGGCTCCTCCTTGGAGCTGATCCAGCTGCTGCTGGTGTCAGAAGAGGTGCAGAAGTCACTCTCCAGGAGTTTGATTAAGGGTCTTCCACAGGAGCTCAGGGCAGAATTTTAGGGACCCATGGAGCCAGAGTTTGGTATCTGCAAAGCCCAAGTACTGCTGAATACAGACTCAGCAATGGTTTTGGTCCCCCCTCCCCCCAGTCAGAACTGGGCACTTGTGGTGCTTTCTGGTGAATTGCAAATGTTGGTGGACAGGTTGATGGCTTCAGCAGGACAGGAGTATTGCATTATGCTTTACCATTGCCATCTTGCATTCCTTGTATTTTTATGCTCTGGGTGTGCCAGAGAGAGAGGATGGATAATGGCAGAGGAAATGATCTTAAATCAAGACTGGCAAGCCTCAGATGGTTTGTAATTTCCAAAAGTGTGTGACTAGGTGTATTACCAAATTCTCAAATATTTGTATGTTGGTCCAATATACATGTAGACATTTTTTAATGTTAAAAGCACTAAGTCTTTGAATTGGTGTGGTTAGTTATAAGAGCAGTCTCTGAAAATTTAGCTTGCATGGTTTGAAATGTACTTGGATTTTTTTTATGATTTTTTTTTCAGGAGAAGTCTCCTGTTACTTGGCTCTATTTTCTTTTTATTTGTTGGCGTGGGGGTCTTATGAACAAGAGGGGTGGTCATAGTAATTTAAGAGTCAGCCAGATAAAGCAAATGTTTTGAGCTTTTTCCTTTCATATTGTAAAAACAATTATCTTGCTCCAGCAAGACATATTAACTGAGATCTAAGAAATAAATGAACTCTTCCATTTGAAGTGGTTAGCTTAACTCTGGAGTTTAGAACTACAAGTCACACAGGATAATATTGGAGCTGAATTGAGAAAATGATAGCATAATTCTAGTTAAATACTTTTAGATCTTTGCCAAAGAACCCCTCTGAACTATTCAACAGCAGACCTGAGACCTGAGTCTTCCTGTAGCAAATAGTGCAGAGCCTTTCCAAAAAATCTGAAACCTCCTGAGTGTGGCGAGGCTTGTGAGAGGGCGATTGAGCAAACAGGGCTGAGGCTGCTGAGAGCTGTGAAACCAGCCCAGAGTGTTATGAAGTGGTTTAATACTTGAGGTGTCTTTCTTTGGCAGTTTAGCACTGTTACCCAGAAGGTAATTATTCTAGGAATCCAATCTTTACAAAATCCTCAGGCTGGCTGCATGGAGGTAGAGTCTGCTTGATTGCATTTCTTAATACTCCAAAACCTGAAAGTTCTCATTATTTCATGATTTGGTAACCCAAAATTGACAGCACTCTTAAGGGCAGTGGTGCAGGATCACACACATTTGTTCCTTGGTTGTGAGGAGCTGGAGGCATATGGGTGCTCAGAGGTGGAAGGTGTCAAGGCTTGGAAACACCGAGGGGGGCTCTGGGGCAGTGGCGTGGGTCTCACTGCAGCAGTGGTGTGGGAACAGGACCAGCCAGGCCTCTCTGGTGTTTGGCTGGCCCTGCAGTATGTGAGGGGGTCAGGGAGGCTCCGTGCTGACGTGGAGACAGCAGAGCTCCTGCCTCAGTGCTGTGGGTGTGAGCTGCTTGGCCGGCGTGCCGATGGTAAAGGCAGTCCAGTCTCACGCTTCAGAAGGTGAGGTGTTTCTGCAAGTTGAAGAATACTCCATTTCTGCACAGATAAGTCTTTAGTAAGCTGGTTGGTATAGCTTTTTGGTGGTGTGTGAGTTTTTGGTTTTTTTTTTTTTTTTTTAATGGGAAAAAAATTCAGATATTACCTTCCTCTTCCACTTTAAATATTTTAATGATGTGAAGAATCCTTGTTGTGATCTGCCTTGCCAATGGAAGGATACATTGAAGAAGCAGTGAGGAGGAAGTTGGTAGTTTGATCCTTAGCACAGGAGTAATGTAACAGGCAATTGCCAGTCCTATAACTTGTCCTTGTTTCTGAAACCAGGCAGTAAATGAAAGAATCAGTGGAAACTGCATTACTTAATTGGACTGCAGTTTTAATGGCATCCTCTCCAGCGCATCAATAGTGAAAGCTATTAATGATAACTACCTGGTATTAATAACTATTAATGATAAATAACTGATAACTACCACTGTACCAACTAAGACAATTTGGACTTTTTCAGCCCAAGCTGAATTTTTCTCTATCACACCAGCTACTTACCTTAAACTTGTCTGAAAGATGTGCCATGCAATATCCCTGGGGAGCAACCCAGTGCAGTCTGCAGTGAGAACTCTCACTGACTTCAGCAGAACCATGCTTTTACCTCCCCAGTGTGTCAGATGTTGTGAGAAATGTGCTGTCCCTGCAAAGTGCTTTTTCTGCCTGTCTGCTGGCAGTTTCCATCTAAATTTAATTTTAGAACCAATATAATGGCTTGTTCTATGTTTACTGTCTGTTTCATACACCTTCCCAGTCATGGACAATTAGTTATTTGTGGAGGGGCTGTAATGTTACCTTTCAAACAACCAAGACTAAACTGGACAGGTGGAAAATACTGTGGGAAAAGGGAGATGTGGGTTATTGGATTAACCTGCAGGAAGGACTGAGGAACAGGGAATGGGGCCATGGAATTGGTGTTACAGAGACAATGGCTAATGGGGAGGAGGAAGAGGAGTGGCAGCTCCAGGGAGAGCCCAGTGCCTTTGCACAGTGCTGAGGCAACACCAGGGGCAGGGCCTTGGCATGAGCGTGGCAGCAAAGGCAAAGCCTGCCATCCTCAGCCTGCAGTTGCCTTCCATCACTGCAGCAAACTGGCTCTGGAATATGGATGAGGTTATTTTATGATTACATACAGATCCACCAGTGATGACACGAGCCCCTTGATGAGACGATCTTGTGACAAGATACCCTGTAAAGCAATTAACTTCTCAGCAGATGTGGTTTTGGAATGGGGGAAGAAGCTGTTTACTAGAAAGGTTTCTTGTGGCTGGCTGAATTTTAAATTTAGCTTTTGTAGCAGTGCAGAAAGAGTTGAAATCAAAAGCCTCGTTCTTTTCACAATTGCACCTATCTTATTGTACTAGATAAATCAACTTTGGGGTTGAGAGGAGCCTGAGACAAAGGGAAAACAAAAGGAAAGACAAAGACTGCATATATTTTGTGAACAGGGGTTGTTCCTAAGCTGTAAAAGCTTATCATGCCTTAGGTTCTGTAACTGCCAGAGTGAAGATCTGTGTGCTGCAGGTCTTGGGCCAGGGACCAGCACATCCCTCTGTGGCAGATGGAATAGAAGCAGAGTTTCAGAACTGCCAGTTCTTACTAAATAAATGCCTTGCAACAAACTCCAAAAGCAATCTTAGATTTTTTTTTTTAAAGTCATGACAAAATAGGGATGGCATTAGCCATTTCATCATGGTTTTACCTCTTTGTTCCAATAGCATTTTATTTTGGGGTTCATTTTGCTGCAAGACCTCATTTGTGCACATTTTGATGCATATTCTCCCTCTTTTCTGATTGTAAGATAGGCTTAATTGGCTACTACTTGTTGCATAGATATTCTAATACAGTTTTTTTAATCTCAGATGTATCTTGCTCTAAGGATTTCCTGTTTAATTTGTGGGAGAGGAGCTTTTCTTCTTGAAAGAACTCATTGAATTAATTTCTTCCTCTTATTTATAGAATCTGCTTTTAATTGCTCAGACTTGGTTTGATGATATTTTGCATCTGGGATGTACTCTGAACATTTGGTTCATCTGAGATGGGCTTTTGGTATGATACTTGGTGTGACAACAAATGAGTGGGCTGTGCTTTTAGCTTTCTTGTTAACAGTTTGCTTTATTCAGTGTTCTGGTTTAGAACCTGAGCTTCAAAGCTTGCTGAGGTTAAAGGGTGTCTTTCAGGGACCCTGTGAGTTTTAGTATTGTCCATTTATAAGTGTGTTTGTCCCCTGACTATAGTGGATATGTGTATGCATCATAAAAACCCTACTGCTTTGTGGTTTGTGCTCTGGTAGCCAGATAGTGATAGTTGCTCATAAGTGATAAAGAGATGCTAAAATGCCTTTGGAGAGTCAGATCTTTGTTTGAAAAGTGGCATTTGATCTATGTAGCTCTCAGCTCTGTATGGAGATATTTAAAGTCCTGAATTCACATTAATCCATAGAAGTGGAGCACATTGATTTTTGTAAGAAAAGTCTGTACATGTAGATGACATTCACCTCAGCACTTCAGAGAAAGAATTCTTTTGACCTAGACACCACCTGAAGTTCTGCTGAATATGGCAAAAATTACCATGCTCACCAAGACCTGTGACAAGTATTCTTGTGTGCTCCTGCTACCTGTAGATTATGTACAAGTTTTAGGGGCAATGCCAGGGCCAGGAGCCACATGCTATTGAGCTCAGCTTTACCTAAAAGAAAAAAGGTTGCTGTGTGGTTTATTGCTGTTAGGCAGCTGAGCACCACACAGCTGCTGCCTCTGCAGTGGGAAGGGGAAGAGATTCAGAAGGATGCAAGTGCAGGTGGGGAAAGGTGTGTTGAAATAAAGATGGTTTAACAGGTAAAGTAAAGGAAAATAAAGAATTAATTCAGATCTCCTATCAGCTGGCAGGTGTTTAGCTGTTTTCCTGGAAGAAGCAGGGCTGTCTCACGTCATGGTTACTGGGGAAGACAAATGCCGTAATCCCAAACATCCCCATCCCCTTTCTGTTTTCCCCCAGAAAACAGAAAGTAGCTAAGTGTGATGTGATGTAGCATGGGTTATCCCTTGGGTCAGCTTGGCTCTGCTGTCCTGGCTGTGTCCCCTCCCAGGCTCTCGTGTGCCTCCAGCCCCTGGCTGGTGGGGCAGTGTGAGGAGCAGAAGAGGCACGGTGCAAACGCTGCTGACCATCAGCTAAAACACAGGTGTGATACCCACGCTTTTTGGTCACAAATCCAGCACGTGGCATCACACCAGCTGCTTTGAAGAAAATGAGCTCCATCCTAGCCAAAAGCAGCAGTTGCCTGAGCTGAGAAATGTGATAACTATTTGGGTATCAAACAAGCTGTCTTGACACTAAAAGCCCTGCTCTGGATCCATCATATGTAAGATACAGTTGACTTCATAGTTTGGCATGTTTTTTTTTTTTCCTGTATAACTCTTGACAGTCCTAAGCAAATGGCCAAATTTCTATTTCTGCTTAGAGTCTGACTCAGCCTGTTTTCTGGGCTTTTCACACTTTCAGAAGTGCTGTTTTTGTTATATGAAGATGGGTAAACATTACAGCCTTGTAGACAGGCTGTTAGGGCTTAGGCACTCTTTACACTGGTGTTATCAGGGACCATTTGTATCTGTTTTGTCATTTGCAGGTAAAGTTCATACTAATGACTTTGTTTGTAAAGGTGTTGGAATCTACCTCAAGTAGATTTTCTCCAGATGAAAGTTGCCATAGGGGCAACTCTAACAGATGCATTTCTTCCCTTCCTGGGGCCACTGCTGTGTCATATAACGGGTCCAGTCCTCTACTTTGGATTGATAAGAATTGTTTTACTTTGGTGCTTAAGAAATTCTGATAAAATTAATGGATAAGTTTGTAGGAAACTGAGGAGTGTAATATGTTTTGTAACAAAAGCCTCACACAGGCAGATGATCTCTGTGAATTCATCCTTACACAATTGATGTGTGGAGAGTAAACCCCCAAAACCCGACAGTGAAAATGTGCTCTTGTGACCATCTTCACTTGCATTAGTGTAGTTTTCTCCTGTTTGTTAGTTACTTTGAATTTCTCTTGAATGAAAACAAGAGATTTTTAAAATAGAATTATATGTAGATGGATTTTTATTTTTTAATTTAGATTTGTATTTGGAGTAATTAAAGTGAAAAATAGAGTGCATTAACTTTGTCTCTGTGATTATACAGGAAAATCAATTAAATCATTTGAGTGACAGACCTTGAAGAGAATGTAAACTGAGCATGCACTCTTGAGTCTTTTACCTGACATATGCTATCACTGGACACCTATTTTTTTTTTCTCCCAAAGCTGAAAAATAACTTGGTTAAATGGTTGGCAGTTATTATTGTATATTCAAAATTTAATAAGAAAAGGCTTTCCTCATACCACAAGATTTTAATCTAAATTGCTTTCCTCTTTTAAATGATTGTGAACTCCTGTACTATGGCAGAGGAGATAGCACCAAAAAAAAAAAAAAATCAAAATTTCCCTCAGGAAGTTTATTTTTCTGAAACAAAACACTGGAAGCTGAATGAATAATTCAGTTGAAGTTGCTCCAGAACTGAATGCATCTCAAGTAATGCATCTTGTCTGTAAACACTATCAAGAAAATCCAATCACATTGGTATTGACACATTTTCATTGGGATTTTCATATAGAAAATGGGTTGAAAGAGAAATATGTAAAGATATCTTAGTGTTTATTTTTAAAATAAATTCTTAATCTCTTTGGAAGTCTAGATATAAAGACAAATGCCAATACTGTATCTTAAAGCTAGGAACTGATATAAGCAATCAATTTATCTATGCGGGTGGGTTCAGAGAACATGTTGGACAAACTTTTTGAAGTTGCTGGTTATTTTTATACAGTGGGCTGTGTTAGGAGGCCTCATTTGCTATTTCAGAGGCATACTGTGTTTTTGTAGGCTCAGCTGGAGATGACAGCAAGGGTCAAAGGTGGTCCACACCTCTGCATATTCGATTAGGGAAAAGATTGATGCAAAACACAGGGAACTTCCTTCTCTGACTTTGTTTACAGAAGTTGAGAGTGCTGTTCCAAAGACTGCCGTGAACAAAGCTTTTCTATACCCTTCAGTATATGTAAAGGATCTGAAGATCCAGATGGATGTATACAGGGTAACGAATGGTTGCAGGAGAGTGTAATTTTTGAGCATCAGGCTTTGAATTGCAAAAATCTGTTTTGATGATTCACCCTGATGTCAGGAAGGGCCCCTGTGCAGCTGTTGGAAGGGCCTTTAGAGAGTGAATAATTTACTGTAAGATGAATCACACCCTAGAAACACTTATGTCTCTTCATTAAATGAGTCTAGAGAACTAGCTCCACTGTAGGTATGAACTTTTGAGACATTCAAAATTGGGTGTGATGAATTCAACACCTGTTCTCTGCATGGAAATTTAGAGCTTCCCTCTGAGGAGGGATCACAAACAAAGGAACCCCTGGGCTTTTATACCCTTACAGTCTAAATCTCTTTTTAAAGCCTGTATAAGGCAGTTTAGGGCTGTGTGTGTTCACAAATTTCAGAGAATGTTCCGAGTTGGAAGAGACCCACAAGGACCAGAGTCCAGCTCTTAAAAGAATGGCCTGTGTGAGGATCAAGCCCTCAACTTTGGTGTTGTTTAACACCATGCTTTAATCAACTCAGCTAATCTCAGGGTTTTCATATCCAGCCTGCTAATAGATGAAGGAATGTTCCTGTTTTAGTAACCTACTTGTATTTTAGACACAGAAGAATTTGAAAATGTCATGATTTGCTGATGTGCTGCTTTGTAGTGACTGTTGAGTTGCAGTCTATTTTATGGTTCAAAATTTTAGGCAGTGGCCTAAAATCAGCCCATGTTGGCTGATGTATCCTAATGAGAGCAGACATTTAGTTTATTTTCAAAGTTTATTTTCATGTTCTGCTAAATATTTCAGCAGTTTCAAAAATGCATCTGACATGGCAAATGCTGTATGTATGACGTAGAGCTGCATCTCCACAAAAGTGGAAATAAAGTGTTAACCTCTGCTTATAAAAGTTGAGCATAAGAAATCATCTTCACTGTGAGAGACAAATCCATGTCATGTTTTTTCCAGAGGGAGTGTGACCCAGTGTGAGAGGCAGTTAAGCCTCAGTCATGCCCAGTCTAAAGGCTTAGATCATGGGCAGAGACACCGTCTTTGTGATGCTGGTTAGTCTGTCTATGTTTCAGTCTACACATGTATAGAATGAGGGTATTTTCCTGTTCTACCATTCTATCTTAGATATATACCATTATAACATTGTATATTTACACATACAAAAATGCTAAAAATAATTTATATTGAGTACATAGAAGGGAGCTGTATCCTTGTCCAACAGAGCTTGATTTATAGAGAAGTTCTTCCTTTATGCAGAGCAAGATGTGTGTGTGTGTGTATTAGGATGCAAATATTTTAGGTATGTCTCCTTTCAGGAATCCACTGATTATTTTATAGATTCTCTATTTTCTGCATATTGTCTTCATTATGGCAGAGATGCCTGTTTGAAAGTGTCCTTGGGAGAGGTGATTCTGATGATTGCACAGGAATACTTAATAAATCAAAGCATGCAGATAGGGTAGAGATATAGA
Source organism: Onychostruthus taczanowskii (assembly GCF_017590055.1). Lineage (NCBI taxonomy): Eukaryota > Metazoa > Chordata > Aves > Passeriformes > Passeridae > Onychostruthus > Onychostruthus taczanowskii. The sequence goes on from NW_024498784.1 coordinate 617,790, forward strand.
TACAAAGCACAAGAATATAATGGGTATTTGGTGATTAACAGGTGCATTTTTACTGTATTTGGCTAAATGGATCCATGGTTAGTGAATGTATATGTAGTTTAACTTCTTTGAAATATGTTGGCATGAAGTAGGGGCAAATCAAGCTTTCTCTTGGAAAGTGAATGCAGCAATCATAAATCTGGAAGCCCGAAGTATGTAGTAGAGCTTCCATTAACCTGGAGACCTGGGTCTCCTCATGTTGGAGGGGCTGTTCAATCTGCAGTAGCTTTAGTGACCACAGTTCCCCTGAGTCTTCTTTCTGAGCATTCCTTTTCTTGTGGAGTGTATTGTGCATTTCTCTGTGTTGGTATCAAAGCCAAATGTGCTGGAAACTGGTCTCCAAGGAGCTCTAGACCAGCACTTCATAAGCTGAAGTGTATAATTTAGCTATTCATATGCCAAATACAGAATATTGGTCACACGGGTATGAAGCCATAGAAGGTGGCACACCTCAGCCAGAAAGGCAAGTAAGGGAAAGTGAGTGATGTGGAAGCTTAATGTGGATAATTTGTTTGTTTGGGGTTTCTTTGGTTTGTTTTATTATTTTTAACTGCTGATGTGCTTTTACACCTTTTCATTTTCCAAGAGTATAGATGGGCTTACAGGAGTAGCAATATGTTGTGTGTATACTTGCCAGGCTTTTTTTTTTTCTGATAATATTTAACAGTATACAATAATAAAGGAAATTGACATAGTTTGTAAATCAGATGGTCTCAACCAAAACATCTTTTGGCATAAAAAGGTAATCGAGGACTGATCTGGATCTCATGCCCTCTCTTGACACCTAAGCCTGTTACTTCATTGGCAGATCTAAGAAAAACAAACCATCCTTGTCGACATATGTGGAATAAGGCACAAACTAACCTTAATGAACCCCTTGATTTAAGGTAAATGCCTGCTTCAGAAATGCAATTTGAATTAGAGTAGAACAGTAGAGGAATATGGGGAATCTTGAGCTTTTGTGTCTTAAGGATGGCCCTTCGTGAAGAGACTGGAAAGAAGGTGACTACAGCCCTGTCCACATAGGTTAAAAAAGTGTTAAATCATCAGAAAAGACAAGCCACATTAGCCTGTCTCTGATTTGTCTTCCTAACTTGCTATTGTTGAACTGTCATATAACAGTGTCAGGTTTTGATTTTTTTAAAATATGCAATTGCAGATAGGTATTGTGGAGTTCTTTTATCAACTTTAACTAGGCCAGGTGAATCAAAATCAAATACTCTTCAATAAGTAGTGTTTTTGAACCTGGTCAGCACCAGGATTTTATATAGTAGGAGAAATGAGGTTCTTTATTGGATATCGATTAGCCTTTTCAGGACATGAGGAATTTTCCAGTGAGGGCATTATTAACCAAAACAATGTATAAAGCTATGCTATATATATACAAAGATAAATTCCTAATAAGATAGAGCAGTTCAGTGCACATGCTCTCAAGGAGTTCATGCTCAAGGACAATGTCAATTCTTTGTTTCTCGTTCAGTATTTTGCTGCAGTTTTGCATTTGTGTAGTTCAATTTTGCATGAGGTATGACAGAAAACCTCTACTTATACTTTAAATTATTGATAGAGACAGTGCATGCAAAAATCCTCTAATTCTCAAAACCTGCTTTAAAAGAATATTAGCTTGTTCTGCTATTTGGACAGGTAAAACAGCTCAGCATGGTAATTTTATAGATAGACCTAATTAAATAGTAGAGATAGAAATTTCCTAGTGCTCCGAATGCATCATGAACATGAAATGTGATAAGTTAGGGCTGATGATAATTATAATAAACTTCAGCAATGAAATTATGAATATTACAAGAAGTCTTCTGACTCCTGTACTCACATTCTTAAGCTGTAATTTTCATACAACTATTTTTTGTTCTTAGGTTTGAGATTTTTCTTGTTGTTTCTTAGAAAAGAAGTAGTGCTAGACTTTGGTTTTGTTATATATTGCTTCTATTTCATATTGACAAATGGTTTACTCCTTTTTTTGATAAGCAGAAGTGGGTGGGATATAGGACTCTGTACTTTGACATAACTTTATAGATCTTTCTAGAAGTTCTTTAATACTAGGATGCTATTCTGGGTCTCTGCAAATAAATGAATTTTCCAATTGTGTGACTCGGTGGATTTGACACTGGCTGGACACCAGGTGCCCAGCAAAGCCACTCCACTTCCTCAACTGGACAAGGGAGAAAAGAAGATAATGAAAGGCTTGAGGGTTTAGATACAGGCAGGGAGAGATCACTCACCTGTCACAGCTGAGGGTAAAACAGACTACTTGGGGAAATTAGTTTAATTGGTTAAGTTAGATCAGAGTAAGGTAATGAGAAGTAAAACCAATTACCTTCCACCCAACCTTTTTTACTTCCTGTGCTTATTTCACTCCTGATGTTCCTCTGCCTTGTCCCCAGAGATGGCACAGGGGGGGATGGGGAATGGACCTCCAGGGGAGCACCTGCTTCCCTGTGGAATCTCTGTGCTGGAGCATCTTCTCCCCCTCCTTCTGTGCTGAACTGGGTGTATGCAGAGCTCCTCCTCTCATGTGTTCTCAATCCTCTCCCTAGATTGAATTGCTGTTGGTCAGTAACTTTTCCCCCTTCTCAAAGGGTTATTCCAAAGGTGCTGCCACCATCAGTGAGGGACTCTGCCTTGGCCAGTGCCGGATCCATCCTGGAGCCAGCTGGCACTGGCTCTGCTGGACATGGGGGATGTTTCTAGCAGCTTCTCGCAGAAGCCACCCTTGTAGTCCTCTGCTGCCTAACCCTTGCAATACAAACCCAATACCCGTGGCAACTTGCAACATCAGAAATCACTGATTACACTTAGTGAGCCTCTGGCAGAAACCGTAGAGTGTAATTGGGAAGACAAGTTCAGTTGATCGACTTCTGTTTTTGTTTGGTGTTTGTTTTAAAGCCATAGCTTTAAAGAAAGAAAACCAATTTGACTACAGATAATTTAACCTCTTTATGCTAGGGGTCTTGGCAGACTCAGAGTCTCTTCTCTTGGCTGTCACACTGCTGTGATTACATAGCAATGCATACTCCCTGTAAACTGGACAGCAATAGAAATATATTTCATCATCTCCTCCATAATTCTTATTAAGCATGCTATGTTTGTTATGAAGCAGGAAGTTCATGGCTCCCTCTGATATGACACAGCAATATGAGAACCCAGGGTCAGTAACTCTGGCCTTGAATTTTTCATGTTCTGAGATGATGATATCATTGTAGTGGTCTGTGTTCCTGGAAAAGTTGTTATGGAAACTTCATTACAGCTTTTCTAAAAATAAACAAACAAAACCCCAAGCAAAACCTTTTTAGAACTCTAAATACTTTGTTAATTTAAAAATTGTGTTACAGCCATTTTTTCGTGAGTTAATTTTAGAAATTTGGTATGCAAATTTCTGCAGTCATGTGCAAGTTTATGCAGTATATAAAGGTTGCTTATGGACCTCCTATTACTTGCTGTCACTGTTAGATACCAGGCATACATAAAGAGGTCCCATTCTGTGCCAGACCTGTGCTAGTGACAGGCACAAGGTGGATGTGCAGCAGGGGCACCACACATGAGCACCCAGCCAGAGGAAATCCGGTAACAAGGAGAGAAAGATCCATGTGCAAGGATGAATGGCATAGATGTAGAGGGAAAGAAAAAAAAGGGAGTGGAGTGCCATAAAGTTCTTTTGTGAATTCTGTTCAAAATTCTAACCAGTCTGAAAGCCTCAAGGGGTTGTTGGATTTGGTTGGATCCTGTGTGTGATTGGACTTTTTCTCTTGGGTAGATTTCGAAAGACATCCCTAGACTAAGATGATCCTATTTTATTTTTTTTCTCTACTGTGGTGGATTCTGGTGCTGTTATTTCTTTAGTCTAAGTGATGCACAGCTGCACAAGGAGAGTTTCAATCTTATGGAGTCTTCATATATTTGTGATTTTAATTTTTTCTAATTTTAAAGTTGTAATATACTTTCTTCACCACAATCAGTGATAAATACTGTGTTTAATGAATTTTTTTAGGGGTTTTATTTTTGGTTCTTTTTTCCGTCTTTTATCGTTACCTGATTTTGTCAAGGAAGTTTTCAAAGGAAAGAGAAAATTCAAGTAAATGCAATGTCTTCCCTCTACAGGATTTATGAACGTGTCATTGATCCCCCAGAAACAAATTTGACACCTGAAAGCAATTTATGGCTTGGACAGAGAAACAGGAAACATGGTTTCTTTAAGGTAAGCAGATACGAAATGTCACGTGAGGAAGGAACTTAATAGTAGTCAACAAGGTACTTCCAGTCAGTTGTGTTAGACTCTTGAAACATGATGTGCATGAAATTTGGTAGCAACTGTGGACAGTTTGTAAACAGCTTGTTTGCAAGGTAGAAGTTTCTGGTATTTATTCCAGTTTTGGATAACAAGGCACAGTATGAGTGTTTATCTGTGAAAGGGGTCCATAGAGCAGCAAGAGGCCAATCTGCCTTTCCTCAATCTGGGCAAGGATTTGTTGCCAAGGTGATTTACCACCCACTCGGTTTCTATGTGAAGCTGTCAGTTCCTAAGACAATTTTACAATTTGCCTCTTTTCTGAGGATGTCCCCAGATTTCCAACAAGCAAGGACAATTACACTGAGCTTATTTCAGCATAAGAGCTAGCAATTTTAATTGTAAAACAGAGGTAAAAGCCAACTTTTGGCTTAAATGATAGTCTGAGGTTTGCTCTGAACCTACAGTGCATTTCATCCTCCAGCAACTGAGCTGTCACTGTGAAGTGAAATTGATAGTATTATTTTATTCTACAGCTGTTGGTTTTTTACCTCAGCTGCTTCTCACTATTCCACAGATGGTAAACATATGTTTATAGCTACATAGGAAAAGGAAGAAGTTATATTGGAGTTGCCCATCTTAAATTCTTATTTTATGCAGGCAGTCAGAGCCCCAGAACTCTGGGATATTATATGTTTGTAAATTAATATTTCTGCATGTTAACACTTTGGAAACAGCAGGGTAGATAATGATATGCTAATGAGCTGACCATTTTTATTGATCATAATGAAAGCCGACAAGTGCCTTACTTTGCTTTATGTGTGCTTGAATATTTTACTAACTTTCTTCAGGGCAGAAATATAATTGGTTGTGTTTTTTTTTTTTTTTTCATCCTGCTTGAGAGTTCCAGAAGTCTTACTTTTTTTACACTTCTCATTGCGAAAACTTGGGATTTTGCCAGTTTGTAAAGAGTACACATCTCTTTCCGTGTATTTATATGCTCAGCAGGATTTCCCTTTCTTTTTCAGAGCAATTTGTTTCACTGTTTTAGCATATAAAAAAATAGATATATTTTCCTTAATGTAAACAGAGATCTGCAGGGAAATAAGAGCATTAAAAAAGAATTAGCATTTTTGTATGTGTGTTGGAGTCATGAAAATGTAAGAAAAAGCAAGCTTGTTGCGTGAATATTTTTTTTGTACCTATTGATATTGATACTGTTCATTTTCTTACCTCACCGCTCTTTCCAGTAAATTGTGCCTACCTACAGCTGTGATCTTCACCTTTTGTGCCTCCTGTTCTCAGCTCCATCCTGGCGCAGCAGGGTGGGTTAGAGGAAGGGGGATGGAGGGAGAACAGCCTGGGGTTTGGGAGAATCTCGGTGGGGATACTGGACTGGGGAGTACCATTCCTAAACCAGGACAGCTAATTGGTGGCTAATGTGTGGCAGGAAAGGTGGAAATAACAGGATTCAGAGCTGGTGGATAACTTATTTCCTTTAAGCATCCGTGGTATTGTGTGTGGAGCACTGGCCACAATGTTGCCTGGCTTGTTCACGGGGATGTGGTGCCTAACTCTGTGTCTGTTCCCTAGTGTGCCTCCCTTCTTCAGTGGGGGAGAGGGATCAGGATTACTTTGTTGCTGATCTCTGTGATAGCTGCTTATGACTTGATAACATCAAGGGCAATGGTGGTTATTTTGTTCGTGTGTTGAGTGTTGTTCTCCCACCCTTACCTCCGGTTCTTCTGTGAGGAGTCCATTAATAATCATATCTAGTCTGTGGGGTAGAGGGGGGCCATGGGATGGTTTTCCACAGTTTTCACCCCCTCTTTTCCTCCTTCAGACCTGTTAAAACAGCTTTTGAGGATTTTTAATTTCATTTGGATGTTAAGGAAAGCATGTTCTTGTTGCTATATCTGCTGTGTTTTCTCAGTATGGTCTACAGTACCATGTTTAGAGTCGGGAGGGAGATTTCTAGGAGTGCCATTTAGAGATCTGCCCTGAAGGAAATAATCATGAGTGTCATGGAGCGTGGGAGAAATTGGGCTAGTGTTTGGAGAAATTCTCTGCTCCAGAGTTTTGGGAGTTCACCCCTGAACAACTACAGGAGTCTGATAAAGTGACAGTACTTGCAAGAAGAGTGCTGGTGGGGACTCCAGAGTGGAGCAACTCAAGCAAAGGCAAACCCTCCATAGAATTGTTTTTGCTCAAGGACCTGGGTCCACTTGGTGGGTAATGCAGAGAGACAGGGAAACACAATGTGTACCACAAGGGGGTCTGATTTTTGGGTAAGAACAGTTTGTACTGTTGAACTGCATATATAACATTGGCTGCTGCATGACGCTGTCACTGTATGACCTAGCTGCCATGGGCAGGGCGTACGGACTGCTCCACATACTCCAATCTGAGCTCCAGGGGCAGCAGCCAGCCAGCAGCACAGCAGCCCCCCTGTCCTGGGAGACATCTATGGTGGGGAGAAGCCACAGTCATGGACCAAATGAACTCAACAGACATCTTGGAGGAGTGGCCATTGACTTTGGAAATGATACCTATGATTGTGTATATTTATGTATCTATGTAGTTGGAAGGTGCAGGATCTGGGTGGGACATAAGTGGTATAGAATAAGGGGGTATAGAATATTAAGACTGTTGTGATTTATGAATGGCTCTCCTTAGTTCAGTACCCCCCCACCAAAACTCTCTCAAATCACACCTTGCTCTCTCTCACTCCTACTTTCCTTTCCCCTTCCCACTGTGGTGGAATGGAGTTCAGAATTAGAGGCACAAAAGGTGAAGAAGATGGATGTAGATAAGAACAACTTACTGGAAAGAGCAATGAGATAAAAAAATGAGCAGTAACAGCAACAATATTATTAACAAAAGATACGGGAGAATAAATTATTTACACATTCCTGATAATAGATGGTACTGGATGGCGCCCTCCTCCACATTTTCTTGGCCATGAGGAACTTTCCTCCATGGAAGAGAGTCCCTTCCCCTGCCTCCTGCAGTGGTCTGAGTGCTGTAGAATAATTCCCATGTCCCAGGCATGCTCTCTCCTGGCTACTGCAAAAATTAACCCTGTGCTGGACAGAGCCAGGACAGCCACACAAACTCAGGGTTTGTTTCAGGGCTAAGGGCTGATGATAACCATTATCATCAGGTTAAGAAGATTAAGAAAATGCAACTGAAGGGAGAAAAACATTGATGCCAGATATCTATGGAACACTCTCTAGCATGGATCTGATTGCTGTCAAGATCAGAATTAACTGCAAAATTTGTTTTATTGCTGAGGAGAACCCTTCTCCCTAAGAGTCCCTCCAAAGAGCTAGTGCAAAAATAAGCTTATTAATGCCTTGGTCAGAAGGTGATTCATGTTGCAAGACAGTAGTTTTGATAACTACTAGAGCAGGCTCTATTGATCCTGCTTGTGTCTGGGGATTGTATATTAGGTGCTTGAGAAGCATATTGGTGTTTTTATTGCACAGTATCATGTATATAATTTATATAGCCATATGACTGTAATAGTTTTGGACTCAGAGTTGTACGGACTAAGGTGAAACTTGGTGTGGTGCTGTGGGCAGGTGTTCAGGTGCCTGGCAAGGCTGCCCTGAGGGGAGCAGCATCGTGCTGATGGAGTGGGAATCTGGGCTGTTGGCATGGCTTTGTCAGGGCACAGGAGTTTCAGGCATGTCTGCTGGTGCCACCATGTAGAGCCTTTCCCAGCCCTGGCCAGTGCAACTTGCACAGCTGTGTGGATCATATTATCTCTGTGGGAGAAGTAGGTTTTAAAGAGGATGAAAGGCAATGGAGGAAATGAAAATGCAGAAGTGGGGAGCTCATGGAATGTATGAGCCTTTTCACAGAATGTGGGAGGACTGTTCTATGTAGTAAATATCTGAGAAGTGCAATTAACTGGGCTTTTTGCATTATGTCCTCATGGGATGGGCTTGATTTTTAGTGCTGCAGAACCTGAATTTCATCGTGTAGCTGGTAGTCTGCCTGCACCAGATGAAGGCTCTTCAAGCTAGCAAGTCCTGATGCTGAGCTGAAGCTTCGATTGTCATTAGTCAAGTGCCTTTATTGGTAACATAAAGGTTGTGTCTGCTTGGGAAGGGAAAAACTGGAAAGATTTTGACCACTGACATTGTACTTTTAAGGACAAATCCAAGCTCTTGGCAGTCTAGACTTAATGCTGAAGCAGGATTGACCAGGTTTTTTCATATTTGTTACATAATTATGGCTGTAATAAATGTTTGCCTACAATGAAGTCTTTCTATTAAAAAAATACATCTGCAAAATTTCTGCTCTTGGAAAGTTTACTTCTATGTTTGATCATAATAATTCATTTTCAGATGTTTTATAGACCTAGAAGTCATCAGTGTTAGTGAACTGAAGTTCATATTCATATGTTATTACATAGTAATATGCTTTCATGTAGCCAGAAATTAAGACACATAAAATAGTTGTGTTTCCTCTTCAGGCTATGTCTAAATGCAGATCTGTCCAAAAGACAATTGAGCAGTGTGACTCTGATGCAACAAACACATTTGAAGATGTACCTAAAGAAAAAAAAAAGGCAAAAAAAAATAAAGCTGAAGAAAAAAATCGCTTCTTTCTGGGTGGTGTCTCATTTCCTAGGCAATATGGTGTGGTGGAACTCTGTAATCTCATTTCCTCTTGGTTGAGCTTTTTACTGCAGAGGCTTAAGTGTTGAAGTATATTTTTATGCCTCACCTTCTAATTTCTCATTGATGACTGCTGACAGAAAGTATGTAAAATGGCTTTCAGGATGTTCCATTTCCAATGACAGTATTACTTATTACTTACGGTTTCATTATTCTCATCGGTGAAAAGGTTAATAAATGTATATACTTCTGCAAGCAAGACAGGGTGATCTGATTATCTCTGTTAATATTTTCAGTTAATATTCGATCATGAGACAGTAAGCAGGAAACAGTGCTTGCTGGTTACATTCTGCTCTTTTAACGTGAGCGTGTAAATGTGACTTGCCTTGCCAGGCTTTAAGGATTGTCTGAAGCCTCTATTTATGGGTGGCATGTGAGTGCATGTGGCATATGGGTGGCATGTGAGCAAGTGATGATGTCCTTGGTCTGCAAAATTCACCCTATTGCAATTTAGCTGAAAATTAACACAGTCTGGCAAATCAGTAATTTAATTAGATAATAACTGCTGCCAGGATAAATTTATTTTCAGTTTAAAGAAATTTTTCTGTCTGTGAGGAAGTAGAGCTGTGTCACAACATGTGAGTAACAGCCAGGGGAAGTGCAAATGTGAGCACTAGAGGTCCCTTGATTTCCCTTGCTCCTCTCCCTTACTGGCCATGACATTATTAAAGCCAGTGGATCCTGTGAAGTACGTACATTGCACAGTCACAGATGCAGCAAATACTTCGTCCTGAGCTTAGGAGAACAAACACAAGCTTCAGCCTTTTCTGGACTGTCTGGAGTCCTTCAGGACCCAGGTGTGCAGGGACACTGGGGCTGCTCCTTCCCGAGGGGCTGTCCTTGCAGGGCAGGGACTGACCGGCTGCAGTGGGCACTGACCTTTAGGTCCTGCCTCCCCCACTGTCGTGCCTGGTTTGGTCCAGGAGCCCCAAACAGCCTGCACTGACCTGCCAGTCCTGCACAGGGCATCTGTCTGTCTGCCTGGGCTGGAGAGAGGGTTGAATTCTGACTGATGGCATGATTACCTCACCTGCCTGTTGAGATACAGAGCTTAATGAAACCAAGCAGTGGAAGTGTAAACTTACATCTGGCACTAGGTACTTGTCTTTTCAGTGTTTGATTTCACAGTCTTATTTGGTTAAAAAAGTAAAGAGTTTTGTTGTTTTCTTTTTGTCTTTTGGAAAAGTGTGTCATTGACTTGAGCAGTGGATATTATTTCACTGCTTTTTTCACCAGTCTCACCCCATTTAAAGACATTTAAGCAGCTTATATTTGGTGATCACAAAAGAGAAAGCAGTATTATTGCTGTAATATTCCAAACACATAGAGAGATAGGAGGAGTTATATTTTGTTCACCTTCAGTTATTTTCCTCACTAGAGTAAGCTGGTAATTTTTTTTGTATCCACTGAAGAAATGACTTGTGAAAGAACTTGTACAGAATGAAGGGAATGTTTGTAATTTGTATTACCAGTTTTCTCTTCTTTTGCAAAGGGTGTTATTCAAGATGTGAAAATCATCTTTATTCCAAATGGATATATAACACAGTGTCCTAATCTGAATCGCAGTAAGTAGCAATCTTTTATTGTCTCTATTTTAGATTTTTCATACAGATTCATACATACTCTATTTTTTAGATTTTTCATACAGATTGTTTCTTTGCTTTAAAAATAATACTTGCAGGCTTGTTATTTTTGCATGTGCTGATTTCCAGAAGGCAAGAATTCTGTATAAACAGATTGCATTTTATGTTCAGATAAATCTAGTATGATAGATTGTTGTTTATTTATGGGTTGTTGTGTCTTTCCTTCTTTTCTGTTTCTTTTTAAATCTTTCTCTATTGAGCATGCCCAACCTGCAGTGATTTCTTAAGTCTGGTGCAAGGAATCATGGATTTGCAAGAACTTCTGGCAAAAATGACTGCAAAAGTAGGTACCTGAGCTTTTTTTTAGTTGCCCGTTTCCTTCCTTTCCTTCCATAAGACAAAGATGAAAGTATTTATTCTATATGCCATTTCTTATACCATGAAAATTATTCTAAATTTTTGTAGTAGAGCAAATTTTTTTCTTGCTGTCTGCAGCAGTCTTATGGATATAGCTCTGTGGCTGTTCCTTAAGCTCAGTAATGTTCCTGTTGTCTGCTTTATTATTTGTAAGGGAGTGACAAAATACCCAGAGTCTGATTTTTTTTGTAAGAAGCCTTAGCTTGATTTCCCTTTTCATGTTGAGGGATAAATGCAGAAACAAAAGAGTGAAATCCCTCCACAATTTCCTCACCATGTGATGCTGTCAGAGTGGAAGGTTTTCTTGTGGGAAGTCCTGTGAAGTGTTCAGGACTGGTGTAGTCTCCTTCCTGGGAATTGAAATGAGCCCCCAAAATGAAAATGCCTGTGAAGCTGCTGACTACTGCTGACTGTGAAAGTTAGCTCAGCTCCAGGTGATGTGGTGTGTGCTTGGGTTTGTGCCTTTTTTCTTTCTTCTTTTCCCCCCCAGCTTTGGATCATGAGTAGGGTGAATGGGAATCTATAGTGTTTGGGATTTTTTTTGTTTGTTTGAAAAGTTTTCTTCAGGTTCTGCTCCTACAATACACAGGCAACCTGGATGTTAAACCAAGGCCCTACAGCAAGGCTGTGCTGAAGTTTTGAGATAGGAAACTGTGTTTTAGAGGTAACCAAACCCCTGATCTGTGTTAAAAGGAGAATCTGAACACGTTTTCAGGTTACTGTTGATGAACCATCTGGTTTGTGGTAGAGGATAGTTAATTGTCTCTTTTGAAACAGCACTTACATGTTAATTACTTAGATTTAAGTGCAGATGCAACCAACCTGTAGATGCCCTTACTCTCAGTGTAGTTACTGTAGGCATTTCCAAAACAGGATTTGCGTAGCAGTACTGCTTGTGTAAAAAAATAGTACTTTTTAATGCACTGCCTTCAAATGCTCTTCCCCTTCCCAATAGGAAAGGGGAAACTGTTTTTTGGAGAGTGTGTGCGTTATGCTGGCAATCCTCTTATTCAGCTGACATGCTTTGGACAGGCTGGATCCAAATGAAAAATGTGAAGCTTTTAGTTCAGTATTCTGCTTGTGCTATGAAAGAGAGGCAATTATTTTGAGCCCTGCTGGTGGTATGAACAAGTTCCAATTATGCAGTGTACTGAGTAACTTGCTTTCTCTGATGTTAATTATATTTTTGCTTGCTAGTACTTTATGAGGGGAAGCAAATAACACAGTATTTGTACTGCAAAGACTGTGCACTTTCATAAAGTGGTGCTGGCATAATCCTTCATTGCAAATTCCTTTTCTGCTACAGCAGTCCACTGACTGTTTTGTTGCAGTTGTTTCCTGTTGTCCAGGCAAAATGCATACAACGGGAAAGGAAATTAACTTGGTAAAGAAATGCAAGTTAAGAATAGGGGGTCTGGAGGGAAGCATTAAGGTTTGTATCTGCCTTTTAAGTCCTAACCACAATAGCCAAGAGTTACTAATGTAGACACAAGTATATTTTGTGGGGATGATGCATGTCAGGGCTTTGAAGGGCTGTGCAGCTGCCTGCAGAGATCCTGTTTGGCCTGGCCGTTGGTCAGAGAATGGCTGGCTAATTCCCAGCAGCAAGCATCCCTGATCCTGCACCAAGAGATGCAGGGCATGAACAAGATGTTTTGAAAAAGTGTCTTAGTGTCTTGTTGTTGCTTTTAGGCTCCGCTGTATCCAGATTTTAGCTTCTCTCTCAATCTGTGTTTGGTTAGAGCTGTATCACAGCATTGAATAGAGGAGCAAGTGTTGTTTGCAGTGAATGTGTATGTGCAGTTGATAGAAATTAAAATTATGGAGACTCAGAGCTGGGAAGGAAACATGCAGCTACTGGTTTCAGGCTCCAATAATTGTAGTAGCTGTGCAAGTTATGCAGAATGAAAGCAGGAAAGGGAGGCTCCCTCCTGCTTGGGCTGTACCTCTCCTGAGTCTGGTGGGCTCAGAGTGCGACACAGGGCCTGTGTGAGTGGTCCAGCAGGGCCCTGACTGTGGCAGATTGTCACAGAGTTCTATGAAAGGAGCATTTGATCATGACTTGTAGCAACCTAACCCCCCTTACGTCCTCTTCCTACCTGTGTTTTGTGAAGACATAGCTTTTAAAGATTAATAAAGATTATGAATTATTAACAATATGTAATAACTATTAATATTAATTAAAATTATCAATAATTTTAATAATTAAAATTATTAAAAATAATTTTAATTAGTTTTTAATTTTAAAATCCTAGCTTTTCAAACTTACTTTATTTTTGTCATAATTTGAATTAATTCTGAGTCTCTCCAGTAGATATGTTCAATTGATTGAATTCTGTGTCCTTAAATAGAGACACACTGTATGTCAGGGTGTTACAATCTGGCTAAAATGTTAATTTTCTGCAGGAGAAGAGGGTTGTGTTACATTGCAGCATTCCCCACTGCTGGGCTAGAGTACTCTTAGTTCCTTTAAATGTAATGGCTAAAATAATTAATATGGCTTTAACAATCTACTGAAATCGGTCTGGGCGTCTCCTGCACTTCTTTGAGGGGAATATTGCTTCTTTTGGTAAATTATGAGCCTCCACTAGGGTGTGCTTTGTATTCAGATGTGTTTGTTGCATGAAGACTTCCAGCACAGAAATTTCTACTGAGTTTTTCCTTTCTGGAAGTCAAAAAGGTTCAAGCTTGACTTTGATTCAAATCAAGAAAAATCAAGCACTTGGCTTCATTTATGGACTAGGCAATCTGCTTTATTTACATCATGGGTTTATATAGCCAGGAATACTTTCATGAATCACAAAATTTTCCCTGTAAGTTTTGATTTTTAAAAAAAAAAGTTTTGCATTTGTCATACCAGAAAAAAAAAAAATTTTTTTGAACAGAGGCCTGTCATCTTTCAGTTATTTGTATGGGCAGGGAAGGAATGCACATATTTACTGCTAAATATTAAGCTTGTCTTTCTATTGTAACAACAAGGAGTGTTCAGAGCTAGCCACAAGCCCAGGGCTTACTCCAGGAGCATGGTTTCTCCATTGGTTGTAGTGTGGGATGACCATGTACTAACTCCACCAAAATCTGAGGAATAGGGTTAGTTTTTACCTGCTGATTTCCTGGTTCAGTGTTTCGAAGGTTGTGGTCAAAGTTGGTTTTGCTAAAAATAAGTCTACTGGTTTTTGGTTTTTTTAATCATGTGTTTGAATTGCAGAAATCTCATCAAGTTACTTTCATTTATAGTTAAATTATGCAGAAACAAGACTGAGTCAATTGGAAGACTGTCATTGTGAGAAGACTTGTCAAGTAAATGGATTGATCTACAGAGACAAAGACTCATGGGTTGAAGATGATCACTGCAGGAATTGCACATGCAAAGTAAGAATTTCTGAAGAGTTTGAAGGATAGTATCTAATGAAAATGTGAAAATGGCCTTTGAATACATAATGTTCACTCTGAGAATTACTGTGTTTTTATTACGCATCTAGTGGCAGCATGGACAATAGAGAGGGAAATGGTAAAATAAATAAAATTTTGATATTAGTTATTTGTAAGCTTCATACATAAATCTGCCTTCCCTTGGCAGTGCTTTCTTACTTGTTATAATTATAGCTGTGAGGACTTTGTGGTTGTGGGGTGAAGGAGTGGCATTGTCTGTGTTTGGTTTGGAATTGTTTTCACTGCAGTAGCTTTTTCAAAGAGGAGGCATTATCTTAATAGTATTCATAGATGCTTAGTTGCATCTTGCATGGTAACAACTTGCAGATTCATTTTCAGCATTTATCAGACTGAAAAATACAAGGGACAGAAAGAGGATTAGTATGCAAAACTTGTATCTTTGAAATTATTTGATAAATATCTGAAGAGAGCCTTTGTTTGCTCAGGAAAATAGAAGCCTGATTGTTAAAAAACTCAAAGATGATTTGAACAGCGTACAGAAAGTAGGGCTTATGTTCTTGCCTTATGTTTTCCAATTAATGTATTTTGCTCTGGGTTTGGGGGTAAAACCAGTGATATGTATCAGAATTCAGAAGGCAGTTCACCTTCAGCTGCACTTTGATTCATTCTGATAGTTGGGTGGGATTAAATCTCTTACTGAAGGATAGGTTTGTAATCCAGAATGGCGTTTTCATTTACTTAAATAGTTCTTAGTGTTTTTTATAAAATACTCACTCATTGCAGCAGCAGTAGTTGAATTTTGTCCTAAACCCCTTTGCTCAGAGCGGAGTTGTGGAATGCCGGAGGATGTCCTGTCCCCCTCTGGAGTGTCCTCCCGATGCTCTCCCCGTGCACGTGGACACTCAGTGCTGCAAAGTGTGCAAGGGTGAGTACATCACACAGACCTCGCCGTTTTGCCTTCTGTTTCAGAAGAGTTAAACTTGTCCTGCCAGCAGGCACGTTTTGTAATGATTTTCAGACATCCTGGTAGTTCAGGTAACAGGAGTCATAGTGGCAAACATGATTTATGAAGAAAATAAATAATGAACAAACATTGCAAATTTCTGAGGTACTTTTTTACCTATTGTTAGTGTAAAATTATTCATCCTGTTGGGGGTTGAGAAGACTGACTTGGCTCGAGTTGGTATCTCCTCTTGATGTTGAGGAGCATCAAGCCTGTGGTCTGAACTTTCTTTTATGATGAGTAACTAACCAAGCTGTTATCTTTTTGCCTGTCTTTTATTTCAAGTTAAAAGGCTGTTCTTTAAAATAAACATGACAGTATATCAGACCCTGGCTTAATATCACTGTGTGGAGCCATAGTTTGCTGTAATTAATTTCCAAATAAATTAATGAGAAGAAAGAAAAGCTAAGTACATTTTGTGATTGGTGTTATTATCAACTTTCAGTTCCTTCTACTGGGAATGAAAGCTGTTAAGTAAGAGTCACAGAAGGAATATTCAATATTTGTTACTTTAATAGTAGTACAAGGAACAAAGACAATTTATGTATGAAAATTTTAGCTGTATACTAATGTCAGTTGTACCTTAAGAAGCTCAGATTCTCTTTCCCCTGATTGGTTCTGGAAGATGAGGAAGCATCATGCATGAGCTTTTCAATAATTTGTTAGGACAGGGATGTTGAAATATTTTAGGATTTATTAGGAAAATAATAGCACTTTTTTAGCATTCTGTCACCCTTCTTCAGTCATTGAATTCATTAGTTCCATGCACAAATATCCTTTAGCTGTGATCTTGCACTTGCTCTTGTTTCTCATGTAATCTCATTTCTCTCGGCTGTATGTCAGCATGAATATTCTGTATACTAAAAGATGTTCATGAACAGAGTACTTGGGTGGTAAAGTGGCCATGCTGGCCTGCATAATTTGTCTCAAAATATTTTTGTTTGTAACACTGGAAGTCTAGAAAGTTCTTTCACGAAACTGGATGTATGCACAAAAGTCAAAATCTGACGCAAAGAAATTGTAAGGCACAAAATTGTAGATTCCGTGTATACCCTCATGAGTAAACTGTTCCTGTTATTTGTAATGGGAAGATGAACAATCAGACTTGCCTTTTGTCAGTGATTGGCACAAACTTGACTCCTTATTCTGACAAGAACTCAGCATGTCAGTCAATAGGAAGAGACGTATGGAAGTTGATTGAAATTGATTGTAAATGCCAGCTCCTTGACAAAATGATGTGCTAGGACCACAGTTAGTCACCTCTAGGTAGATAGTAGTAATTGCAGAGGCTTTCCAAAGAGCTGCACTGCAGGTGTTATTTTCTCTGTGCTTTTTCTATTTAGCTCTGATAGAACCATCAGTTGTAATTTACTGTCTCTAGGGATTATTGAATGGCTGGGTTATTGAACACTTTCCCATCTTAGCTAAGGGTTAATGAGCAAAGCTCTAATGTCTGATATGTTAAGGGGTTTAGACAGTTCAGTTTTGATCCCTGCCACCTTGTGTTAGCATTTCAAATAATATAGTCTCTTTGGCAAAAGACTATAATTTTAGATATAATTTTTCTGAATCATACATTAACTTGCTTTCCATTCTTTCGTTAAAGCAAAAGTGTGTCCATTCTTTTGTTAAAAGCAGTCATGTCAGGAAAACAGACAGAAAGAAGGAAATGTCTCTATTTCAAATTCTCCTAAAAATAGTTACTGGGATTCCTAATTTAAACAAAGCGTCCTCATCTGAAGTTTTCTTCAGAAGTGAGATCACAACAAGTAAGGCATAAAAACTAGGGCAGCTTTTGAAAAACAAAGAAAACTAGGATGCCAATAGGAAGACTCCTCTTTTTAAGTGCCTTAGTGATGATGAAAACTGAGGTAGCCTGAAAATCATAATTTTTTTTTTTTCTTAAGAAATGAGCATTTTCACGAAGAGTCATTAGAAGCAAATTTATGTCTGAAGGTTCATGAAGATTGATCTAGCAGTCTCTTTGCTTAAAATTTGGGAATCAATCTGGCTGTGACAGTTGCTGCTGTGGAATTGTTGGCATCACCTGTAAGGGGGACACAATTGCACCTGTGAGTGCTTTCCTTACCTGGGCACTCAGGAGGGAAATTCAGGTGAAACAGTCCTAGATAGAGTGTGTCTTTTGAGAACAGACTGCTCTGAACACTTGCACTCCACGTGCGAGTGGCTTGACTCTCAAAACCTTAAAGCACTGTTCAGTTGCAACATAGGATTCACACCTTTTAGCTTTCCTTTCAGGGTTACAGGTTAGACTTTTAGTGGCCAAGTACAGAAAGAGCTGAAATGCCACAGCAGAAAAGTTATTTTATCAGTGTTTAACATCAACAGTGTAATGTAGGGTGTTTTTATAGTGGATACTTGATTTGTGTGAGATGGTAACAGTCCAGCTGCTCTCTTTAATTGATGGATTTACTGTCCTTCTCTGGAATTGGAATTTAGACATGTAGTTGCATGGGGACTGTGTTAATTCTGGTCATAATTGACCAAGCTGTTTGCTGCTGTGGCCCTGATGCCTGTTCCTTCTTCCTGGTGGCAGTAGTCCCAAGCTAGGTGACTTTGCCGGGAAGTGAGCGAGGAATGATCACGTGTTCCAGTCTGCTGGTTCACTTGTGGAGCCACTTATCTTTGGCAAAAGGGCCAAAAACCTCAGACAAGAGTTTTGCAGTAGGAGTTCTTAGTTTCCTGGGAAAATCCTACATATTTCATGTGTGCCTGAAAAATATTTTCCTGAAATAGATTTTTGCAGTTTGTTGATTCAGTAGTCATTCACTGCGTCCAATCTGTTTGTGCAGTCCTCCAGTAAGTTGAAGAGTTCACCTTTGTGCCCACGAAAAAATATGAAGGCTTAGTTGAAATCTGTGCTTACATTATTCTTGTGATGAACTGGATACTGATAAATGTATCCAGTTCTTGAAGTGAATCATGAGGATCTCTGGTAACGCAAATACTGTTAACTATTACTACTCTACAGGATGTTGGTAGTGAAAACATTTTCTATTGAATTATAGGTTATTTAGTCCAGGACATATTGTTTATGCTCCTATTCCCTCTCTTTAGTTTGGGTAAAGAGGCTACTTTCTCTTAAAATGAATTTATTCTTCGTTACTTTGTTTGTAATTATATGTGATACTGACTTCTGATCAAAGACAGGAAGTCAGTATCACATATAATTAATCTGATTCATCTTTTTCTGATGAAAGCAAAATGAATCATATTTTTAATGTATTGATATTTTTCAGTGTATGTGAGTACTGGTTTTGCTTCTTTGTTATACCTTGCATTTATTTGCTGCTTAAATACTGATTGAATAAATTTTTAATATCCCTTCTCCTCTCGAATTACAGCAAAGTGTATCTATGGAGGCAAAGTGCTAGCAGAAGGTCAACGAGTATTAACCAAGAGCTGCAGGGAATGTCGAGTAAGTTTCAGTTGTATAAACCTTTCCTGTTTTTAAATGTATCTGTGGTGTTCAGAAGTGACAGTGAAAAGTTAGTGCATTTCTTCAGGCTTCCTTCATGCAAATGTGACATCTGTTGTCTTGAAACAGGTGACCTTGAAGTCACTGAAAGCCACAAATACGAAAACAAGGCAGGAATATGACCCTTGCAGGATAAGAAAAATATGGGCAAAATTATTTGGAAGAATGTTTTCTCTTATCTCTGCTTTCATGAGCTTTAGAAAAAAGTAACAGCCTCTTGAGAAAATTACTTATTTCAGCCAAATTGCTAAAATTTGAAGCAACCTTCTTGTTATATTGTGTGAGTTACCTATATTTTCCCTAGGATTGTTCAAACTATATATAGCTCTTCTAATAATTGAGGTAAATTACAGAATATTGGAGTGGACTGAATTCTTTTTGGCAAATTCATGACCTTTGGACTATGACAGTCAGTATTTAAGAGCACAGGTGAATGGAGGCTCTGTTAGCTCCATTCTGGGAGTGTTGGTGAATGTGCATTGGAAAAGATGACAGTGATCTGGTTATTATTGTGCTTGGAGATCAGTGTACAGAGTAGCAATTTTATGTTCACTAATGGAAATGGACAATAGCTGGTTGCAGATGTTGTGAAAACAGCTTGTTATGCAGAATTACTTTGCTATTGTTACTGTTGAGCTGTACGGGGTGCTGTGCACTGCATATACAAATATGTGGGCAAGGTTGTTGCCTTGGAAGGCAGACTAAGATGCCTGTTATGTATAATATGACATGGAATGTTTATTTGAGTGTGGAAGTACATGTATAAAATGAGAACAGGAGTATTTTCATGTTAAAGTGAAATGAGAGAGGGTGATCTGAATTAAGTCTGTGGAACTTCTCTGTGCTATAAATAAGAGTGTTATATTCACCATTAGGAGTATGATAATACACTCAGGAAAATTAAAAGCAAATACCAATCAATCAAATATCTGTCATTAGGAATGAGTAAAATAATGAAAACAGCTTTTGTATTTTGCTTATTGTTAAAAGGAAAATGATATGGCAATGTTAATTACAGTAACATTGCAGTTGGTATTTGCATCTTAATTGACAGTATTGCTAAATATTCAAAATGGCATTTGTGAATGTTACACCATAAAAAAGTTGTTTGATGCATGCCTTCAGAAACAAACTGAAGTTCTGTCCACAACTGTGCTTCAACAAAATATTAAACCTCACTGGCCCGGGGAGAGTTTTGATGAGAGTGCTTGCATCTGTTTCTGTGGGCTGGTGTGTCTCTGCAGGAGATTCATTCAATATGTCTTCAGCATGACCTCCTATATCTGACCTACTTGTCTACTGCCTCAGGAATGTTCCCTAGATGAAGGATGAATGGTGATGAGTCAAATTGTGGCTGTGTCATTGCTTTCTGTCCTGTGTGGATAAGGTGTTGTATGAAAAAAGGAGGGACTTTGTCGTAGGGGAGGACCATACAAAATTTAATATGGTTTAATTTTCCAGACTTGAAAAACTGACATTAAGTTTCAAAAGCTGCTGATCCATGAAGGAATACAGTGGAGGGTACACATCTACTGTCAATGTAATAGTGTTGATAAAGATGACTTAAAAATCTTTGTCTCTGTAAAGGAGGATATATTTGTAAGTGGAGTAATGTCAAAAATATTAAGTTGAAATTTCACATTTCAATTTTTATTTGAAGATAGATTCCTTGTTCTTTGCATAGGTACTGATCCAAACTTATGAGGCTTTTAACTTATTGATATTTCCATCTAAAAATATATTATTACTACTGATAAATCCAGCTAGATCAAAGATTTTCTTTATCAGGCTGAGAGACTTTTTTTAATTTTTCAAAACTAATCCAGGCTAAAAATATTTATGATGTACATCCTCTTAACTGTAAGCACAGATGTTATTCGTGAACAATCATTCCCAGCTGGAATCCTGCCCACAAACACTCTTCAGATGAATCTGCAACAACAAAATGGGTACACAGGTATTTCTAACAATCATAGAACAGTTCAGATTGGAAGGGACTTCTGGAGGTCTTCTTGTCCAACTATCCTGGATGAGCAAGGTTCCTGTAGCCGTTTGCCCAGGACCACGTCCAGATGGCTTTTGAGTATCTCCAGTGGAGACTCCACAGCTTCCCTGGGCAGCCTCACAGTGCAGGAGTGTTTCTGGTGTTCACATGGGCCCTGCTGTGTTTCACTTTGTGCCTGTCGTCCCTGGTCCTGTCACTGGGCACTGCTCAGATGAGCCTGGCTTCATCCTCTTGGCACCCTCCCTCTGGGTATTTATATGTGTCTGTAGGAGCTCCTCTGAGCCTTCTCCTCTCCAGCCTTTCCTTCTGTGAGATGCTCCAGTCTATTATTTATCCTCATGGTCCATGGCTGATCTCTCCCAGCTTTTCCATCTCTTGTGGTGAGAAGGCCAGAAAATGTAAGTGTGTATGAGCTTTTGATAACTGCACCTTTGTGCAGTCAGTAAGTGTTTGATTTTTTTTGTTTGTTGGTTTGTTTAGGGCTTTTTTTGGTTTGTTTTTCACCCATATGGTGATGTGGGCCATTGAATGTCAATGGAAAGATATTTATAACTTTTTTTGGAGTGGGAATTTGCAGTTGATCAGCTGCCTGTGAATGACATGATGCCTGTTCATAAACAGATGACTTGCTTGATAGCAAAGTGTACAAAAATAAATACCTCTTCATTAATGCTGGGAGCTGACAGTCACAGTGTGCTGTACAAGACGGACAGGGCCCACAGCTTTCAGGAAGGTTGACTAAAATTTTTTTTGCAAAGATAAGGAATGATTGAAACTGTGTCCTAAGAGACTGATCAATACCAGCTTGTTGTGGCTTAGGAGTGATACTCCTGGATGTGGTGCTCTCACTGAAACCATGTCTCTCACTTCCCTGGGTGGGATGGAGAGGACAACTGGAGGCACAAAAGCTAAAGGTCACGGGTTGAGATAAGAACAGTTCACTGGAATCAGCAAGGACATAAGAAAATAAACAGTAACAGCAATAGTAGTCATGACAAAGGGTACAGGGAAGAAGTGATCGATTCACAGGGAACAACAAAACCCGACTGCTCCCTCTGGACCCCACCAGCCCCACCTCAGAGTGAGGTGGTGCAGAATAACCTCCTGTCCTGGCCATGCCCCTCCTGGCTACTGCAGAGATCAACCCTGTCCTGTCTGGAACCAGGGCAGAGAGAAATTCAGACAGGAAAAAGCCCCCCACCAAAATAGCCTTACCTGAATCTTGCAAATAATTTTCAAAGCTGATCGTGTGAGATGAGCTGTTTATTGTTCAGAGTTTTACTGCATGTCTCTGATTAGGCTTACATCCAACCCTTTTTTTTGTGTACTTACCTTGGTAATTACAAGAAATTTAATTATCTTGTTGTAATTTTTTGACTTCAGATTGCATTCTTTGTGGATTGTATGTCACAACTGAAGCTTGATATATTTATTCCAGAAAAAAATGTCTTTTTGACATCTATTTCTATTCACATTCTATGACTGCTACATATGTGAATTGAATATAAAAAGGAATAATTTTTCTAAGGCTGCCTGAAGCAATAATTCTGAAGTGTGAACTCTTCTTACTTATCTCAGTGGATAAAATGTGAAATCTGATGATGATAATTCTTATAATTGGATCTGTACTAGTTTATAACAAATTGATTTTAACCCAAAGAATACTCAACATGGAAATGTTTTAATTGTTTTAAAACTTAATTACAAATAAGTTTAATTTGCTTTCCCAAGATGCAAATTCTGCAGAAAATAGAAGACTTAAGGAAATAAAATCTTACTGTTGTTAAATTAATGGAATTCTCAATTTGTGTTGTTTAATCTCCTTGTGAGTCACCAAAGAAGCAGTGAGCTTGGAATAAATTTGTCTTTAGCTTTTTGACTCATCCTGACACTCATTTGACTTTCATACCATTTCTTGCCATATTTTTCTGGCCAGATTTATTGTCAGTCAACACTTTTTGTCGGTATGATGACATACTTTACTCTTTCTGCTGTAATTGTCCTGTCTGAGCTTAAATAGGCAATGAGCTACAGCCAGAGCTTTTCTAGGTGGTTGTTTGATAACGTGATAGTAAGTGATGGCTCAGTGTCTGGTTCTTTTATCACCTTTGATCCTGCAGTTGCACAGACAGGCGTGGGGGATTCCTCCTTTTCCCCTGTGGAAGTGAGATCAGCCGCAGACAGAACGCCTCCGTTAACTTCTCTGTTCTAGTAGCCACTTGCTCTGATGATGTGCCCTCTGTGCTGCCGGAGGGAGCTGCTTTTTCTTACAAATAAATAAGAAGAGCAGATGCCTGTGGGGTTTTTTTAGTAGTATTCATGACAGCAACTGGTGCAACTTGCCAGTAAAGGCAATTGGCCCTTCTTAGCCTGAAGGATGTAATGTCAGGGGCAGTGATGGGCAGTGATTGCAGAGTGGTCAGATCTGCATTCCCTGGGCCGGCTGCGCTTCCCAGCTCTGAGTTCTGCAAGTCATTTGTGCCTTGTAGACTCAGCAGGCATTCCCTAAGTGTGTAGGGCAGCTCAAGGCTGTGAGATCTCCTTCTGGAGCCTGGAGGGGCAGGGCTGAGTTGGTGCAGTGAGGTGAAGTGGCAAGGCTGATGGCCAGCAAAGGTTTTTACCTGTGTGAGCCTGTGCTTCGGTGTGGTGTGGTGCAGTGTTGTAGTTATGAGAGCAGGCTTCTGCACTGGATGTTTCTTCATGCAGGGTGTGCTCGCAGGTAATTTCAGTATCCTCTGTTCAAAGTCGTGTATCTGCTCCTTCAGATTATGAGAATGATGACTTTAATGAGGATTTGTCTGTTTTTTGGTATTGGTTTTCCTCTGCTTTCCTAGACCTAGATATGTTTGGATCGTATTTTTAAACTTGTCTCTGCAACCGTAATAACTGGAAAATGAAATTTCTTCATTGGAGGAAAGCAGAAATTCTTATTCCACCTTTTTGTTCTGACATCTGAGTTTTATGACGAATATTCTGGGAGGAGTGAGGACTAGACTGATGTTAAAAAGGGGTTTTGGCAACATAGCAGGCTGCTTGCTTTCTTAGTGGAGTTTCATAACTTGGAAAATGAGATTACTCAGGTGTGGACAGTCTTGTGGGGTAGTTACTGTAGTTCCTACTGAGCAAAAATCCTAATTTGTTTTTGCTCCACTTGCTAGTTTTCAGTGATGGCATAGCTGCAGAAGGTGCTGCACAAGTAAATCATGGTATGAAGAAGGCTGGAGTGGGGGATAAGGTAAAAGAGGAGGCTATTTTGGGACAAGATGTTAAGAAACAGTGAACTAAGTGCTGGAGAGCTGTTTTTTCTGGAGACAGTGAGGCTAATCTGCTGGATGGGCGAAGATGGAGTAAAATCTGGTGGAAAAATCTCCCCCTGAAGGCTCTATGTCTATGATTACAGAAAGTTTCTACCAGCATCACGACCTTCTATTGCAGTCTTGTTCTAAATCTAGAAATCAAAATCACAGCAATGTTTTTAGCTTGAGTTTTACACAGTTTCTGTAGGGATTTCTCAAGATGAGCTTTCTTCTCTGAAGGATCAAACTTTGGAAATAAGTTGATCAGTAATTCTAAAGAACAGACACTTGGATATGACAGAACAAAACAACGCTTGAAAATATTGGTCTTGCTGTGTAAATTGGAGTTGAATAACTTACCAGTGAAGTATGTGGACTGTGAAATAAGAGGAATAATGCTCAAATTTGCAGAAAGCAGGAAGGCTATCTTTAAGCTGGAATGAAATTCTTAAATTCCTTCAAATACTCGAAAAGAAGATGACTGTAATTTAAGGCTACATATTTGATAAAACTAGCATAGAATTTTGAGCTGAAGTGCCTTGTCTTTTAATTTTTTTTTTTTATTTTGTTTTATGCTGGGCAGAGAAATGCACAGCAGATTACTCTAGATTTGATGTTATGGTGGAACAAATGAGTTTAACTTCCTTCTTGCTAATTTACCAGTGTTGTTACTGGAGATTACTAATGCTGTGGATGGAAAAGTATGTGATCCTTGCCACTACATGTATTTTCACCAATGTAATTTTTTTAAAATGTTGTTTATTTTCAGAATGGAGTTTTAGTAAAAGTAACAGAGACCTGTCCACCGCTGAACTGCTCAGAAAAAGATCACGTTCTTCCAGAGAACCAGTGTTGCAGTGTTTGTAGAGGTAAGCCGGCTTGGAAGGAATATAAATTGTTGGTTCAAGAGGGGAATACATTGAAAAGAGCAATTCCTTTTTAACGAGATATTAAGTACCTCTATAAGCATGATTCTAAAACCAATCTGTGTTACTCCTTAGGTTAGAAGACTTACCAGATATAAAGCTGTAATTGCACTGAATGAGGCAGGAGGAGGGAGAAAAGGAAGAGCTGGAGGAGAAGAAACCATTATCTCCTAAAAATTCCTATTAAAAGGATGTTGTATTTGAAAAATAAATATATTTTGTTGCTTAAACCTGCAACGGCAGTGTTTTGAAAGTGTTTTTTGAAGGTTTCTATTTTAAAATCTCAAAAATAGCATTAAGATTCTAATTTGATGGATATTACCAGTTTGGTTTAGGTATGAGCATTCTCAGGACTAATTTATGCATTAAGCTGGACAATGAAATAGTACCAATGCAAAACAAAAATAAAAAAATTAATGCTAGAGCTCAGAACCTCATTTCTCCTCCTTCCAGAGGATGTTGAGATGCAGTTTCTTCTTCCTTTCAGCCATGTGAGTCCTGGTTGTAGGCTGGACCAGACTGAACAGGCAATTATTAAAATCTTAATTGAGGAAATCCCCTTAAATGAGGAATGTGCAGGTATCACAAGGTTAAGATGTGAACAACCTTTCTTTTTAAAACGTGTTCTAATCGGTGAATTGCTTGGTGAATAATCATTCCCTATGTGTTGTATTTCTGTTCCTCATCTCTCCCTTGGTGCTGAGTCTCAGCTGAGCTTAAAGGGAGCCTGGTCTCTCAGGTCTCACATGTCAGCCTTTAGTGTTGCACCTCAGAAATTCAAGCAAGAGGTGTGCCAAATGAGCATTAAACATTTGCGGGCTTAGATGGCCATTGAGGTCTGTTGGAATATTTGTCTTGCCTGCGTATAAATTCCTCCAGTGCCATTGCAGATGGCAACGAAGGGGCTCTAAATCTATCCCTCTGCCAGTAAATATTAATTAGTAAATATGCATGGTTAAATATTTACTTAGGCCTTGAACTTAAAAACACATGCGTGTGGTTGCAGCATGTTTGAGACTCCCTGCTGGGTCATGGGCTAAGAATATACACATTAATTTTTTTTAGTAGTTTCTAGAAACATCTGCAACTATTTAAGCAAGCAGTAAATTTTGCTTCTCTGTCCCTCAGAGGGCTTGATGTCTTAATGATACTTCTTAACAGATGGCCCAATTTGATGTTGTGCAGTACTGAAAAAGAATGTATTCATTACTTAAAAGGATTAGAAATATGAAAGCTTCAAAGTTGATGGAAGATAAGTTCCATAATTATTGACTTGCATATTATTGTTAGTGATAGGTCCTCTTTTTAGATATTCATTGCCAAACTGGCTTCATTATTTATAATGCAAGATGAATATGTGATGATCTCTAGAAGCAAGGGACGAAATTGTATTTTCCCTTCCCAGGAATTCTGGTACATGATGCATTCAATTTGACACATTAAACTTTTGCTTCAGTTCTGCTTTAGCTGACTGCTAAAACAGTACCTCCTCTTTCTGTATTTCATCATGGCTTTTTAAAATTCTTTTGAAAATGATGCCTAAAGATATGATTAATTTTGTCAACTTTACAAAGGCATAAATTCCATTTAGTATTCATCAGTTGCTTTTTATATCTTGAAGTAGAATATATGCTGCTTGACACTTTGCTTCAGTTGCATGCAACACAAAGTGGTAGTGTATAACTTTATCATGTGCTGTTGTTAAAAATGGAAATTTATTAAGAATTCCATATTTGGTGTGGGTTTTATCTGGCAAACAGGTGCTGTCTGATATGGCAAGCAGGCCACAGTTTCTGATCCTGTCCTGTGCCAGCATATCCTTTACTGGGAAAGGATAGATTGCTTTTCTTGTTTGCAAAAGTGACTTCTTTCAGAGACTATATTCAGCTTCTTTTTGTCCAAGCCAAAGTAGTAAGGAAGACATATTGTAATAATTGCTATCCTGAATAAGGAAAATTTTTTGTTGGAAGGCCACACAGATCATTTGCACATCATATGCAAATTTCACATTGTATGTATGATGATGCAGGTAATTTGTTGTGTTATTCCTTAGCTAAGCCTTAAGTTATTCAACAGAATATTTAGCAAGCTTTTACTAGCAATGTTAAATAAGAATATTATTTCTGTCTTAAGTTTAATAGTGCATGTTAGTGACTGCTAGGTTCTGGGATTTGTAGCAGTTTGTGTGTTTTTAGTATTTGTAGTTGTGGAAACAGAAGACTTCTACTGAATTTCATGGTCTGTAGAATTATATAATATATTTGCTGAATTGGGCAAGGTGACAGGTTTGCATCTTGTGCTTTTCTAGCTGCAGCAAAGGAATTTCTATTTAATGAAGGGATAAATATGAGGGGATCAGCAGAAGGAAAGAAAATCACAGAAGTACAAAATCTTTACGATGCTGTGGTATGAGACTGTACCCTCCGAAGTGATCTCTGTAGTACTTACCACAATAATAGATGAGTGCCATAGGTTGTGCAGGGCAAAACATAAATCTGTGGTGTTTATGGACGTGGAAATTGTGAGTCAGCAAAGAAAAGAATTGAGTACTGTTATATACAGAGCTGGTGGGCTTCCTAGATAGTCATTATTGTTTGTAAATGGTAGGAAAAATAAAGACAGCCGATAATGCCTGCTCTTCTCCAGGCTTGCCCCATGAGTTTATAGTATTGCAGAAGGTAATAGCATATTGCTAAGAGGCAATTTCTGGATTTTAGGGAAGTCATTGTGTGAGGTGTACAGCAAGGTGAGAGTAGTATGGAAGAGCTCTGCTTTAAAATGACAGTTTATTCTAGTGATTTAATGTACTGAATGCATAAATGGATCTCACCACTTCTGTGTATGGGATCTATCCTTGGCTGTTATGTATAGTATATACAGTTTTTCCTTTCATCTCTGTGCTTTAATATAAATGTCTACTTAAACTTTGTGGCCACTTTATACTTTCCAGCAGGACAATGTGGTGTTATTAAACTGTCTTTTAGGCTTACAGAAAATTTAGTTAATTTTTAAGTTTCACAAAGAATCGTGTCACAAAATACATTTTTTGCTACTTTTGAGAATCACTCATTTTTCTTACAGCATGCCTGCTACATTTTTTATAGCCCAGGGACAAAACTAATATAAAAAATAGTGTCATGAAAGTGTTTTATTGTTCCCTTTAGCTGTTTTTCTCCTTGTCCAAGACAGTGTATAATTTTGAAAGAGTGGATTTTTTTTCCTCTTTTGCATGAGTGATTCAAATAAAACTTCATGAGAGAATTTTTATGTTGTTATGCTCACAGTTTTAAATACGTAAAAATAGCCTTAACAGTCTTAGTAACTTCAGATGTGCTCTTCTTAAAAGAAAGAGTGTGATGAAATAATGAAGTAGTGAGAGTGGTTTTGTTTCTAGGGAGAATAATTATTTGCTGTCCTGCAGTATGGTGGGCTGATGGATTTAGATTACCTGCTGACACTCATTAGGAGGAAAGGGAGAATCTTATTGATGAGGTGAAGCATACATTTTTACAGCAGGGAGCAGCATTTAATTCTAAAATTGGGGCTTCTGTCACCCTTCTTTGTGCTGCTTTGGGAAGGTTTTTAGTTTTTCAGTTAGAGGGTGAGAAGGCTCTTCAGTTGTGCATGTTTCTGATCTCTTCCTGCCTGGCTGAGATTTGATTCTTCAGAAATTGAATTTTTCCATTTATTGCTATGAGGTAGGAGTTATTTCAAGGTTTTAGATTTATTAAGATTTAATGGCAGTTGATAAATATGAATTAGTTTATTTCTAAACATAGTTGTAGCATTACTTAGGATTTAGAAGAGCTTTCTGTCTGAAAAAGAAGAAATCTTTTTAAGCTTGTTAGCCTGTGTAGTTACCATTATTCTATTGCACACAGATAAGCACTGTGTAATAAGCTCTGCATTCATAGAGCAGCTTGAAAGAACGTATGAATTTGCTGTTTTATGTCAGACCACTGAGTTCTGTGCCCACAGTCTCTGAAGGTGTAAAAGCTGCTGTTTGAAGTGCTGCTTTGCACATGACTCATTAAAAACTGATTCAGTTCGTGGAAAGACATAATTGCTAATGCAAATTTTAACACTCTTCCATGACTTCTCCCTCAGATTTACCTTACATATTTATATTGTAACTGTGGGGTTAAATCCTAACAGTAGCAAAGATTTTGAGATTGAAACTACCTTGGATTTTTGAACATTGCTGGTGCTTTAACAGAAGCATTATGACAATTTTTGTTTGCACATTTAGAGATTTCTCGATATAAAACATTGAAATGGAGGATATCTTGAAGAGCAAGAGAAGAGGTGTTTTACAGTTTTTCATGTGAACAGCTAAGGCTATTGTAAGAAATGTAGAAAACTGTACAGAAGTTAGAAGGAAACCCTCAGAAACAAGGAGAGGCACATCAGTGTTGATCATAAAAAAAGTAGGAAGAGATACGGGTCCAAAATGTATTGATTGCAGCTGTAATCTTGAATGAGATATTGCATTTACAATCAATAATTAAGCCAAATTACCAAATATGTTAGGTATGTAAAAAAAAATTGGATGACAGCATGAAACAGCTTAGTGTGCTGTTCTGCAAAAGCAGGTTCTGGGAACCACAACTTGGAAGATGTTGCTTGGAAAAATGAGAGCAATGCTCAGGTGTTCCAAAATGGAATACATTTTTAATTTGAGGTTTCTGAGCTGGGGCCACTAAGGCCTAGCCAACTGTGCAGTTCCTGATGCTGCAGAAGTGATAGTTTTATGGCTGCTAGTATTTGGCTGATTCGTTTCCTAACTGTCTTAGTACATTTATTAATGGTCATTCTATATTCAGAAGGAAGGAGTAGAAAGACATTTGTATTTCTTGAGAAAAAGATGGAGTAAACATTTCAGCAGCCTTGATGAAGGAAGAGAGTAGTGTTATCAGAAATGTCAGGGGAATGGACAGAGGTCATCAGGCCTATCAAAAATCTAAACTCACTCTTCAGTATTTAATTCCCCTGGTAGCATCTAATTGTGTTTTGAACGACTTTGAAGGGCTGTTGTGCACATTTATGATTGTGTGTGTATGTGCAGGGAAGATGGTTTCTGGCATCTGTTCTGAACACATTAATCTGAAATTTTAATTCATACTTGCCTTGTCATCTGTGCTGGCCTGAAATTAGTTAAGATTATCAGAACTGTTTAAGATTTTCTGTGGTTTTGTTAAATCCTCTCCTGCCTGCTTGCTGTGATGATTCTATTTTAAGTCATTCTTATATTTAGAGAGGAGCTGACTGTCTCAGATAAGACTTTGCTGAATATGCTGAATGAATATTATTTTGGCCGGGCAATGGAGATGCATACCCACTGCAATCTCCCACCCATGTGAGATTTAGGGAACCTACTTTAGTATCAGCAGGTGGTTTGGCATCTCTGTAGGTATTTTTTAAGGAATCCTGTGAGCCATTTCACACCAAAGAATTAATAAGAATCAGATATTTGGCTCTAAAACTTGTGCTGGGGAGAATTTGGACCAATGTCTAAGAAATCCAAGAACCACACTTCCTTGATATGCATCTTTTAGCTCTTTTGAAGTGCTAATTTTGCATTTTTGCTGAAAAAAAAGATAAAGTATCTCTGGAAAAACCTCTGATGCAAGCAATTGTGTACTTTTTCTGACAGAGGCACAATGAACCCTTGCTCTTCTGTTCTCTCAAGTACATTTTTTCCTGCTGGTTAACCTTAAATTGCAGTTGTTTTGTAAAAGCTTGGTAACATAAAATGTTGAAGCACCATGTGTGCTCTTAGCAGGAATGGCTTCCACTATCCCCTTACAAAGGTATTGAACAAGTCTGCTGAAATGCTATTGGAAAGTGAAGTGGAGTCACTTCTAGACAGCAGTTTTAACAGATAGCAAACAGTGTTTCACAGGTCTTTTGTAATAATAAATGCCAAGACTGTCTAGAGGTGTAGTGCATGTTCTATGATGGTGTATTCCTAATGACCAGAGAAAAATGGAATGTCCTTCAGAGCCTTTATTTTCTCAAGTTAAAGAACTGGAGTTACTTCTCCAGTTATAGAACTGGAGTTACTGGAGTTACTGCATTTTAAAAATTAAATATTGAAATTAATTATTAAAAGTATTGAAACTATTATGTAAATATAAAATATATATTAAAATAATTCTTTAGATTTTTTAATGTAATGCTCTTTTAATAGCCTCAAGCTTGAAACCTGATTCTGGATAGAGACTGTTCATATTTGAGGTGCTAAAGGAAACAAAATCAATGCTGATTTTTCGAGAGATTTTTTTAAAAAACAGGTGACAGCTTTAGTGGCAAAAATGGATAGGTAGGTTAGCCATCATATCTACACATAGGTTTCAGAGGTGCCAAATAAACAATGAAGGATTCACAGGACTGTGATGTGAAAAGTAATCACTGGTTTGAGCTTGGGAAGAAGTGCTGTTAGAGTGGTTGATCTGGGACCTGGGACTTGTGATTGGAGCTAACTCTGAGAAGCCATTGACTTGGCTAATTGTCTGAAATTTGCCATGAGCTGATCATAAGGTAAAATGTTGACTCACTGGGACAAAAAGAGCCTGGAAACACAGAAAGTTGCATGATGCTACATACCAGCACTCTTGTAACTAAAATATACTGAGAAAGATGAAATGTTTTTTACAGGTTTGGATGAGAGGGAAATAGAACTAAATATAAACCAAATGCACTGAGACAAAGTAACAATCCATGTGATGTTTTCATACTGCCTAGCTCAATACACTGCTATGTTACAGAGGTTCTGACCCAATAATAATTAAATCAAGCTCCTGCTGTGTATGAGCTCAAAGGAGAATTATTATTCTAAAGAAGCAGGAAACAGACTAGGATGTTATAGTCTTAGGGGAAACAATGACAAAGAAAATATTATCAAACTCATTGTCTCTTGGATGTTATCTGGAATGCCAGTAGGATAGTAATCCTGTGTGGGGAGGATAAATCAGATGCTGAATGGATAAGTTTGAGGAGATGGGTTCCAGTGTTCAGTTTCAATTATAGTTATAAAGGCAAAAATGAGAAGTCAAATACTGTGATTGC
The DNA here is from genome assembly GCF_017590055.1 of Onychostruthus taczanowskii. NCBI lineage: Eukaryota > Metazoa > Chordata > Aves > Passeriformes > Passeridae > Onychostruthus > Onychostruthus taczanowskii. The sequence continues at coordinate 649,947 of NW_024498784.1, forward strand.
ATAAATGGCTAAAGGCAGTGTATTGGCACCCTGTTTTACCAATCTAAAATGTACCTGGGCTTGACAAAGCTGGATATGGAATACTTGAGTTGTTTTTACCAGACTGTGAAATGAGTAAAGACTAAAAGGGATAACTGAGGTTTTCATTAAGGGGATTGGGTCTTTTTCTCAAGCTGGATTACAATGAAAGAAGGAGCCAGCTGAGCACAAGGAAGATACCTTGGCTGTTAATAAAATGAATTTGGACTTTAAGTGTGGAATTGGATGTTGACACTGCTAACAAGTGTTAACATTTTAAAAAAATTACCTCAGAACTCAACATTAGATGATCAGACACATAAATCTGGAGTGCACTAAGCTGGCATAGCCAGAGTGTTAAATTAGTAGACAACTAAAATGTGTGTGAAAAGACAATAAAATATGATTTCAAAGCAAGGGATAGAATACTAAAAAGACATTAAAATATGATATTAAAGTAAGGAATATGAATAGAGACCTGAATCTGGCATTTAGATGTTAAAGTCTGGGTTGTGTTTTTCTTAACTGTTTTTAGGGGGTGTTAGGAAGTTTATGATCAGTGAGTGAGAACTTTTAGTTTGCTCCTTTATGACCAGGCGGAACTGGCAGAAACTGTTCTGGTATTCAGGTAAGCACAAGCTGGAATACCAATAGATGATGATATGTGTGGGTTTCTGCTTTTCCTCCTTCCAGGACAGAAAATGGATATGAAATAGGGTTTACCAAAATGACTGCTTATATCTCTCAGACAAATAGAAATGGACTCTTGGATATTAATAGAGAAAAATCCATAAAACATACATCAGTGGAGGGAGGAAAAAAATCCTATTGTCAAATCTATAAGTTATTTCTTAACTTCCAGTGGAGTGCATTTAGAGATGAAGTTACAATTGCTTTCACTTTAGACTTAAGGGGAGAAAGATGTTGTCATGTCTCTGAGAAATACTGAAAATCAGAAAGAAAGAATTTCAGCCACTTTTACCTTTACAAAAGGAGGTGGGGAAGTTCATCCTATTTCTAGAAATGACTGTATGGAATAAAATAAACTGTTCACAAAGAAACTACTGAGAACTTGCGTGAAGGAAAAAAGAGAGATTAATAAAAATTCTCCTTGATAGAACATGATGCATGGAATAATTATAAACTGTAGGAACAATTGAGCTGGTTTTTGATGACAGAATTACAAGGCAGTGTATGAGGTTGCTTTGACTACCGCTACAATTTTGTGCAGTGCCTCATTTTGGTCTACTAAAAGTACATGTGGCTATGCGTAATAAGAGAATTTTGAGGGCTTTTTTTCTTATATTACACTTCATTGTCCTTTTGATGTAAGTTATTTTATTAGCATTGCACTTCCTGACAATCAGAGACTTAATGCTACATGGCTTCAGTAGAACAGTAATGAATTGTCATTGCTTCCTGCTTTGGAGTTGTCTTTTTTCTGAACAAAACTAGTGATACAAATATCTTTTCAAAGAAAATGGTTTTTCTGAGAATGAATTGATGGAGAAATCCAAAAAGTATGTGTGCACCAGCTACGTTTATAGAGAGAATTTGGAATGTAAAATGCCTAAGTTTTTGAGTGATGCAGTCAATGTAAATACCTGAAGAACTGAACTAAACGTGTTTTAAGAGCATGTTCCTTGTATTTTAGGCCATAACTTCTGTGCAGAGGGGCACAGGTGTGGTGAAAACTCAGAGTGCAAAAACTGGAACACAAAAGCTACTTGTGAATGCAAGAACGGCTATCTCTCTGTCCAAGGAGACTCCGCATATTGTGAAGGTAAACAAAATATTCAAAGACCCATTCCATGAACAACTTATTTAAAAATGTAATATGAAATAAATGGTAGATGAATGAATTTCATTGCACAGTTCAGTTTCGTGGTGGTGAATATCACAGGGACCCTTTTTGTGTTCATAAACAGGGGTTGAAGGTTATGAGTGGCCACCGTGTCTGCAGGCGTATTTCATTGCTGTAGTTGTGTCTTTAGCACCATGGTCACGCTGTCATGACAAATTTTAAACTACTGTTTTTCAGACAACAGCACCTACCATCTAAAATGATTTTCAGAGAACAGTGTCTTTATAAGATGCATTAATTTAGGAAGTAGGAATTGTGCAGGCATTTGTGAGAATGGTACGAAGGAGTACTGTGGCTTGGATATAAAAATGATGACCTGCAGTCCTTCCTGAAGTACTTCTGTGGGACAGGTGCTTTACTGAAATGGTTTTCCTATGGTACATAAGAGACCTATTTCTGAGAAGATTGTAGCTGAGGTAGTTCTGTTCATGTGTTATGCCATCACAGGAATGAATGCAGTGGAGTATTATTCTCTTTTTTGTTGCTCAGTGTTTTCTAGAGCTTATTATTCATAGCTGTGATGTACTTCTTAAAAAATAAATTGATGATTCAATGTGTACCACATTCCTTCCTGCCTTTGCATTGTGGGTTGGGTTTTTTTAATACTTTTGTATGTCAGGCTGCAATATTTTATTTTTTGACCATGGTAGGAAGTTTTTGAACTACTCTGTAAAAAAAAATTTCCCTAGATTGTTTTTGCAATAGTACTGGTGATGGAAGGGGATGGCATTTTTGACAAGCTGTTAAAATACAGCATAAGAATTGAAATACTGAGGACTAAGGATGAAAGAATAAAAAAAGACGTGTGTGGATTGCGCTTAAATGATCCTGGATTCTTAAAAGGGCTTTTTAGTGTATACAAGTGAACAGGATGGCTTGAAATAGCATTTTATAAATATGTTCAGTAAAGTGCAGCTTTAAATCTTATGGTGTTTAGTAATTTCTCTGCAAACATTAATTTGAATGGTCCATTATATTCACTTTCAGTGACTGGGACAACAGTTCCCACATGTGTTCTTAAAGGTAAGCAGCAGATATATTGTGTATAGAGAGAACCGTTTTTGTACAAAAAACTGAACAAGTGCTTTTTACGTACTACAAGGACTTCTCAGACATCAGAGGACAGGCTGTTTATCAGCTGTAATACATAACCCAGTATTAGCTGGGTTCTTCTTTGCTGTTTTAAATAATTAGAGTGCTTAGTATTTCTGTTTTCCTAGACACAGACTGTCCCTTTTTCCTTCTGTGGAAAAAATTTAAACATCTTGACCCAAGCGAGTTTGGAGATATTGGCAGTACGTTAGTGGTAGTAATGGTGGAAAAAACCCAGCTGTTTTAAAGAAATTAACAGGAATTGCAACATACCTGGGTCTGTGTTGCATAAATTTTTGGAAGGGCAAATTAAATCCCTGACTTCTGTGTATGTGGGTGAAACATGAGGCAACAGAACAAGCAGCTGCTTTTGCTGCCGGAGACCTCGGGATAGAGGAGGGTGTTCCTTTCTGCATTTTATGAAATTCTATATGTGCTAGAAGGAGTGTAGTTCTCTGGAGGTAACACAGAGGAGGGGCCCTTGAGCAAGGGAGCTACAGACTGACAAATTGATTAGCCAAGAGGTGACTTCTTTCAGCCCTGTGAAGAGCTTCCTTCCACTCCTCCTTCCTCTTCTTTCTGCAGAATTTCTTTTTATGCCTCGCTAACTTCATACCTCTCACCTGTGTGTTTAATCTGCTAAATACAACCATTTCATAGTTGGTTGTACAATAGTCTCAAATGCATGGTGAAGCTGTGATTTAAACAAATGAGAGCAAAGGCACATGTCTGAAGGTACAGTTTAGCAGGACGTTGAAATAGTATGGATTTTCTTTTACTGTTTTGAATTTCTGTATGTAAGGATTAAATACTCAAAACACCTGAGCAACAAATACTAAACATACAAAACACCTGTGGAAGCAAGGAAGAGCTCATGCTCAGCTGTAGCTCTGAATTTGTCTTTGCTAAGCCTTTAAACTCTGGACATGTAAGATTACTGTTTCCTTTGAAATGGAAGGTTAAATGATTTCAAACTCGTGGTATGTGCTGGTAAAGTGGCACCTTAGTTTAGAGTGCTCCAGATCATTAACTTGCAGCTTTCCAGATTTCTCATCTCTTTCCATGTACTTTGTGCATGTGAATTGTGATTTATAGTATTATTTTACCTTACGTATGATTTTACTGTTATTTCTTCTTGCTCTTACAGTTTTATCCTGCTGGAGTTTGGCATCATTTTCATTTTGTATGATCTGTGAAGTATTGTGTTTGAGTCTGCTCTGCTTTTTTCATAAGCATTTGTCTCTTGTTTAACTTTGCATAGTCACATTAGCAGTACAGTGGAAAATAAATTAAAAATATTCTAACTTTTATCAGAGAATTGGCATCAACAAATTTGTAAAATAAATAATAAAAACCTGAGAGGCTTTCACTATTAATTCTCAGCAACTACTTTTCAAGTACTTAGAAGCTTCTTATGTCAAGATGTACATATAAGATAACCACTCACTATATGCATTCCATTTTTGAAATAATAGATGTACTGAGGGAAGACTGTTTCTGAAAGCAAGCAAGTAAATGAAGCTTGTGATGAATGAAGGAGATAAGTGGAGATTCTCTGTGTTATATAAAAGCAATATATTTTACTTAAAACCAGAAAAGTTGGGCTTTTTCTGTTTTTCTGACATTTGGCTGTTTTTCTTGCATATAAGACTTAATTACAGCATTGGTCTTTTGAAAAGAGACGTGTAGAAACATTTCTATTAATCATGTGGTCTGAGGTTTACCTATAGCTGTGGACACTTAGGCACAAATGTGGAACCAGTGTTCCTTTGTCACATAGGCATGGATAAATCCTGGAACTCACGCAGGTGAGCTAGCCAAGTCCAAGGCCTGCAGGACTCAACATTCCAGCTGCAGCAGTGTGTGCACACTTGCAGCTCTGGCTTCTCAGGACAGGGCAGGTGGACACTTGTGCTGAGCACAGGAAGCTGCATGTGTGTTAGTGCCACACGGGCAGCAGGCATGTGCAGCCGGGACCAAAATGGGGAATTTAATGGGGAATTGAGTCTGTCTGGTGCTGATTGTTCCAGGTGTGCTGTGCGATGTGTGCAGCAGACCTGCCAGTACTTCTACTCTCATGTACTTCTTCAGAGTTGAAAACCTCTGCAGTCTGTGACTAATTTGCAAATAATAGGACAGTACTATGAACTGAGAGACAGGAAAGGGTCAGCACATGGGGAGTCTGAAGTTCAGGCATGATAAAGGAAAATGGAGCCTCATCAGCTGGAAGCCAGGGTTGTTGCTATCTAGCATGCTGATGCTTGCTTTTTAGATAACAGGCAAAGGGCCATCTCTTCTGAAAAGAATTTCTGCTATATATTTCACAGTGAAGTGGAAAAGAATAGTATTTCTCTGCCACATTTCAGCTCCCCATTCTTTATTACCTCCTTCGCTTGAAACATTTACAGCCCCTTTCTACCTGCAAAGTTATGTTGGTACAAAAGTGATTTTTACCTTGGAGATGTTGAGATCTGATCCATTGTGAGTACTGCTAAAATCTGAAGTGGGATAGATAGCACAGGACAAATGCATGCTTCTTCTCACTGACAAGAGTGCATGGAACAAGAAAATCAGGGTTAACCTTAGCTATCCTTTGCACCCCCAAGAAGCATCTCATAGAAGGGGTACACTGGCATACCACAAGGTGTCTTGTCATGTTGTACAGCATGTGCTCAGCCAGTGTCACCAGAGAATGGTCTGTGATAACAGGTGTCATAAGAAAAGATCCGTTCACAGAAGTGGACCTGCAAGATGAATATTTTCATTTTATGACTGTATTGTATTATTTCCCTCTGTACCTAAGTGTGCTCTCTAGGACGATTCGTGTATTACCTGACCCTCACCTTAGTGCTGTTACATCAGCTTAAAGAGTGATGAATGAAATACCTTAACACTTGTGAAAATCTATGCAATTTTTGAACTTGATGGAATGCTCTAGAAGCACACGTGAGTTTCAGAAGGAACATGACTCAGTTGCTCTTTCCCTTCTGTGCTCCAAAACTGTTATTTAATCTGTTGTTAACAAATGATTGCTCATTTCAAAAACATATCACATAAGCTCTGAAATGCTGGCCAAATTCAGAAAATCTGACTACTTTGTGCTCTAAGGAAGAGTTGTGATAATTTTACTGGGCTTGGCAGATTTTGGGAAGATGAAATAGAGACGAGTGAACGCTTAGGGAGGAAACTGAGTGTTCATTTTCCACTGAGCATGGATCCAAGCATGCAGTATGGGGACCTGGCAGAATGTCTGCCTGGTGTGCTTGAAATCTCATGACTTTGTTGCTAGCTATTGTAAAAATAAAACCATATTTAATTTGCTTGCAATTTCAAGTAGGTTCCAGACACTTACAGTGGTCTTTATAGCTTTCGGTTTATTTTCCTTTGAACTTGATACCACATGTAGTCAGGAAATCCATTACAGAAAGATAGATATTGAAAATATCTGTTCTGAGGGTACATTAGTGTAGGTTTTGTCAGAAAATGTTTCTTTTCTGAAAGTCACTTAGAAAAAAATTTACAACACACAGAAGAAGATTTTTTTTTTTTCCCAATATTGCGGAAATCAGGAAAATTTAACCTTTTTAGATTAATGGTTTAGTTCCAAATGCAAAGACATAACTATCAGCATGTTTGAGTGAGGGAAAAAAGTTTACTTCTGTTGTAAAATATAGTGGAACAAAAAACCCTTTCATCATAAAGTGGGGCTTCTGTTATAGTTTTGAAGGTGAGAGAGCTTCATAAAGCTTACCTCTGCTATTTAATCCTTTGACTCATCACATTCTGTGCATAAATAACTGTTCAGTGTGCAGACCTTTTCTCAAGCCATTGGAACTGAAAAAAGAATAAACCCCATCCTGCATATGGCCCTCAGAGTAGAAGTCTGCTGGCAATCCACTGAGTTTTCACAGCTGGTGTTTTTCTTGCTCTATAAAATAAGGTGAATTTTGTTGAGTTTTCCCCTCCTCTTCTGTAGTGATTTCACTGCATCTGTTCTAATTTCGCTGCACTGTGGCTTGGGAGGTGACATTAACATTTTATGGTGGTACCATATAAACCTTCTGTGTGGCAGTGATGTACAGCTGTGGTTTTGGATGAGGTCCATTGACTTGACTTCTGGGTCAGCTTTTAATGATAATCCTTCTGCTTGCTGTACTCTCAGAAAAGCTGCATCACTAGATGTCTGATTCCTGCAGATGTTGTTCTGTGTGCTGTGATAAACTTACGTTCTGTCCATAGGTGTGAGGATACAGGTACATATACAGAACTGTGCATGTTTCAGGTGATTTCATGAAGTGAAGGAGTTGGGACAGATATTGATGGTAAATGTGCTGGTTTTTTTTCTCTGTGCAGAATCCATAGAAAAGGGGAATGCAGGAGAAGAATCTGAAAATGTTACAGTCAAATCATCATCTCTGTATCAAAGACAACATTAATGGCAGTGGTTCAGTTGGAACTAAGTCCTCATGGGGATTTACAAAGCAAAACCCAAAACCACCCCTGCAATGCCAAAGCCCCCAAACAAACCCCCCACATGCCTTTTATAACACCTAACTTGATGTCAGGTTGCTTTTTAAAAAGTTTTCTTTGAAAGACACTTGTTAACCTACTTTTTAAGATTTCAGTTACCTAACAGTGTCAAATTTAAGCTTCTACTATGTAGGTAATCCTATTTATCAATGAAAGTAATTTCTCCTGGTGATATAATACAAATAATATATTTGTTCTGCCTACTGTTCCGTAGAGAGAGACTTTTTATTTAAAATTATACCCATAACCATCAGATGAACTCAAAATCATCTTTTATAACATAATCCAAAGGCAGGCACTTGTCAGTTGTTGTCCTACCTTTGTGGGTATATGGATTTTAATAAGTGAGACTGCAAATTCCTTATGCTATGAGCTGCCAGTGGAGGAGACTGAATTAAAACCAAAATAGACCCTTTTCCTCTCAAGTTCGTTGGATGTTGGTAAATTCAAGGCAGAGATTATGTTCTTGCCAGTGGACAGAAAGAGTTCAAGCAAAATACTAAAATTTTTATCCTAAGAAGATTCAAGCGTTTTTTGCAAGGTGATGTTTGTGCCTTATATGGCTCTGGATAGATTATTTCTGTTATCAAAGCTGCTTTCATATTTACAAGTTAATTAGTTTAAAATAATATTCCAGCTACAGAAACCTAGAAAGTGGAATTACTTGCCATCCCCTGGGGTAACTTTAGTTCTTTTGGTGTAATGTCATGCTAAGATTTATATGAAAATAAATTCTGATTTCTAATAAGGTAACCATATGTTTTGTTGTTGTAATAAAGTGTCATAAATAATTGTGGCTCCTAAGGAATTCAGGCTTGCAACTGTCAGTTCTTGTGTTAGTAACTCACATTTGAACAAATTATAATCATTGCTATTAAAGGAAAAAAAATCCTCACCCCTTCAGGATGGCAGTGAAAATCCTGCTCTGAAGACGTTGAAATTTTTGTTCACATGAAGAGATTGTGGATCTTGTGTCCCCAACTCAATAAATGTTCATGCATGTTAGGGTTGCATTCTCCTGAATTGTACAGGATATAATTTGATAGATGTGTTAATGAAAACCCAGTGCCATGTTGTTGGCTACTAATCATAGTAGAATCTGACTTAAAAGCTGGCCAGTAGAGAAAAAAAAAATGCTATTGCATGTTCCTTCAGTGTCAGTGTAATTATCTTTTTCACTGTAATGACCCTTCATTGTGTGCAGGATGGGAGCTTCAGACAAGGTTTATTAGAGAAGCCCTCCTGTTTAGTCAGGAGGTACAGAAGGGGCCCCCTTGCTTTCTAAACTCTTTCTCAGAGAGGATACTGGGTGCAGCCAGATCCAGGCTTAGCACCAGAATTGGTCAGAGGTTTGAGTCCAAAGGATTGGGTAGGTGTAATTGAAACTTAATATATCTTTGTTCCACAGGGTTAAGGATGGCAAACTAGATATATTTATATAAAAATAAGTTATTTATAGTGATAGTGTTCACACTAAAAGATGTTGATCAGGATTATTTACTACAGAATAAAGGCAGTGGTGGCTACTAGTATTGTATAATTCACTATTTCTGAATCAATATCAAAGGAATGATGTTAAAGTTATATTACAAGCAGTAGAAATTGATGTTATTCACCCATACCAACAACCACCCATAGCAGTCGTGTGTCCTGGCCAGCTGTGTCAGCCCAGCACCTCCAGTTATCAGTGGTGTCATTGTTGTTTCCTTTATCAGGCACTTTACCAGGTCTGCCACATCTTCACCTCCCTGTGGGGAGGTTGGACTCTGGGCTTGATGAGTCAGGCTGGTTTCAGTGTTACTCAGCACCAAAAGCAGCAAGAGGCCCCCTCTCCTTCTGCCTCAGACAACTCTGTAAACAGGGCATCGTTCCAGTTGTTTTACCCCCACTTCAGGCAGAGCATCCTGCTGCACCTTTAAAGCAAATTGTCCCCCTGGCTGTTCCAGCAGTGCAAGAGGGAGAAATCCTTGCAATCAGTATGGGTGGGTTTGTCCTCCACACTGTCAGCAGAAAGAGTTTTTGCTGGTCTTTACTCATTAAGCCCTTGTAATCATCCTGATATTTTCAAAATACTTTCTTTTTTTCTTTTTCAAATTATGATACGGTATAGCTCATGTCTCATTCCTGCTGGCATCAATGAAAAAGGGAAACATTTGAAAGAGTTTTTGGTGGAATTCTGGTGGTTTAAACCAGACAAGTGCTTACATCAAACATTTGGCAGCAAAGGAAAGAAAAAAATCAGCATTGTTCTTCCAGTGATGATCAGAAGTTCGCTTGTGCTTGAGCTGGACTGAAGAATACTGAGAAATGTTTGTATATAATGAGGAGGTTTTGCTTGGACTTGGATGGAAACCATTACCAGTATTTTTATACAAGTTGCTAAAAAATGTGTGCTTAGCTCTCAAAACCTAAAGGTTGAAGTTCTACCTTTTTAAAAGTCTGGAGCATAACTGGAATAGTTAAAAAAGTGATGTGTGAGTGTTTATGTATACATGGGGAATGGAATTTTCCTGTTGCAACACAACAGCCTTTGGTTACCCGGGGTCTGACAGCTGCACCTCTCTCAGGGGCCTGTGAAGTTCAAAAGGGAGTTGACATAGAAAACCTCCAGTTAACTTCCAACCTAATTTTTTTGTGATTCTGTCATCTTGACCTGCATCAAGAGCACTGGAGGGTCATTTTAGATGCTGTTGAGTCTCTGTGGTTACCTTTGGCAGTGCTTGGGTTTGCAGAGAGGGCAATTGTTTTGCATTGTTTAATGTTTTGAATTGAGAAAAAGAGAATGTCTTTTAAATGCTGGTGCTTAACATTTTTTTCAGCTACTTTGAACAAACTTGATGTGTGGATTTGGTGCTCAACCTGTCTCTCTGTTACTCTTAAAGAATGATCTAGGGGCATGGAGTCCCTTTTCAAATTGGAAGTTCTCACAGCCAGTTTAGAGAGAGCATGTTGGACTGGGCTTGATTCTGGCTGTGTAAAATTGCATGTTGTAAATGATTTCATCTGTTTGCTTCAAAGTCTGTGCTGGCAATAGTAGAGCAACAGATCCTGTTTTGAGGCTGCCTAAATGTTGGCATGGGCGGGTCAGGCGAGGGAAACAAACGTACTTGTCCTACAGCACGATCTCTTACAGACTGCAAAGAACACCTTCCACCCCCCTCAGTTCTGAGAAGATAAGAAAAAAAACCTGATTTGCTAGAGAAACCTGCATGAAGGATGTGGAGCTGATCTAAGGCTAGAGAATGTAGAGACCAGAGGTAACAGATACAGTGAAATGAGTGTAGAAAATCACTTTGTTCAGGTTTGTATATAGATGTTAGGGATCTTGGGAAAAAATAGCATTAAACTCCTTGGGAACTGTTCTCATTGCCATGGTGTCTCTAGGAAGTTTTTTTAAAAAAGATTTTAAGCCTTTTCAGCTGCTTGGGTACCTGTGTGTCTGAGGCTCTGGTCCTTCCTGAGGAGATGCTGAGCCATTGGGCAGTGACCTTGGGGACACTGTGGCACTTTGCCTGGCTGTGAAGCCACAGCAGCCATCCTGGGAGAAGGTAACAGGTGAGGAGAATGACACCTTTACAGAGAAGGTGAAAATGAAAGGTGGGGGCTTTGGAGAGCCAGGAGACTTAAAGTGCCCAGCTCTGTAATGTAAGTCAAAATACAGCAGCTTTGCTGTGTCCAGAAAAGGACGTCTAGCAGATATTCTGTGTTGACCAGTTGTATGATTAACCTTAAAGGATTTGCTCTACCTAAAGTTTGTTGCAGAAGAAAACCAAAAAGGGCAACAAACCTAACAATCACTCCTTTCTCCCCAAAATTGTTACGGATTTTTTGTTTTTGAAACTACTGAAGGAAATGAGGATTTTATCCTTCAGTAGAAAAATACCTCAAGAAGTAAAACACCAAAACCAAATGGAAGATATAATTTGGCTTAATATAAAAATATTTTTAAAAATTATTTTTAGTAGGAAGTATGTTTTGCCCTTGGTGATAGCATGGCTGGAGGCTGCTCCAGTAAATATTACTATTGTATTTTCCCTTATGTGAATATATTTTGTTTCCAGTAGAAAGTAAACAAAATTGGTTCTAAAAGTACAAGAGCCTCTAAACTCAAGGCAAATGTCAGTTTATACTGACACATTTTTCTCTGCAAGATTTAATAACGGACTTACTGATTTGGTTCTGGGTATCCAAAGTTTATGTGCATATGAAAAACAAAGCACAGAAGTTAAGAAATTATTGGAAAAGACATTATTACTAACCTCAGGCTTTGGTATTTGGTTTGCTCTCTACTCTTTTTTTGCTATTTCAGCATGCATATTTTTCATACTTGACGAGCATTTCTCCTTACAGCTTCTGTTCGGATAATTTGGAATTGCATTGTATGCTGATGGTACAGGCTATGTCTGCATTAAGTGCAGTCTATTCTGAATTCATTAAAAGGCATTGAGCTTTTGACATTATCCAGATGTAGCAGGATACACTGGCATATAGCAATTTTAATATATTTGGACAATTTTAGATAACAGATTTAATAACTATAGACATTTTACGTATTTATGTCAAGTTTTATTTTCAAATAAAAATTCATTTACTTGGGGTTTTCTTTCAATGCACTTCATTTATGGAAACACATTTATTGATTTATTTAAGCAAAACAACAACATATTATTTATTGTGTTGCATAAGGAGATGTATTTTAATTGAAACTAAAAATGAGGCTGCTTTCTTCTGCTTGCACCGTTCTAGTTAGAAGAGGAAGCTGGGCCCAGTTGTACGTAAGATCTGTGTGTTTGGTGCTGTGTATCTCGGCCAGTTTGGCTGGTTTGGTTTACTGCCTGGAAACTGGGATAATAGTGGCAGCAGCATCCTTTGTTGTTGTGCCAGGGTATTGTAATGTTTACTGGATGCAGGATTATACAAGGAATAGCACAATGATACCACAAAATCAGCCAAAGTGAGTGTAGAAAAGTAATCAAACTGCTTACACAGCAATAAATAAGTTGTTGGGTTTTTTTCCAGTTTTATTTTCTAAATGTTATTGACAGCTGAGGGCAGACATTCCATAAAATATTCATGTACATATTTAATTTTTAGAAAGAGAATTCCTCTTAGTCTGTAAGATTTTTGACAGACAAATCAATTTCATTTAGGTAGGTAGCTGCCTCTAAAATGATTCTCAAAAATGTATTTTTCTAATATGTCTACCCCCATTTAATGATCTGCTTCTGTGTACCTGTATCTTTTTGCAGGCTGGTAAAAAGAGTTATAAGAAAAGTTAGTAAGACTTTGATTTAAATAATTGAAATCAGTTCAAATGTATGTACAGCATCTACAAAGGTAATCCTTATATTGATCTTATTTTCCTGTTGATTTGCTGACTCTTATAATAGTTTTAGTATTCAGTGGTTTTTTTTCCAAGAAAAGATAACTTCTCATTTTTCCAGTTGGTGTATCTATTCTTCATGTCTGAAGGGTAAATTTCAAAATACTCTTTGGGTGCTCAGTAGAAAATTTTTCAGTATCTGTCCTTATCACTTTCTTTAAAATTTTAATTTCTAAATTAGAATCTTAGTTTTCCTTCCCGCTATGGATGTTTTCTGACTAATTGCATTATATTAACCTATTTTTTTTAATTGCTTTTGTTGAAGATGTTTGCAGTGTTTATATCTTGGCTTGTTTATAACTTGTCCTGAACTCACTTGCTGAGGCTGTGTATGCCTTATATGCATGATGCATATAACATGTCCCTGTAGGGACCACTGTGTTTAATAGTAGAATATTATTTTATCTCCACTTACAGGCTTAAGAAAGTGCTTGAAAATAATTGGGATAAAATTGACAATGCAAAAATGCAAACTCCTTTTTGTCTCTCATCTTCCTTAGGATTGTTTACTTCTCTTTTTCATTTTATTATTTTGTTTCCCTAATTTTTATGACTTATATTTTCCCTTCAAGCTTTCACCAGGGGCTGTGTCTGTACGTCTTGGTGGCTGTTAGTGCTGAGATAATTATAGGAATACACAGTGACACCTTATTTGAATGTGAGTTAGTGTTAGCTCAGAGACTTGCTGTGTTCTGCAAAAACAGAGAACACCCAGCTTGCAGAGTTCGCATTGAGCAGTGCCTGTGTGCCTCGGGGCCGGCTCTGGGGTTGGGCACAGAGGTGGTTTCCTGGGGCGGCACACCTCCTCTCTGCTTGCCCAGTGCTGGTGCCAGGACTCAGTGCCTGCTGGTGCTTCTGCTTCCCAGGGAGGAGGTGATGAACTTAGACCTGCCAGCTAACGAGGCGGGTGTTCAAGGAGTGGCTCTTGCCGTTCCTGCTTTTTCTGTTCCCTCAGGAGAAGGTCACTGAGGGTTTTGTTTCCTAGCTTTTGAGTCCCCCATCCGTAAGGCAGTAAAACACAGTTCTGTGCAGAGTTGATTCAGTGCTCCCCAGTGACAGGTCTGAGTCGGTAGTTGGCATACATGAGGATGCCATGGCAGCCTGAGTTTGTTGTGGTGCATTCCTGCCTCCAGGAGTAGGAATGGTCCTGATCAGTTTTTCTCCACAAAGCTCTTCCTTACGGCTAGAATATGGGCATTGTTTTCCACCGTGAGTTTCTTAGGTGAGAGGAATTTTGCAGTACTTACATGGCCTTTTATTGTCACTTAACTGACAAAACAGAAAACCAGGCAAGCCTGTGGGAAGATGAAGATCATTGTTAAAAACTGGAATCTATGTAAACAGTTGGTTCAGTCTCTTAAGACACCAGTTCATGCATGTGAGTTATTGTTTTGGTTAAGCACTTTGTGAATTCCAGTGAAAACTGGAATTATATAATGTCTGTTTAGGAAGCACTGTTTCAGTCATGAAACATTTCCTCCATTTACTTGGGTACAAGTGACATTAACCTTTGAAGGTCAGGCTTCTGCTCTGTTCTGGAGGCTTTTTTGACCCATTACCCCTTCGGTGACTTTATTTGCTTTCCAACTTTCAGTCTAGTTAGCTCAATCAGTGCTGTTGAAAAGGTCAGTAGCAATCTGAAGTGCATCCAGTTTGTGGAAGAATGTAAGGCATAATTTTCAGTTGCTCTTTTCTGTGAAAATCGGTTCAGAGCCTGACAGTGCCACTGTGTGTGGTGATAATCTGATGATTTTTTCTGTACAAACAATACCAAATTTGGCTAAAACATGACCTGCCTTGTGGCTGGTGGGCAGCTGAAGCTTGACAAAACTGGAGCTGCTGTGCACCAACGTCCTTTTTAGCAATTAGAACCTTGCTAATTTTACATAAAAAGCTACAGAGCATTAAATATTGTGAAGATGTAGAGCTTTTACCAAACACTTGTTGTCAGGAGAACCTAGGATTGTGTTTTGGGTACACCAGGAAATTGTCATCTCAGTCTGTGAGCTAACAGATTGTGCCAGTCGTTTCTTGGTTAGTATTGGCATTATTGGATATTCAGTAATGTGCAGCAGATGATGAATTTGGAAATGAGCTGAACCATCCTCTCTCATTAAATGTTTGGAGACAAATGAATTTTAGTTTCAGATGAATAGAAATTTTTTTCCCTTATTTAACACAATATAAATAACTGGAGCTCGGTACAGCTCGGAACATCTATTTTGCAATTCACATAAATCTTGAAATGAATTAATGAGGAACATGGAAAAGAGGACTGCATCTTGGACACAGGAATCTAATCAATATGTATTCCCCTGAGCTATATCTGTTTTGTGCTGGGTTCCCATTGATTTTGTAAACAGTTTAGTGTTAGCCATAATCCCCTTTGAATATAAATCATTCCCTGGTAGTTTCTCCTGTATTTTAATTAAATCTCAACTGACTGGCTTGAGAACTCTTCCTTCAATATTACTGCTAAACCAGGTAAATTCTCCCTTATTTTCTTCACAGCCTTACTCTGACCCCTGTGGAATTTGTAGGCTTATAGAATTCTCAAGAACAGGTGAAGCTCAGAAAACCTGAGACAGCCAGAAAGTGCTGAAATTAGAAACTACAAGAAAATCAGAAATCTTGAGGGAAAACCAACTGATTTCTTTATTTGAAATTGTATGAGTTCCTGTTACAGATGATAACTCCTTACCCTTCAAAAGAAAATCGTCCTTCTGAGACTGGGGAGTTGGGAAAGGGGTCTTATACCCTCAATCTCGTTTAAGGATACAGGGAACCTGAACTATCTATTCTCTTTTCAAATGAATTAGTTGGAAAAAAAACTTGGGGAAGAAAAATTTTGGTTCATTGGTACAATTTCTCGGTTTCAGTCTGGGAAAAGACTGTTACCTTAAGAGATGATACTGAAATTATTTCGTTGTGACATAAGAATAAGTATCCTACAACTAGCATGAAAGCTGGCACTGTTATTTCTTGAAAAATACATATAATTGCAGTAGGAGGTATTTTGTCCTGTAGAGTGAAATACTGCATCATCAGGTAAACTGATTGCAGATGCAGGGGACAGTCTGAGTTCAGAATGTGGTTAAGTGCAGCAGCATCAGATGCTGTTCTTTGATATCCCTGCTTGAGGGTGGGGAGGAGTTTGTCAGTTTAAACACTCTATTTTCACTAACGCTGTGAAAGGATTACACCTTTTACCACCCTCCATTTACAGCCACCAACTGTAAAGGGAGGGTGGCTCATCATTCATCCAGTAGGCAAAACTCCAGATATTCTCACCACTCTCTTGTGCAGACAGCAATTCTTCCTGCTCCTTTCCCAGAGCCTGTTCCATAGGTTGTGCCTTGACAATCGTGTGGAATACCACATGACACCCCAAGATTAGTAGCAATAATAATACAAGTAGTAAAATAAGTTTGGATATAGTCTACCTCTACTGCAATAGGCAGATCTCTTCATTACTGAGAATTACTGCATTATATTTATTACTATATTATATTTTTGGACAGGATTTTTCAATAGTCATAACTCTTGGAAATCAAACCTGTTCCTTACAGAATAAGATGAGGCATTACTTCTTTTTGACACTATCTTTAAATTGCAACTTTATAATCCTACCCATTTTGATAATTGGTCTGTTCATATTTGGGTATCAAAATTCTTTCTGAAGTGAAAAAGATTGAGATTTTAGAATCCTTTAAATAGCTGATCAACCTCCCCCCCCCACCCCCAAACTTTCTAAATCCACATATGCATAGATGGAAGGCAAGAGCAGCTTGTCAGCTAGAGGTTATTGTTTCACTGTGTACTGGTTGTCTAAGACAGCAGTTGGACTCGGTGATGTTAAAGGTCTTTCCCTGTTTAAATGATTTTGTGATTAATATTTAACCAATGAGGTTGGCTTTAATGACATGTGAATAGTGAGATGTAAGGACGAGGAGAAGTGAGAGAGTATGATCAGTTGCTGTTCTTCACAGTTTGTGTTGTGCATTTCCGCTGGATGACTGCAAGTATCTCTCACCAAGTTTCCTCTGTTTCCCTCATCACGTTTTTACCCCCATAAAATAATAAGTGATGTTTATTCATTACCTGGAAGCCACTTTGTTGTGATTAGGAGCAATTTTGGAGGATGTTAATAGCAGGAAGGTACCACAAAAGTGTTCTAAGCTTTGATTATGCGAGTTACTTGTTTATGGAAAGAAGCATCGTCCATAGCTGTGTGTGTGCTCATACATATTTATACATGAGTGTATTTTAGTTGTTAGCTACATCTGTACCTTTAGGCTGTTGTTTAGTCTGTTGTAATCATGTTGCAATAATTAAAATATCAGAGGAACAAACAAACAAAACCTCATTTTAGTGCAGTGGGGCTTATGATGCCTGACAGATAGAAGTAATTAATTTTTTGCATGAAAAGCATACAATAGGAGTTCTGTCAAAACTGTGCTAGCTGAACTGTGCATTGAGGAGGCAATAAGTGCACTTGAACTGTGTGGCATATACTGATACACCACATATTTGGATTTTTTTTGTTTGTTCCTTTCTGGTGTCTTGTTGTACTAAGAGGCTGCATTATTTGAACAAAGCCTGGTAACATGCATGGCTTACTAAATTCTCATTTACTGTAAATACTATCTTTCCTTTCAAAAGGTGCCAGTCCTGTTTTCTCCTACATGTCTCATCAAATTTGATGCAGATTCCAAGCTCTCACTGTGGGGTTGATTCTTGTTACTTGTTTGGAGAGGTTAGCTGTGTAGACTCTCCATCACTTTTTACTTTTTCAATAGGCTTCTTGATTTTCGCTGAGATTTCTAAGCACTTTGTGGCATCCTGTGATCAGCATATGTTTTTTCTGAAACTTTTAGAGCAGCAGTTTCAGTTACTGGCACTAGAACTAGAAGTGAATAGTTAAATATTCAGATTTCAACTGTGCTTGCCTTGCTGCATCTGGGTTGTTGTGGTGTGAGAGATGAAGAGCTATTTATAAGTGGTTTAAACAGAATAGGGATGCTTTCCTGAGCCTTTAATAAATTTTTTTTCGTTTATCTGTGCATTGACATTATTTTTCTAATGTCTTACTGTTCGAAGTTACTGAAAAGGTTTCCTGGTCTCCCCGTGGGCTCCTTAAATTCCACTTGCAGTGGAAGCAGAGCTCAGAGTGGGGCCCACGGAAGCAGCAGCTGATTGCTGAGGTGCAGCATTGTTGGGTTGCCACAGTTGCCCGCGTGCTGGATCCCAGGAATGCATTTCCCAGGGTACCAGGAGTCAGCTTCACAAAGCAGTAATGATCCAGAGACTTGTCCATTGCCATTGCTCCAGGGGCAGGAGCAATGCTCACAAAGAGCAGATAAAAACTTGACTTGAATCAAGTTACCTGAAATTTATTATGGCACTTTAAATGACAGTAATCATCACATCTCAGGTGACAGCCTCGGTCACTGAATGTTGGTTTGAACTTACAAGTCATGGCAGACTGCTTCTGAGGTGAGAAAACTTTTTGTAAAGTGGGAATGTGTTATATGAGAAGAAATTATTATTAAAATAATAAGATATGTCTAATGACAACTTCCTGATGGAGCAGTTGGAATTAAGTAATTCTCAGTTATGTTTTATGTTCCTTCCCCTCATCATCAGTGTGTTATTCCAGTGTTTTGAAACATGTGGGTCTGGATCTTTAAAAAAACCCCAAAGTTCTATGACCGTGTTTTTAGGATCCTCAGCTAAGCAGTCACTGTTTTTGTTTCTGGAGGGGATGAAGGAGCTCACAGCCCTCTTAGGACAAAACTTTTTGTATCCTATAAAAGTTGCAGTGTAGTTGAGTAAGAATATACTGTATGAAGAGGACAAAATAGTTAACTATTTCTTGTGTACAAAAGTGTTTCAGCAAGGTATGAAAGCAAGCACGTGGTAAAAAAAAAAATACACAGTTCTCTTGTTAGAGACCAGCTGTTAGTTCTTCTCTGTTTGCCTTGGCAGATATCTTGACCATTGGCCTTACAAGGGAAATCTCACTGAAGAATCCTTTTTCTGAGCAAACTCAAGATGCTTCATACTTCACCTGCAGATGAGTTTGCTCTGATTGTTGGGATGATGGCCAGGGAAATAGCAGTGTGAATGCTGTAAAGTGGAGGAGTGATCTGGGTGCTCAGTGTGTCAGAACACATTTAATGGTTGGGCTGTTGCACAAAGGGAAGAAGCGGTTTCTTTCTCTGCTGTCTTGTGGAACCAGAAAAAACATTAAAAAAAAAAAGATAGAAGGTTGTTTCCTTTTGAAATAGAGGATAAATCCCTAAAGATGCTTCAGCTCTTAATCTCCAATTTAAATCCTGAGATTCTTCTGACTTTCGTGGGGGTTTTAAGGTCTTAAGCAGGAATTAGGAGCATACATGCTTTGGCCCTTTGTGCCTGTGTTCTCAGGAAAATGTGAGGTGGAGGTAAGTGTCTCCCTGTCAAATAGAGCAAGACCTCTAAGCCTGGAGGAGAGGTGGGATTTGAGTTAAACTCTTGCTATTGCATTTTTTTGTCAGCTAACATGGGCAGGGTTCTGCCCAGCAGGCTCCCTGGTGTGAATCCTATGCTGTGGATTGTCCTGCTCTTACACATGGACCTTGACATCTACCTCAGGGTGATAGATTTTGGTTGGGGAACCAGACACCTCTATATTTTAGGGAACTATTAATAGTTATATGGAAGTTGTACGCTCTAAAATTGCTGTTTGGACCGAAGCTTTTATGTCTACAGCTATGTGAGTTGACTAACTTTTAATATTTGGAAAAGCTGTGTGCATATGAGTTGTCCTTCTTAATTCCACAAGGTGTGAACTTTCAACAATTATTTGAAAATTGCAGAGTATGTCACTCTTGCACAGTTCAGAAGAAAGACCAAACTGTGGGTACTAGCTTAGCGAAGTGAGTGAGTGTCTGCATCCTTAAAGGTGGGGGAGCCAAGATGAGGCAAGCCAAGCCCTTGCTGAGATGTTATCTGAACAATCCAGCAGTAAGATTTCATAAATGTATCTATCAATACATTCAATAGATGTGATTTGTATTTGTGTTTGTTATAAGCTGATGCACAAACTATTTTTTTCCATATGAGAGATGAATGCACTCGAGACTAGTCCTAATATAACATCTTAAATTAGGTGCACAATGTAAGATCTCAATAAAATTGCTTTATAATTTCTTGTAGAATTTTATGTAACACTTAGATCCATTTTAAGAACCAGGGAGGATCCTCCAGTTTATATGTGAGTGATGAAAGACTCAGATAAATGAGTGATGACCAATGAAATATTGTGCATGTTTGCCAGTTTAACTTCTAAGGCCTGTGGTAAAATCCTTGAGATCCTTGTAACTTGTCATCTTTTCTTATATTAATGAAAGAAGATGGTAATAGGAAATAAGTACAAAGTCCAGTTGCTTTCTTAGTGCAAAAGTTAAGAAAATACCCTGTGCTCTATTTCACTTTTGTCCTCAGCCTTTGTCATACAGCTCATAAAAAGTACCAGTGAGAAAAAAAGTGTTAAAACTGGTGACAAGAAAACCAGAAATTTGTATCTCTCTGTGTCCTGGAATTTCTTGTCAGAAAAGACAATGTTTTGATTACCTGCACTGATGATCTGATGGATGGATGAGTGTTCTGGTTGGTGATATCAGAACCAGCAAACAAAAGAAAGTAGAAACATCATGTTGAAATAGAAGACACTGGAATGTGGTGTTATGTTAGAAGGGAAAAACTATTTCATCAGTCATCCATAATTATTCAGCTGGTTTATGGCTCATGCTTCATTTACTGACTTGATATCCTAACCTAAAAAGGGTTCCAAAAGTAAAATTGAAAATTGTTTGGCTCAGAGAGTTTAAAAGCTTGGTTGTCTGAATTCTTTTATTCTCTTTGAGAACATGATGCTCTTACTGGCAAGTTTCAAGAGCCAGATTTATAAGTGTTGTTTGTTACTACCTACAGAGGTCCAAGGTCTTTTAGAACTCCTTCCAGTTTTTTTGTGGATCATGTGTAATAGGGTGTTGGGGACAATTTTACAGCCTGGAATTCTTGTCTCTTCTGTGTTTTACCCATTGCAATGATGTCTCGGCAGAACCATCACTAGTACCTAAGATTTTTGCCTTTTCTCACAAATTAGCAAACCCTCCACTACTTGTGTGGCCTCACCTCTATAATGAGATCTGAGCTTTGTGGAAATGCCAGTAGATGTTCCACCCATACATCAAAAATCTCTTGGTGTTGAAGGTAAGTCCTGAGACACTGGAGTCAGGTCCTGAGGAACTAAGTACAGTTGCCCACAACTTTCTGCAATTATTACCTCAAAAGACCTTTTGTGGATCTTCAAGGAGAATTTAAAGACAGAATTCTGTGTTAAGGGGAAAAAAAACCTGTTTGTGAGTTTGTAATGTTACATAAAAGCACCGTTTTTTCAGGTCAGTGCTGTTACTTCTCCATTTGCTTTTCCTTTAGTATGTTTGGGTTAAAATTTCATGAGATGTACAAGATCAAGAGCTGGTTGTGAGTATGATTTTTCCCTGTTTAGGATTAGAATGCTCAGATGTACTGGCACAGCCATGTAGCTGTGACAAATGAGAAATAATATTAACCTGTCTCACTTGTCATTTTGTTCCTCTATTTTCTAAAAATATCTCTAAAAAATGCTTTTATGTGAAAAGCCAGTGCTGAAAGTTAGAAAACTGATCTGAGAGATCAGTATAGTACGTTTCGCTTGCTCAGCAATAGATTAGCTTAACAAAATGATTCCTGACAGATATTTGCCTAATATTGTCTTACCCCGCCCCTGCCCCAGAGATGGAAACTGTACAGCTTCCATGTGGAAAGCTATTCCAGTGCTTCGGTGCTTTTACCACGAGAAGACCTTTTGTAATACCTAACCTGTGCTGCAGTCTCAATCCTAATTTAATAGGATAGTTCAAATAAGAAAATAAAAGAGTGTTCCAGAGAATTACTGTTCTGTCTGAGGGTCCAATGAGTCACTATATTTTTGCAAAATTAGGCAAACTTCATTGTGAAAGAAGTACCAAATATAATAATTTTTTTGTTCCCCTCTGCACTGCAACACATCAATTAAAGCATTTCCTTCAGATCTGGACAGATTTGGATTTGCTGGAAAAAGCCCAAGGAATAAGCAGATGTTGAGCTAACATAATCTTCATTCACAGAGTTTGTGGTGTTAGGCATTTGAAGAGGAAGATGCACCACAATCATCTTCAAGTGCATAAAAGGCTGCAGCAAAGCAGCATAAAATAGTGCTTTTTAGCCCTTGTATTTGAGATGTTGGGTGTTTTGGTTTTGTTTTGTAAGCTGTTTTCTGGAAAAGCAACTGATTTATCAATTTCATTTGTTGCTCCCAGTTAGTATCAGTGCAGTTTATTTCTGTGTAGGTGTCTAACCTTGCCCTTTTCAAATTGCATTTTTTTTTTAAGAATTGTGTCTCCAGTTTATCAGAACACCTTCAAATTCTTATATTCATCAATATTTTCATAGTTCCTGCCAGGTTAGCACTGTTTTGTCT
This sequence comes from Onychostruthus taczanowskii, assembly GCF_017590055.1. Taxonomy (NCBI): domain Eukaryota; kingdom Metazoa; phylum Chordata; class Aves; order Passeriformes; family Passeridae; genus Onychostruthus; species Onychostruthus taczanowskii. The sequence continues at coordinate 672,384 of NW_024498784.1, forward strand.
GTTAGCAAATTTTGTTTGCATACTCCTTTTTTCATAATCCAGGTAAAAGCACTGAATAATATCAGTCAGGACAAACCCTGTAGCAATGGTGCTTAATAATATTACATTTTTTAGCATTTCAGATTAAAGCAGTTCACACCTAGGTGCATTTTGGAATGTAAAGTATTGTGTCAAAAAGGACTTAAAGCAAATTGATTGCAGATATTGGTGAAGATGACAAGAGATCTTTGCTCATATTGAAGCCTGACTGGTCTGGGCTGTTGGTCATGGCTGTCAATCTTGGAGAAAATCCTTATGGCAGTTGGTTTGCATTTGGAGCAAATCAAATCACTACATTGTTAAAATAAAGAAAATAAAAAACCCCCACCTTTCTATCTTCTATACAAGCGAGTGGTTTTTATTGTAGATGTCAGACAAATTTAATAATGTGCGAGACAGATAGGACACTTGCAAGTTAAACAGAAGTTGGACTGCATATGAGAAAAATGTTTGTTCTGACTACATGAAAAGCAGTTCGTATAAATAGTTTTTTTCAGTGTTCACCGTCTTGTGTGGCTTAAGCTTTTTCCATTTATAAAATAAATTATGACTGCTTGATTCAAGAATTGCATACTATTATATGGTTGAAGAAAAATATTTAATCATAGGTTTTTGACACTAGTAAGAGAATCAGTCAACACATTAGTTGAATGTATTAATCTTCTTTAATCTATGGTACCTACAGGTGTCTAATAGAATGTAAAACTGTGGTTTTAAATTAAGATCAAGGGAAGGAAAAAAGGCTAAGAAGTATTTTAACCATTATAAGTGAAAGCTATTCCTGAATGCATGGTAGGCAAATTATTGTTTTACCTTTTCAAGACATACCAGCAATAACTTCATCGAAAAGGAGGTGGGAGGTGGGCACCACCAGGAATGGTTCATCTCTTGGGTCTCAGTTTGTCTTTGTTACCAAGAGCATAAGTCTGCACAGGGATTCCACTCAAGGTTTTAAAGTTTAGGTGAAAGAGGGGGGAAAGAAAAAAAATCTGAATAAAGTATTAGCATGAAAATAAGTGAGTCTGCTGGAAACACAAAAGTTGAATGTCAGTGTGTGACACTCATAAATTGCTTGTTAAAAGCACTGGAAGCTTTTTTGATATCAGAAAAATAAGGTGTCTTGCCATTGTCAGCAGTGTTGCTTATCTTCACTCTTTTCCCTTTTATTGGTTGAGATGATCTGTATAATTTTTTTCTCCCACAGCCTTGAGAAAGCAGAACAGAAGGAAAGCCAGAAAAGCGAGGGAAGGGAAGATTTCTGAGAGTGATGTGTTTCAGCCCTCCCCCTCCTCCCCTGCCAATGGTGGTATCTAAAAATACAGTAATGCAAGTCTTCTAAAATGATAGTTGAGATAGGGTGCACTCAAAAATAATGCATTATATAAAATTATTTTTCAGAATAACATGTGTTTAGAATTGCTTTTTCTCAAAAGTTGACTTAATCACTATGTGCAGTCTTCTGTAGAAAAGAGCTGAGCTAAGGCAAGTGCACTATTGGTCAATTTGACATCAAAAACTCTCATTCCAGTGTCTTTATTTTTTCTTAGCATAAAAATGTTCTTACATACAGAGAGATCTATAGCTGATATTTTCCTTTTTCTTTTCTTTCCTCTGTCCCTTGGTAATTAGATTGGATTAGGCTATTTCTGGGTATAAAATTTCTAAATTGCAGAAAGAAGTCTAGCTTATATTTTTCAATTTAGGCTACATTTGCAGCTAGGAAGGCACATGACCACTCCTGGCTCCTTTTTTAGGGAGTACAAGGCTCAGTGTCTTGGCTGGAAGAGGAGCTTGACCATTTCATCATGACCCATTTTACTCTGCTTTTGGCACTGAAGTGACATTCATTATTACTGACTACTTTCCAAAAAACATTGTCCTGTCTCTCAGTTGTGCCATTCTAAGTGAAGTCAGGTGTAGAAGTGGAGAGTGACAATCTAAAGCCTGCGTAAATCTAAAGTGTAAATCTAAAGCCTGCGTTTCGCTGTCATGTATTTAGAGCTACTATTTTTAATATAGATGTTTAATATAGATTTTTTGGGTAAAGAAATAGTTATTGAAGGCCTTTTTCTGGCGTTCAGTGACTCTGTAGTCACTGGAGCTATTTATCTGGTTTAAAAATTACTTTTCTGTTGCGCTGTTGCAAAATTACTTTGTTTCTCAAGGGGAGGCGTGCTGTTTCTCAGGAGAACACTGTACCCCAGGTGCTACTGTGGTTGCCATGGCAGTTTGGTAGCAAGCAACCTCTTAAATATGTTACTACTGGCAAAGAAATGGTGTCTTTTTGATCTTTTTGCCAGATGCTCATTTTGTAGAACACTCTACACAGAATTGTTAGATTTTTGGGATAAAATGTTATTTTCTGTCCCCTGAAATGTCATTACTTTTTAATAAGTATTTTTTGAGCTAGTGACACTTAAAAAATTATAAAAAATGAACCTCCTATATTCTTTGAACCTTCTTGTAGAAGATGTTTTGGTAACTGATATGCAAGTGTGATTTACCTAGCTGGTTTTGTTTACATAATCTTACTCAAAAGTTAGTTTTCAAAAATGTGCATTGCTTATTGAGAATACCTGCTTTAATTCTGTTTGGAATCTGTCCTTTTTTCCTTGTCAGGTTCTGGCATGTAAAGCAGAACAGTGTTCTGTGCCTGAGTGCTTGTGTGTGGAGAGAGGGTGGGTAGGAGGACAAGTGAGCCACTTGCTCTTTAATAACTGATTCTGTTGACTTGGGGTTTTTTATTGTTGTTGTTTATTTTTTTTCCTTTTTATCTTCTGAGCAGTCCAAAGAGAATAGTTGTGGGTTGTTTTGTTTTTTTTAGACAAGAGTCTTGGGTAGTGCTGTGACTTAATAAGTAAAGGAAAAGATGTGAGGATCTCTTGACAATGAATATATTGGTATTCTTCACGCCTAAGCATCCGATAAAATGGAATACAAATGAAAGGACTTAAGGCTAAACTGCACCTTTTGGCGCTTGTCTGAAGAGGAAGTGCTGCTCAAACTCGGGATTATCACAAGAGGTGTCGTGGCCCAGGGACCTCTCTCTCCCCCGAGACCTTGTTCCTGTGTTGCAGGGTTCTGCGAGCAGCAGGGAAGTGGTGACACACTTGCAGCAAACTGTGAGGGTTGTGCTGGCTCCTGTGGAAAGCCAGACGAGCCATTATCTCTGCACATCCTCCACATTTCTAGTCCACCTGCTCTGGGTGGGAAGGTGTTGGCATCTATTGCATGAGAGGATTTATTATGACATACAGCATAAGGAAAAGTCACAGTCAAGCCCTTAAGCAAGGTTTGCTTTAGCTACTCACAAATTTTTTTTTTTATATTATTATGAATGCCGTAGTGAAACTTATTCAGAAGGTTATTCTATTGCTGTTCTGCAATATGAAAATAAAGATGTAATTTAAAACAAATGACTTGGCAGACATTGAACACCTAGTGAGGTTGTGCTAGTCCCCAGTGCAGAGGGTCATCAAATCAAATATTGTGGCTGAATTTTGAAGTGCTTGGATAACTTTATGACCAATAGTAGCATTTGTAGTTATGAAAGGTAAGATCATCAGCTCTCATGCTTCAAGGCATAAGGTAATCGTTGCAGCGTTACAGGAGGGATATTTCCCTGCTGAGCAGCATTACACAGTTAGTTATGTACATTATGAGGTGTGTTCTTTCCTCTGATATAAACCATTAGCCAAAAAGGTGACACTTGATGGCTGAACAGGTTATTGAGACAAACCTTATATCAGCTGCCATGGGGATATATTTCTGTGTGAAAGGGTTCTGTTGCATCACATAATCCAAGCTGTTACTTGGAGGAGCGTATATCACTAAAATCATAGAATGGGCTCCCATTTTGTGCTTAGTAACTCTTGAGCTGCTGTGAGAGGCTTATTGTTACCATATGTGTGAAGGATTGTTTGTTGCTTGCATAGTTGGTGCTGTCTCCTTGCTCCTGCTTGGAGGCAGCTTCACACCTAGCCTGCAGGTGAGCACTGCACAGTTTCAGGGGTGGCAGTGGACAGCTGGGCTGGGAGTCACAGCTGGTTCTGACTGTGCCCTCGGTGATGGGCTTGTCAGCACGGCTGGGTCCTGCCCAAGGCTTTCTCTGCCCCTTTCCACATGGCTCTTGGATTCCTACCATATTTAGAGCTAGCCATGAGAAGAAGCTAAGCATAGCAAGGTTATATACAACAAGAATCAGATATACTTAAATGTGTTCTCAGTTTTTGCTTAACTAGGCTGGAAGGACCAAGGTTTCCTTGCTTCTTGTGAAGAAAGTTATTTTCCCATTCTTATAATCTCAGAAACCCTTTTCTGGGCATTCTTACAGTTTAGTTTTGAAAACAGGTGACCATGAATCACCCCATTATTTCAGATGAGGTCCAAGCAGTCCTCTGCATTGACTGAAAATGTCTGATAGTCTCAGAAATTCATCAGACCTTTTTACAGCTAGTAGATAACAAATAGGTACCTCTTAATCATTCAATCCAACAGCTTTCTTCTCCATTTCTTAAATCTGATGAACTCCAGTTTAAAGCAGAAATCCTCATTAGCTTGTCTTGTCATTATGTACTTTTTGCTTTTAAACTTCATCCTATTCAGTTTTCTACCTCACAAGGTCATCTCATTATCTCTGTGTGATGATCTAGTCCTCTTCCATGCTCATAATTATATCATCTTTGCATTTCATAATCCAGTCCTTGGATCAAGGTTGCTAATGAATGTGTTAAGCAAGATCCATCCTAAGACTGGTTCCTGAAAAATACTTAGCAATATTTCTCCATCTTTAGAACTGCCTTTTTTTTTTTTTTTTTTTTTTTTTTTTTTTTTTTACCACTACATACTCTTGTAGTGCCTCCCATAGTTTTCTATCCATATTATGATGTATTCTTGTATTGCTCCTCATTGTCTGCCTTTAAATAAAGATTTCATAGGGAACACTGCCAGATGCTTAATTCAAACGTAGATGTATTAGTTGTACTATTTTGCCCTTTTCTAAATAGTTATCAGTCTTACTAAGAAACTCATCATGTCTCTCAGGTGATCTATTAGTAATGAGAATATATTTCTTTTTATGCTACTTCAAGCCTACCTCCATGCCCTCGATTACTGCCTCTTGCAAAGTCTGCTGTAGTCAGTGTCAAAATCACTTGAATATGCGTTTATCACTTCTCCTTTCTTGGAGTGCATCTATAGTTAGTATTCCCCAGTCTTATTTTTGCTTGCACTGATGATCGGGGATGCCCAAAGAACAAAGTTTTTAAGTAAAGGTTTATGAAACTAACTGGTATATGGGGAAAACTTTAGTTCCCATTGTGTTATAAATTTCATTAAGAAACTTGCCAGTGAATTTGTATTTTTATCTTCTGGCTCCTTTAGTATGCTGCAAATGTTCCTGTCCTTGTGGCATTATTCTTATGAGAAAATGGAACATTTGTCCAGGTTTGGGGATACACAGGTAACTTTTCATTGAATCTCTATGAGAATAAGTCCATAACTAGTTCTTCTCTGTATTTTAATCTGTCTCCTCTGCTTAGCTGAAATGAGCCTTTCACTGTTCAGTCTGTTTTTCTTTGAAAGATTGAGCTGAGGTGCTATTTTTATGGTGTGACTAATTTAGGACACCTGCCTTACCTTGTTAATCAATCTCTGTTTTTCTGTCCTTGTAAGTTTTTTGCTTGCTCCTGGTATCTTCTTTGAAGTGCTTCTTATCCTTGATGTTCTTTTTTAATTTCATTCCAAACAGTTTCAACCTTTTGTTAAAGTTATATCTCTATATTCTTGAGCTCAGTGTAGGATTATCAGTTGTGTTAACTTTCTTATGCACTCAGAGTTCTCTCTGTTGAATTTCAGACCTTCTTTGTAGGCTTATTTTTGTATATCAACTTGTCAAAAGATAAGGCGGTCACAACCATTTGATTAATTTCTTAATTTAACCAGATTTTATGTAGGGTCATATTTTCTGTTGCTTTTAAATTCTTCACCCTGATGTTGTCTCCAGTGAGGCTCAGCTGTGATTTGAGGTAAAGAACAAGCCTGAAGAATTTGCAGCATGAGTTAAAAAATTGCAACCTGACGTTGGAAAAATCACTATAAAAAAAGATGAGGTTTTCAGTCTTTTTTTGTCTTTTGATTTACTCCCAGTCAATAGCATATGATGACAGAATTAATTACTCCAGGCTTCATATACATTATATAGCTTTCTGTTTTCTACTCTTCATTTCTGGAGATCGATGACTACTTAATGCTATAACTTTTAATAAGGCATTTTATTTGATTTAGAACTGTCTTCATTTTAGTTGCAGATTTATAATGGTAGTTAATCAAATTTTATTGCACCTTAATTAACTTTAAAATAATTTTTAGTAATGAGATTACAAATTTTTAAATTTTGGACATGCAAAAGGACCTCTTTGTTTGAACTACCTATAGTTTTAAAGAGGAACCTCACATATATAGTGGGCATGCTTTTTAGTGCTGAAACACATAATAAAAAATGAGATAAGTGAAAAGAAATTATATACATTTGATGCACTGCTAAAGTAGAAAAATTATACACATTTCTGTGTAATTACTGTATCCACAATCAAATTATTTGACTTGTTGCAATTCTGTTTCTTCTGTGGAAGGCCATGGCTAGCCAGGGTGTAACAACTTCATGCCTGTGATGCATAATTTTTGTTTCCTCTTGTAAAACATGCCAAACCCTGTTAAAGTCACAGCTTGAAAATCAGTTGCTGTCACACAGGAGTGGTAAAAAGAAAAAAACACCATTGGTTCTTATCAGCCTTTTAAGTTAATTGCCTACCTAAGAGAGCTTGTTCCCAGAACCAGGACAGCTCTTTTTCTCATTGCATGCTGGTGTCCCAACATACTGTTTCATTAATATATTTTTTAAAGTCTGATTTTTCTGCCAGTGTTTTTTGAAGCTTTCCTAATAAATTCCAATTTTTCTGCCTGAGGTTGTGTATCCTACAAGTATATGTACAGAGGTTTCTGTGTGTAAGTTTGCTGCCGTTGTTCTGCATATGCCTTGTTTTGAAGACTGAGTTAGTGACAAACTGTACATTTAAAATATTTTCCAAAGTGAAATACATAATAAATTTCTAGAGAAATACCTGATCATAGAAATTGCCCAAGTGTCCTGCATTTGGCCTGCTCACAGGAATTTAAACAGTCACATTTTAGGCATTAGCTTTAGGGAATGTCTTACATTTTTAAGTTACACTCTTAACTATAGATTGGACAGGAGGGAGAAGAATACAGGGGCAAGATTACCTGTGAAGTTAGGCTCAGGGTGAGGGGAAGAAAGGGATAATTCAGAATGTAAGAGCTTGCCTCTAGGAAAAATTATTGTCACATTTAGTAAAAGCTCACTTATGTTGCAAGCAATGTAATGTGTAGGTTGGGGGATCAGAGAGACTGGAATGTTGGGTGAGGCTGTGGGCTCCAAAAAAATAACTGCTCCTGGGAGAGAAACAAGAACTAAAAGGTCACCTGGATAATGTGTGCTCTAAAAGGCTGTAATTTTGGTGTCATGAGAAGGCCAACCTCCCATTTCTGGTAGTGGTGGTTATAATTTATAATTTTTTTTTTTTTTTTTTTAGAATTTGAATTATGTTTGTTTGGTTGTATAAAACCTGTTGGGGATCCACATATTTGCATTGGAACTAGTATCTTTGAAAAAGGTATCAGAAAAGGTACCTCAAGCTACTACATTTAAAGTGATTCTTCAGAAGCAGTAGCCAGTGTTTCAGCTGTTTATAGAGTAATTAACAAGTATTAAGATGTTATGAAATAGACAGAAGTGGGATGAAGAGTTGCAAATGTTTGGGGAGTGCTGTAAAGCAAACAAAAAGATCCCAACAGAGGAAACACACCCCCTCAAACAGGATGTTGATGTTGCCTCTATTTAGGCTTCTCCAAACTCTGATTGGGATGGTCTTCTGGTGGGAGAGACCCATGTTCAGACCTCTCCACGTCATCTTCTGTGTGTGGCACTTGTTCCCTTGCAATGCAAGGCTTAAAAGTGCTACTTCAGAAATACCACGCTCTTCAAAAAAGATTTTATTCGTATTAACTCAGCTCTGCTTTCTTAATTTGCTGTAAATTAATGAATACTTTCTGGTAAGTCAAATCTGTATTTTTGTCATGTGATCTATTTATTTAAAATGAAAACAAGTCATCAATCTCCGCTAAACACCCCCCAAAAACCCAATGAATGATTTCTAGTACTGGAATTACTTGCTTTTTTTGATTTGTGAGCCAGTCAAGTTCTGTGACCTCTCTGTTCCTGAAAAGCTGCCTGTTCTGCATTCCCGATCTCCTGCTTTTCTTGTACCAAATTTGTCTGCTTTCATTCCTTAGGGAGAAACTCCCAAGTTATATCTGTAGTCTTTGGAAAGCTCTCTAAAATATTTAGGAGTCTGAAAATGACTGACAATCTCACTGTTCCTAACAGTACAAACTGGGGATATAAGCTTGGCAGGGAATAAATAATTTTTTATTGTGCCTGTATTTAGCCTCTACATTTTTTATCTTTTCTTTTTCATGGGTACTTTTGGCATAACTCACAGGTAAGAAGAAATTAGTGTAGTATAGTGATCTTTTCACACTTGCCACAGCTATAGTACTACATGCTGCAGTAGACTCTGAACCTTACAACCTCTGAAGAAAAGCTATGGAAATATACAGGGGGAGAAATAAAGCAGGATATTGCTGCTCCCTGACTGCTGTCATATGTGTATAGTGGCATTTACTTAAAAAGATTAAGATCCAAGATTAAGTCTGCATTCTAAACACAAATTGCTGTCAGCTTAAGAATTTGAGAACTTGCCAGCTGTGAAGAGAGAAATTCCCCCATCTGTCTTTGCCACTGAGAAAAAGCAATAATGGCAGTGCATGAGCGTGAAGGTCTGGACAATGTTGAAGCTTTTAGTCTTGACCTCCCTCTTTTTCTATAAATGAGCACAGTTTTTTCTTTCAGAGGCTGATGGTGAAAATGGCATCTGAACACTGAGGCAAATACACTTTACCAAAGGACTGGTCACTGCACGTGAAATAATTTCACAGTGTAAAAGCCATTTGTTGATGTGCTTTCAGAAGTTGTCACTTCCTGTGAGACATTGCAGGTAGGGTATCTCTTTGAGCTCTAGAGTTGAGACATGTGGGCAGGGACAGACTGATGTTCAGAAGTGCTTGTACAGTCCATGGTGATAGTCTAGGCTCTTGTCAGACATCAGGGGAGACTTACAGACTGATTTCCCAAGCAGCTCTTTGATTCTTTGTGTAGGTTGCCTTTTTTCTCTCTCAAATTTGGAAGGAGTTAGCCTGATTTTCTCCTCAGTTGTCTGAGACACCATGGTTTGTTGGGCTATTCCTGGTGGTTTCCAAAGGAATCTGATGGTCTGCAGCCTCCTGCCATCATGGCCCCAGGGCTCTTCAGTGGTGGGGGAATTTAAGGATGTAGTTGATGAGGTTGATGAGAAAGGGCAGATATGGCCATGCTCCTCCTGTCCTTCCAGGCTGGACAGAACATCCCAGCCAAGTTGGCGTTCAGGTGGTCACCACGTGTTGCAGTCTAGGCGCCCTGTCAAATCCATGTCTGGGAGGGCTCTGCTCGTGTGAATTATGTTACTGCAAGGGCAGTCAGATTGTCAGGGCTTCATGTATTTATGATGGGATTGCTGGCTGGTGGGTTTGTTATTACACGTTGTCTTTTGGTCCTTTATTTTTTGCTGTGTCTTTGCTGGTTGGGGCAAACAGGAGGCTCATAGCAGTGAATCAAATAGTTTTTAATTGTGCAGCTTTTCTCTCTAATGATGCAATGAGATGATTTTATATTTAATAGTATAACTAAGATATCAAACCCCAGACTGTGCACAGCTTGGCTTGCCTTTGTGGGTATAATACACTGCAGGGGATAGTTGATCAGGTAAAATGCTGATCTAACATCTCTAGCTGGATGGATGTTCCAGTCCAACTTGGATGGAAGATGCCATGCTGAAGAGCCTGTCTCTTTCCCAAGAACATCATTGCTTTGTTCTGCAGCCATATGTGCCCCTTGTCATGGCAGGCTTAATTTCTTTGCTCTCTAGTCTTCTTTTTACTTTTAGACACAAAACTGCTTACAATTACCTCTGCTGAAACAAAGACAATTATATCTGTCCAAAAGTGCTTTTGAATTAAAAAATGTCTTCTATGTTGTATGGTTAATTCAGAAGTCTAGCAGTCAGAGAGACTATTCTTTCAAACCAAAATACATATTTCCTCATATTGTACATCAGTTTGCATCAAGATATTGTCAAACCATCAACTTCATTATGTCTTCAAGATGTCTGGGCCTTTTGGGTGGGTTCTAAGACATCAACAATCAGTATTTATTTACACAGACACCAGATAAAATGGCAGATTAAAAGCAACATTGATGAATTGCAATACTGACAGCAGAGAACAGCTAGTGAGAGATGCTGTCAGTAGAAGAAAAAAATATTTTTTCAAAGTAGAAATAAGCTGGCTATACCTAAGGGAAATTTGGTAAGAAATATGATTCACTTTGGTCACCTCAGAAACAAGCTGTTCATGTTATTATATATTTGAATTATTATTAAAATATTTTGTTACTGCATCAATAACATGGTTAATCAGATGTTTTAATATTTGCTATTATAACACACTAATTTTCCAACATAGAACCAAATATAGATTTTAGCATATGGATAATGATACCCTGAATAAGCTCTGGTATTTACCAGTCAAGTCTTAAGAATTGCCTGTGACTTGAGTGAAGTTGGATGCTTTTGAATTTTTATCTGCCTTGTGTTAGTGCCTGTCTTTTGTTACTGATTCCTGAATAAACAGGATAAACACAGCATGCTCAAGGAACACAGCCCCTCCTGGATCTGCATGGGGAAACTTGGGCTGTTTTAATTTATTTTGAATTTTTATATATGGATACATGCATGAATACCAGTTTTTGAAACAGTATGGATGTCAAATATTTGGGGTTTTTTTAGCTGAAAATCTGGTGCGCAGGTGTTCTAGTGCAACTCATGAGCTGGGGTCTTGTCCTTAAGCCAAGGAAAATATCCTGTACCCATCATCTGTGGTGGATATCCCATGCGAGGAGACGCGAATCTCGACTCCATGTTTCAGAAGGCTGGTTTATTATATTATGATATATATTATATTAAAATGATATACTAAAACTATACTAAAAGAATAGAGAGAAAAGGATTCATCAGCAGTCTAGAAAGAACAGGAATGGATTGCAATAGCAAAGACTCCTGACTCTCCGAGAGTCCGAGCCAACTGACTGTGCTTGGCCATTAACTAAAAACAACCAACATGCACCAATCCCAGCTGCGCCTGTTGCATTCCACAGCAGCAGACAGTTATTGTTTACGTTTCTTTCCTGAGGCCCTCAGCTCCTCAGGAGGGAAAAATCCTAGCAAAGGATTTTTCATAAAATATCATAGCTACAATCATCCATGATGATGTGTCTTCCTTTTATTTTAATAATAATATCACATTTATGGGGGATTTATCAAAATACAAGAATCTAGTACCTATTGGAAAACATCAAGAAGATGTGTATAACCTAGAATCAGTGCCCATTGTGTTCTATGTAATTGTATTTATAAGAAATTTATATCTGTCTTCTTTTATTTGGGAAATCTTTATGGCCCTATGTAGACCTAAAAGTAACTCAATGACAGTGATTTCACTATTCCTGTATAGTTTTCTTCCTTCATGCTTTCTCTAAAACTGTTTTAACAGTTCTGGGATAGTTTAACAAGGTCAAAGCAGCATATGATTTTACCCTTCAAAAATCTTTGTGATGATTCAGTAGCAGGGTTCAGAGCATGTGACACATTGGGTTAGAAAATGTAAAATTAATAAATAGAAAGCTATTCAGAAAGCACTCTAAAAATGATGAACAGCTTGTAGAAACTGATTTATGAGGCAAGAACAGAAGTTAGATAAGTAGAGGCTGGTTGAATGGATGGACTGAACGTGTCTTCATATCTATACATGAGCAAAGAGGAGCTTTTTGTGCATTCAGGGTTGTGGACTAGACAAAAGAGGTGTTTTAGGGCTGTCAAGATAATAAGAGGGAGGAACTACAGAACAAAGTTGTTAAGATCTGTGAAAAACTGGAAGGTAAATAGAAACTGATTGTTAAAGAGAAAAATATATATACACATATTCAGCTTTATTAAGCTAGTCAGTCTATTGTGTCAGTAGATTATTTCACTTCTTTGTTATTTGGGTTTGTGGGTGCCCTAGAGGAGGATGAGAAGCTGATCTTTATTGGAAGAAGGTGGATGACTTTTTTAAAAAGTCTTTTTAAATCTTGAATATCAATGCTTTATGAGAAAGCAGTGTGTGCTCTGTGTACAAGTCTTGTTATTGTGAATTATTAATTCTTTCTTGACATTTATTATACCCAGAAACAGAAATGCAGTCTAGATAGAAGTCGCTCCTTTCCCTTGATTTCATAGAATGTCAAGTGAATTGACTCAAAAAAGCTGGCGGTTGTGTTAAATGATGAGTTTATGACTCTAAAGGTTTCCGTACCTCACTCACCTTAATGAAAAACAATACCTAATTAATTAAAATTGCACCTATCAGCTGTTAAATGACAGTTACTAGCACCATTCTTGAGGGCTTAAGTGGAGTAGGAACTTGAAAAATCTTGATTTTGCCGTACCATAATAAATGTGTCTATGATTCTTCGTTCTTTAGTACATAAGACATAACAAACGTGGTGATAAAATTACTTACATTTTTTTTTTTAATGCTAAAGGAAATAAAATTCTTAGTGTACAATAAGTAAATTAAGTGAGTTGACATTGGCTACCTGCCAGGTGGCTGCCAAACTGCTTTATCACTCCCTTCCTCAACAACACAGGAGAGAAAATATAACAAAAGGCTCATGGGTCAAGATAAGGACAGGGCGATATCACTCAGCAATTAACATCATAGGCAAAACAGACTCGACTTGAGGAAATAAATTTAATTTACTGCCAATCTTATCAGAGTAGCATAATAAAAAATAGGAACCAATTTAAATCTCCCCATCCTCCCTTACATCCTCCTGCAGGGGTGTACCTCTCATGTCCTCAATCCTCTCTGCCAGCTGCTCTTGTGCAAGGCTTTTTACCCTGTTTTCAGTACACCCTCACAGAGGTGCTGCTGGTGTTGATGGGCTCAGCTTGGTCAGTGATGGGTCTGTCCTGGAGCTGGCAGGCCTTGGCTCCATTGAACATGGGGCTGCTTCTGGCATCTTGTTGCAGAGTCCACCCCCTGCTGCCAAAACCTTTCCATGCAAACTTAATACCGTGAAATGAGGGTTTCTTTTCTGAAGAAAGGCATGTGGTACATGTGACAATGGCATTAATTCTGAAATCCTCTTTCTATACTTTCTCAGCAGAAGGAGCTGTTCTAACTGTTTGTTTTAAGAAGGATGACCACCTTTGGATTGTGATACAAGGAAATGTATCCACTGTTGTGGAAATGTTTTGTGCTTTTCTCCTTTCAGTTTTACAGTCATCTCCTTTCAGTTTTACAGCCCATCAGCAGGAGCTCTAGCCTGTCCACGTTGTTTTGTAACACGTATGTGTATGTTAACATCTAGGCCCTTACTTCCCTCTTATGCTCAGTTTCATCTCTTCCCAGCATTAAGGAAATGTCTTTTATTTTGTCAGCACTGTTACTCTCAACCTTTTTGAGATGCTCCCTTTGCTTTCCATCAAAGGGCAGACATCATACAGAGGGAAATACAGGCAGTGGCTTCTCCCTTCACTTCTGTTTGCAGCAATCCCAGAAGTGCTGTTATTCGTCTTGTGGGTAAAGTGGAGGTTTTCATGGTCACTACCTTTCTGGAGGTGATTATTTTGCTGCTGCTGTGCAGGAAAGCAAAGGATATTCAGGAGAGGGACACACGCACAGAGCACAGGTTAGTGGAACAGTGTACCTTAACGTACTAAAGGAAGAAGTGTTAATTACTTTTTGAAACACATTTTTGTCTGGGATTTAAACTACATGTAGCACTCTGCAGCAACTGGGTGTGTTGGGGGACCAGGTCCCCCCAGTGCCTGCTAGCTCTCTTCTGTACTTGGCAGCTACAAATTAATATTTTCCATTTTATGCTGGTATAGGCATTGACTTGCATTGACAAGAGATTTGTATTCTCAGTACCTTTTTCATTTACAAAATGAGAACTTTGGTGCAGGAAAGATCTCAGAGACTCTTTAAAGTAGGGTCTTTATTATATAGTCTCATGAATGCTATGTAGATTAAGTTTACTTTGACAATTATCACTTCATGTTTTTCAAAGTCTCTATCAGTGGGTGTATATTTTCATAGCATCCTGTCTAGTTTTATTTTATGGGTAACCTCATGCTGTGTGCCACAATGTGATGAGGTTACATTGCTGTTAATAAAAAGTGAACAATAGCTTGAAGTATAAGTGAATGAAGGTGGAGGCATTGGAAACCGTTGGGATGAGGAGTATTTTGCATTGATTTTTGGTATTGACTTTCTATCCACAGCTTGTCTAGTTTTGATGTCTTTATTTTTTTTATCATTTGTTTACAACTAATATAGAATGACCAATGAAATCAGGCCAGAATTTGCTTCTTAATCAAGATGATGAAAATGCATTAGATATCTATAGAAGTTTCCATCTTTATATTGATAATGGAATCTCACATGGTTTTCATAATGGTTCTCTGCAGAGACAAAATACATGAAGGTTTCATCAACAGCAATTTAAGAGTTACTATTTTGCAATTAAATAAAGCTTAATCTAGCATAAAAATTTGAGTCAGAACACAGCAATTGGAATCAGTAATGCTCATTCGACCCTCCTTTTCTTTCTCTCCATTCAGGGTGAGATCTTTGTTGATTCACCTTCCTCTGCAGTGTACAAATAAGTACATACACACAGACTATTCAGTATGTTGGTTCAAAGCCCATTTCTGGACTTTCAACAATTTATTATTCATTTCTGGGCTTTCTGCTAACTTTCACAAGGATTACTTTAACCTATGTTAAAGTATGTCTTTGCCACTGCCCTGCTGTGCAGTCCTGTATTTTACAGAGAATTCTGCTGGCTTTTGGAAGAACTGGTAAAAGCCAGCCATGGCCATGCTGGAATTGGGTGTTACTGCTGATAACATACTCTGAAATTTATGTAATGATGCTGGCAATAAAATAGTAATTCACTATCACAATTAGCAACAAAATGCTGCCTCTGTTCCCAACCTCTACTCCCGAAGGTGTGCTGTGTTCTACAAATTAAAACCCTGCTTCTGGAAAGCTCGGGAAGCTTGTTTGCAGGAGGGCTCTTGGCAGGAGGGCATGTGCCCATTCAAGGTCTCCCATTAAAGCGTGGGGCAAGCTGCACATCCCTCACAGTTAGCTTTCGTGGCTGGGAAGGACTGGCTCTGCAGCTCTCTGCTCCAGCCTTTGTGCTCTGACCACTTGCCTTGTTGGAACTCAAGGGAATTTGTGAATGTATTCCTCAGTAGCTGATACTGATAAAGGAAATATATCTAAAACATATATTGTAAAGCACCCTATGATGATGGGCTATGAAGTAATTTAGATGAAGAGTTACTAAAAATGAAATATTAAGGATGTGAGTGTTCCAATTTCTTCTTTTTTTAACTGCAGCTAAGCATGTGACTATGTTATCAAAGGGGAAGGCATTAAATCACCAGTTCAATTTCATAGCCAAAAGCAAAGCAATTAAAATAAAATTTATCCTAAGTGTTGAGGCAGGACTTTAGGTTCCAGGTAAAGAATATTTTTATGATCAGCTGTTGGATTCTCCCCCACCCCCTCTTACTGTTCCTCTTATTTGTTTCACCTCAGGTTTTGCCTAAGGAATGCAGTACTGTTGCAATCTCCAAACCAGAAATGCCTCCTTTAGTAACTAGTGCTATAAATCACACCTGATTATCATATTTGCTGATGAGAGATCCATCTTGAACTTTTCAGTTATGTCAATTAAGATTGTGTTTATAGGGAAAAATATTTGTAATATCTAAAATTACGTGTTTTTATTCTGCTGATGTTTCATTGTTTATTTTTCCATTATAGATGAAATTAAATTTAAAAAGGCACAAACAATAAGATTAGATTGCATAGCAAGGATGTGGAACACAAAAACGTGTTTAGCATGGCTCTGAGGGATACTCGGAAAGGAACTGTTTTGCAATGATCCATAATTTCCTTATCTGAATATGATATTAGTCTTTATCCTCTGTGGAACCTGATTAACAGGGAATAATCTGGACCCATGAAAATAAAACCAGTAAATCCTCTATCACGTGGAACCACCTGGTTTGAATTATGTGGCAGTGAGGAAGCACTGCTGCCAACTCAGCAATGGTGATGCGTCTGCCACTTCAGTGCTTCCTCATGGATTTTTCAGCAGAGCTGGATAGGAGAACAAGATGTAATGGAAACAGCTGAATAATGAATTGCTGAAAAGATGTTAAGAGAATAGTTAGGAAAATGAAGGCCATAAATAGGATAGGGCACAGTTGGTGTTTGGCAGCATGGGACAATGTTGTTCTGTAGCCTCTGTGCTGCACAAATAGTCCTTGAGTGAAAAAAATACTTCAGTGCAAAATTGTGGAGTATTAATTTGATACGATTTTTGCTACTATCTGTCTCATTTATTATAACAATATATACTTAAAGTCATTATAAAATACTAGACTAATAGTTGTCCAGGGCTGTAGGTTTTTTCAAACATGATAAAGACACCACCCCAAAAAAGCCCCATACAGTTTTCATAAGCGTTTAGTTTTTCAGAGAGCTACAGCATCCTTCAAAATGCCACAGTAAAATGTTGCTGTGGGCACAGGGATTCTAGATCAGTTACATGGGGAGCCTTCTACAATTTATCATTTGAAGATAGCATCTGTGTGGATTTGGAAGAGTAAGCCAGCCAATATGGCAGGATGTGTATAGAAGGAGAAAAACTGGGTAAGAGTACTGGGCAAAAAATAGAGAGTGAAAGAAAAATGGTGGATGGTGGCATAAGACACATGCTGATGGAACGAAATATTTAATATAATTACTCTCAGTATAATGGTATGAAGAAAGAATTGCTCATTTTGATATAATAATCCATTGTTCAACCCCAGCCATTAGTAAAATCAGATAGAGGGGATTGAAAAGGTAAGGTATGAGCTGAATGAAAATGAACAGAGTTATTTCAATGTATTGTACTGCTTGGCTAATATTTACCTATATTAGGTAAATGGAAGATTAGAAAAAAACCAGCATTTCCCTCACCTCTTCCCTTCTACGCTCCCTCTGTGTAAGCATCCACTGGTATCTCTCAGAGTGTTTGGAAAGATTAAAAAATAACAATAAATAAGGAGGTGAATCTTTTACAGAAATCCTACATTCCTTTTTGGATAGCAGAATTTATTTCATCAGTGCTTGCTGAGATCCAGGAGTTTCTTTCAGAAGTGAAATCAAAGCCAAAGCAAGCCTGGCTTCAGGAGTACATTTATGTAGTAAAGTAGGAGCAGTCATTCTAGGGAACAGAGCTATTTTCCTGAGAATGAGGTGATTATTTTGCTTTGTTTTCTAATGGGCAGTAATATATTTGTGAGCAGTAGTAGCATAACCTTTTATTTGTAGCCGACTTATGTAATGGTAACTTACAGCTAAGCATGAAGTAGTTAGATTTAGAATGAATTCTTGTGCATTAAGAGCCTTTGAAGAAGAAAGATGGGTGAAAGAGTTGTACTAAGGGAGAGTACTACTAAGGGAGAGTAGTCCAGTTAGATTTATTATATATAACTCTTTCCACTTATTTCCCTGTGGTAATTTGGTGAGGTTTCTAATCCTGGGTTCTAGCCAGGGGAAAGCAATTAGGTCCCTCTGTGGCCCAGGGAAACAAACTGTGCTGCGCTGGTGAGCACCACTGTAAGGGAACGAGCTTCACAGATATTTACACATTTCTTGGTCTGCATGGATTTATGAGGGAACATGCTCAGATCAGCCCCTTGTCATTGCTCTGGGTTTCAGCATGGGGGTGGTGGAGAAGTGTCACAGTGCTGACTCCAAACCTCAAAGCCTGCAGTTGCCAGGAGATGTGCCATGTTGGCAGCTGGTGACAGGACAGCTCACCATTTACTGTTTGGCTTATCAAACCATCTTTGGTGGAAAAAATGTGTCCTGCATACGCCTTGTGTGATAAGCCTTTTTTCCCCACTATCTTCTCCTCAGCAGCTAGGAGATTCCCAAAACATCTCCTGCATTCTGGAAAAAATATACATCATACCTGAGGGAGGACAGGAAAAGCCAGTGGTTTTTGATGTTTTCTGTACTGTTTAATTTCTGTTGCACTGCCAAACATGATTATTATGGTGAATTTAAGCAATATTTTCTTTGTTGGCTACATGTCACAATGCCTATGCAAGCATTTATTATATCTACAAGGATGAACCTTAGGAACACCAACATTTTACTTATCACATCTGTAGAAATGTTTATTTATTCCTAAATTAACACTTGGAGAGAAGCCTTAAGGAAACTTCTTTTCTGAAAAAGATAACATGTCCAGGTATGATTATTTACTAACTTTGAAAAAGTATGGCTGATGGATGAAAGCATTTATAATGTGAAATATTGAACACAACATCTTTCATAAAAATAATAAAAAGAACAGCATTTTTGGAGCTGTTTTTAAGATAAAATATGTATGAAAAAATCCCCTAACATCATTATGAGACTTACAGCTACATGGGCTTATTTCTAATTCAATATTTTTATAAGAGAATCTTTCAAAATACATTATATTTAAATGGCATTCTTTTTCTGAGCTTCTCTCTTACCTTTCACTGAATTTAGCTGTTACCTGCTGCAGAGTCCTTGGCAATATTGCCAGGACCATGGCTCTGACTGTGGATAGAGAGAGTACAGATCTCTGCTGCTTTGTGATGTAGTGCTGTTCTTGGGAGATACAGCCATAGCTCTGTAACCCCTGAAATCTCCTGGGTATGACTCTACAGAGAGCAAACATCTTCTCCTGTTGTAGGCTTGCTTCTGCAAAGTTCTGACACCCAACAGCTCCTGTAGGGCCAGCACCAGGTTATATGGGATCACCTCTATTTTAGTTCAAGTGGTCTGATTATCATCAGCAGAAGTTGCACAGAGTCACAGAACGGTTTGAGTTGGAAGGGGCCTTAAAGAGCACGTATTTCCAACCCCCTGCCATGGGAAAGGACCCCTTCCACTAGAACATGTCCAGGGATGGGGCACCCTGTCTCCTCTGGGCATGCTGCTCTTGCCTCACCACCCTCACATGAAAGAAGTTTTTCCCAGTGTCTAATCTAACCCCACCTTGTGTCAGTTTGAAGCCTCAGAATGAAGCAGTTTCTCAGTATTTCTCCCAGGCTACCTGCCATTACATCTTGCTCTATTCAGAGCACTTAATACAGTTCAAGAGGCAGCAGTCATCATTGTCTTTTTTTTTTTTTTCCCTTCCTGAAGGACACCGAGTCATTTCCCTGAAATACAAAATTCTCACTTCAAGTAGCTGCTGGTATGCCTGAGTATGTTAAAATACCTGGGGTGTCAAAGAACCTCTCTGCCATAATGTCCATGAGAGCATGTAATGAATGTTCCTCAGAATCCAAGAATCCCTTACAGCAGAGTATCCTCCAAGTCATTGATCTGCCTTGATGGAGTCCAAGGGGCCAGGGAGTAGCTGGAGAGCAGGGAAGGTGGCACGGACTTGGGTAAAAGTCCTGAATCCTGTTGGCCAGGTAGACTCCCAAAATGAGAAGTGTCTAGCTTGTTACATGACCTCTCATAAGCCACTGTGGGGAAGAGCAAATTCAGCAGTGTCTTTAAAGAAAAATCCTTACACCCACTCAGGCACACTCCTTAGTAGCCTGTTCTGCTGCTGTGCATTCTAAATAGAAATATCAGTATAGTTTCAAAGGGTAATTAGAAGAAAAAAATTAAAAGGCTTGAGTAATCCCGGATAAAGCAATCCTTTTAAACTTCAGTTAGTTCTAAACATCACAGCAGCTGCTACAGCAGTACAAGCAGAATTTTTACTTGTTTTTCCTAGTTGCTTTGGCATGTTGGAGCAAATGACTGAGCTGCTGCTGTTAGCCAAAACCTGTTTCCCCAAATGTTTCATTCTGCTTTCTGTGATTATTTTTAATCTGCATTCTCTTAAGCTGTGTTATTATATGCGAATTCTGGCTGCATATTTTTTAAAATAACTTATTTGCAACTGTCAGAGATACCTTATGAATAAGTTATCAACCATCCCTAAGAACTAAAGCTGCAAACATTTTTAAAAAAGTAGTAAGTCTGTGAACATTTTCTATTAATGTATTTATCAAATGAATGCACTTAGGGTTAAGAAAACTGTTCCTTTATATTAAAAACAACACCACATGACTTCTGTTTTCTTTGATGTTAACACATCAATGGCAGCTTTTGAACTGATTGAAATGATCTTTTAGGAGAGCTTTAATTTAAACAAACTGATTTTATCCTAAGAGATCCCAGGGTTCTTTGGGACCATCCCACCAAACCAGTGCACGTAGTTTGCCAGTGTAATGATGGAAAGCACAAAGGAGAGTGGAACTGTAAATTTTCAGTTTTCCTTAGAGAGAAGCAGAACTTAGTAGCATAATAAAAGGAAAAAACTTCTTGCTGAGAGGGACACTAGATCATCTGAACAGCAAGATTTTTAAAGGGCTGAGTGCTGCCTTTCATGATAGGATTGTGTTGTTTTGAGGATTGATGACCAAAATAGACTATAGATGAAATTCTCTGACTCCAGAGAGTCAGGGAATTGGTCAGATCAGGGCAGATTCAGGCAATGGAAATCAGTTATTTTTTTTAACTTTCATTTTTTTCAACAGAAAATCATAACCTTAAGTAAAGGTGCTGATTATTTGTGTATTATTGTAAGCAATAAAGGATGGAGTAGGGATTGTATTGTACCTAGGCAATATTTTAACATCTAAGGCTTCACTAGGACAGATTTTAGGAAACAACCCTGGGCAGTTTACTACTGTAGCTGAGAAACAGGTAGCAAAATGTTGTGATCTCTTTTTGAGAATAATCAATTGCTTCCTTGAGTGTGAATGGTGAAAGTATTTAAGCTTACTACTGTAGAAATAAAGACCCGGAACATTCCCTTGAATTTTTATTTTTGTGTTTCTCAGGAATGTTTGTTTGGGGCTAGTGTGCACTGGAAAGTATGACTGTTCAAGTGTGAATTGCATGTGAATATGTGCTTTAAAACTTTCATCTGTTTAGTTGTTTAACCTGATAGTTGTACGGTTTCCATCCCTAGAACAGCAGATTTGGAATATTGATACTCTAGTACTGATCATAAAGTGGGTATAGCAATGTAAAGCACTTTTATGCTGTGCGCAGAGGAAGAGGCTGCACCATTTTAATGGTGCTCTAAAAGTCAAAGTGATAATACTTCCTGATATTATTATATTGATAGTTATTTTATTGCCTTTGGATTCCCAGGTGATGCTACGCCAGCCCTAATTTATAAAGGCATTTTTCACTACTTAGTTTCTTAATGACATTAGGGTAATATTTCTCAGCCTTGTTGAAAGGGACGTTTTTCTTTGGCTTATCTGCTCTTGCTTTGGGCTCTTTCACTGCCTCTGAATGGGCAGTAGCTCCATCCCCAAGACAGAGTTGTACTGATGCCCTGCCTTGGAGGAGATGAATTGCTAACAAGAAGGCAGGTAAACAGTTGTTGGTAAACAGTTTTAAGGCTAGCCTAAACATTTGCTGCCAGTAATTAGTCTCTTCTTGCTCAGGCAACTGGGGGAGGCTGAGCTTGTGCCAGCTCGTGGGGAACTGCTGACTGCTGTGTCTCGTGCTTTATGGCTCCCTGAGGGTTCTGGTGCACAATGTGAGAAACCAGGCCTGTGCTAAAGGTAAAAACCAGGTGTGTGGGGTATGTTAGATGCATGAGATGTGTGAGAAAGAAGACAGGCAGAGGAAGGGTGAAAAGATAAAACAGAAAGGCAAGCGGCGCTGAAGTCAAGTGAGTTTGACAGTGGAAAGGAGATAAGAGCAGGGGAGGGCAGAATCAGGGAGAATCTGGAGAGCAAGCAAATATAATGAACAAGGAGCAGCTAAGTCAGTGGAGTAAAAATGGCATGTGTTCATTTTAGCATAAGCATGAGGTGGCTGAAATTTTAGGGTCTGTCTCGTGCTCCACTGCTGCTGTTCTCTGCTGTTTCGGACACTTCACTGATATGATTCCATCAGCTTGTGAACATTCTTTAAGATTTAACGTTACTTGAATAGTAACACTGTTTGATTTCACATTTTAAAAAATCCTGATTATGTAGGCCAGGGTCTAATACCATTCAAGTCAATACATAGTACTGGCTTGAATAAAAAGAGGGGAGGGGAATCCTCCCCCATATTAATAATCATGAATTACACATCAGAGCTTTCTGCAAAGCTGGGTTTTTTTTTCCCCCCCGTTTTTGATTTTCTGCCTTTGCTGTCCTACAGAGTTCCCAAAAATTCTAATTTAGTTTGGTATAGTCCCCAACTGGAAAGTGAGTAACTGGGAGATAGTTGCAAATTGGTTATAATAAAAATACATAATCTGTTACTGCTCTGGAACACTTCATAATTTGTTTCATTTTGTTTTGATTTGTATGTTACTGTCTTTTAGTAGTAAAACTGAAAATGAAGCCCCAAACAACAGGTGATGACAACACTAATGTGTAAAGGGATTATTGTTAAGTGCGTGGAAAGAGTGGTGTACAATTCCAGAGGCAGAGAGTGCTTTGTTTCAAAATTGTTCCCTCATGGTTATTACAGGACTAGCGGTTTAAAAAACAACAGGTCCATTTCACCTTGGAGTTGAGAAACTAAATTCTCAAACTCCCATTGCCATTCGTAGGTATTGTGCCTTCTTTACAGCTGAAATTATTTTGGTTTGATGTGACTTATCGGGGAGGACAAACAGCAAAGAGATGCTCTAGTTGAGATCTGGTGTCTTGTTGTCATCTTTAAGCATTACAGATATTTAGTAATAGGATTCTAAATCAAGCATAAAGAGAGTTAAGTGGTTTGGACAGTTTGTAAAGTACATTTGCAGATGAGAAAACCTCTTTCCTGGGCCACGGTTGAACACCATTTGCATTGTCTTCCCCTCCCACCTGGTTTCCTCGGCTGGTATGAGGTGATTCCTGTCAGGTGCTAAGCAGGCAGCTCCACTGAGATACTTTCTCTGCGTTTATCCCAGCGTAGTCACAGCATTGCTGAGTGCACTGGCACAACTAATGACAGGCATTATCTTTTATCATTGCCTGTGAGTTCACATACTCTGTTTATTGCAGTAGAGTCATGGAGATAGCTAATTAGCTCCAGGGTGTGTGAGTAATGCTGTAAGGAGAGCTCTGCACTGACAATGAACCCTGTTTCACTGGCTGCTGAGGAGACACTGGAATCCAGCAGGGTACCAGTCCCTTCCCAGGCCAGCCCACCCTCTAACACACCAGACCTTGCTGAAAGCTGGAGCCCAAATGTCTCTGTTGGTGCAAAGTGTGAGCTGATGTAGGTGGAAGCTGGTGATATGTGCGTGATAATTATGCTGTGTCAAGTCTCATTTTAAAGACCATAAGTATACCTTTTTAAAAGAAAAACAAACTACTTCGCCAGCCTAGAGAGAAGCATAAATCATGTATTTTTGTCACCTCCAAAGACCACTGGAAGATGAGCTTTAATATTTCAAATGTGACAAGCAATCCATACGCATGAATCACAATTTGAGCTCCATTACAGCTGAACTGATATATAGCACTGTGTGCTTTATGGGTTTTACTCTAACAATATTAAGTAAAAACGCAAAGCTTTTTGTGATGAATACCTAACCTTTTACAAGTATTTGTAGCACTGTGGTCCAGAGCAACAGATTTAGTGTTGCCCTACAGGCTTTAATAAGAAAATTCTGTTGCCAGTTTTGACCTCTCAATATTGTTCTCTCTAAAGAAAATGCATGTATTAGTGGAAGGCTAATACTGCAAAGGTAAAAGAAAATCTGAAATGCTGAAAGGGTTTATGGAAAAT
Organism: Onychostruthus taczanowskii; assembly: GCF_017590055.1. Taxonomy (NCBI): domain Eukaryota; kingdom Metazoa; phylum Chordata; class Aves; order Passeriformes; family Passeridae; genus Onychostruthus; species Onychostruthus taczanowskii. The sequence goes on from NW_024498784.1 coordinate 696,546, forward strand.
GTAACCCTTAAAGATTGCAAAGACAGTTAAATAAATGAACAAAGTTTGAAGAGACATCTTTTTTTTTTTTTTTTCTTCCTTTGTTAGTCTCAGACTTTTTCTTCCTGGGCTCTGGAATTTCTGCAGCAACTCAGTGCCAGTTAGTTTTGCTCAATTCTTCTATTTATAGTCAAGTCATCACTTGAAGTCGTTAGTCTCCTTTTGAGATATTCTCTCATGGCAGTATTTTCATATAGGTAGTGAATTTTCTTTTTATCTCTGGGTATTCTCATATTTTTTGTTGCAGCAACCTGGGCCATTTTTGCAATGAATCTAAGTTCAAATTCCTTCACCTTTGAGACTTTTAATCCTCTCACTTCCCCTTGAGGGAATACAGAAAAGTGTAGTGAGGGAACAGGAGATGAAGGGTAGTGCATAAGGTTAATTTTCAGGTGAATTGGTTGCTGTTTTGACATTCTTGCTTTCTTTGCAGGTCTCTTTTCATTCCTTTTCCTTTTATGCTAGAAAATTATTAGATATGCAAGAGCAAAACTCCTCAAAGCTACGCTCCAAAAGCCTATTAAAAATAGTCTGCAAGCAGATCAGTGTGAACACACGTCAACACCTGAGAGTTTCCCAAGTGGCTCTTGCACTCAGTGGTGTGATAACATGACATGTGGGAGGATTTTTCCTGGCTTTTATCTTTCATATATTGATGCTCCTGACTTTTTAAAATTCATTTTATCAAGTGGCACTGCAACTGAAACAACAGAAATGCAAGAATGAGATAGTTTGAGGTGTTTGCAGTGGTATACAAAGTATTTTGCCTCCAGGCCATAATTTCTGATTCATCCCAAGTTGGCAGCAGTCAGAAATTGCTGCCAGCTGTTTGCTGGCCAGCACGAAGATATTTAGCTGGTAGCTGCTGCTGGACAGATGTCTGTAATGTGGAAAGTGTGAGTGTAGCTGGCATGTGTTTCATTTTCAGAGCCTGGAAAATGGGGGTGTATCTCAACTGCAGCTGCTTCAGTTTAGGAAGGTTAAACAAGACGCCTGATTTTAGGTAACCAAGAACTCAGCATGTGCACAATTAAATTCCCTCCCCCCATTCTGGGGCAGAATGCTGATGTTTTGGTGTTCCCAAAAGCATTGTGTGGAGGGAGAAGGGGTACTGTAGATGGCTGTGCAGAAGGGTGTGATAGGAGGCTGCACTGTGGGGTGACCTCTCCTCGAGCTGAGGAGGTTCTTCAGCTGTGCTGTCAGTTGATACCTTTCCAGAGTGTGAGCAATCAATAACAAAAAGAAACTAATAGGAGGAAAAATGTCTCTGATTCATCTTTCTTTGTGTTGGACATATGTAACACTAGAATTAAATATTTTGAAAACCATGAATTACTTCATGTAAAATCTGCGCTGCTAAGCAGAAAATCTATCCTGCTGAGAAAAAAAATAAAGAAAATTCTTCAGTATAATGTCTGGTTTTGTAAAAAGGAAGGGAGAAGATTTTACAGTTTACAGTATGACAGAGCTTTGGGATATTTAAACAGGCAGTAAAGGAGAGGTTTGACTCACTATTGGGAAAACAGTTTTGGGTTTTGGATTTGCAGCAGCAATAGAGATTGCTTAAGTTGAGACATGAGGTCAAGCTTTTGCTGCTCCTTGATAATGTGGGGTTTTTTTGCTTTGATGTGATGCAAACCATAAAATGGGCTTAGGTGACTGGTTCAGTCTTCTCCTTGTGTGACATGTGGAGCTGGCAGAGAGCCCTGGCCAGTAACTCCTGCAGCAGAACCGTGTGTCCAGGTTCTGTGCATTGCCAGAGCATTGCCAGAGCACTTGGGTGAGTCTGGAGGTGTGGAGAACTCACTGTTCAGCTGGGCAGCGGAATCTGTTCCTGCGCTGTCCTGGCAAACCTTGTGTGGCATATCTGACCAGCAATTCAACTGAGCCCAGGCTGTGTGGATTACTGTGCCCGTAAGACTTAGGATTTTCAGTATTGCATACTTTGACACTATTTTATGTGTTTGAAAACTGCATCAGTTTTTGGTTTTTAACATTGGAAAAAAACCCCAAATGTGTGTTACTTTTCCAGAATTAAAAAAAGAAATAATGTTTCATGAAGAACAGTGGGAAGGAACACATTGCTGTGATACAGGAGTTTTAGCTCTATTTTAAGGAATGTTTTTTTACTGAATTTGTCTTGTTTTTTAGTACTAGTGTTTAAACAGATTGCCTTTGGAGTTGTAAATGGAATTTATTTTCTGTAGTGTCGTGTTATTCATTTCACTAAGTCCAAGTTCCCTGTGTGGTTCTTCCCTGCAGACATTGATGAGTGTGCTGCCAAGATGCACTATTGCCACGCCAACACTGTGTGTGTCAACCTGCCTGGGTCCTACCGCTGCGACTGCGTCACGGGGTACGTGCGCGTGGATGACTTCTCCTGCACAGGTGAGCTCTCAGCTGCAGCACTGCCACACTTGCCTTCTGTCTAGCCCCAAATGCCACTCAGCAGCTGGCCCTTTGCCAGGATGAAGTTTAGGCACAGGTAGGGTGGATAAATGTGGTAGGAAGTGCCTTGGGGTTAGCTTGGAAGGTGGCTGAGGAAGGCCACTGAGGGCTCTTGCCAGCCAAGACACAGTCCCTTTGTGTCCCATATCTGCCTTCTGTGTGAGGTGCAGAGGCTGAGATCACGTGTGTTGTGAGAAGAAATAAGACTTCATCAGCTGAAACTGGTCAGTGGATTGAAAGATGAGAAGTTACCCAGGAGGAGAAGCTTTCTGGACAGAGCCGAGACAAACATGCAAAAGGAAACTGAAATGTATGAAGTTCTTAAATCCAGTTATTGTTAGGTGGTTTGGAAATTGTTGTTAATGCTGAGAATTAATGTCTCAAGAGCTATGACATGTTGTTTAGAAAAGACAGCAAGTGGATAGCATTAGACAATCTACCTGGTTTTTTTAAAGATATCTATCTGCCAAATGAGGTCTAAAAATTCCTAGTGGAAAGTAGGTAGGACCTCATTTCCATTTAGAGGTTTTTAAGAGACCGTCTCTGGCAGTCTCAGAAAAATGTGAGAAGCTGCTGAACTGCTCATCCCAACTCCATCTAGCTGAATAACATCTTTCAATGACAATGCTTCAGAAAGTCTTGATTTTGGGATTATTTTGATGGTACACCTGTCATGCAAAGGAGGAAAATATTAGGTAGGTTTATTGAAATGGATATAAATCAGCTTGACACATGTTTAGAATGGTGTTGGGTGAGCTGTTCTCTGAAGTGGAAAGATGGCACAGGAATATTCAATATCGGAATGATTTTCAGCCTGGAATAACTACATTGTAATGCGTGTTATCCTTAGGGAAGGTCATAGGAAATGTTGACTTTCATGATGACAGCATGTCTTTCAGCTAATATTATATACTTTATAAAACTGTAGGAAAGACCTGCCCACCTCTTGAGAGATACTGATACTAAATAGCTGTCGAGAAGCTGATTTTTATTTTGCCCAAAGAGTTATTATTTCTGTGTAACCTGTCTCTCTTCACTTTTTCTTGATCTTTTACAATGTGACATGACAGATTCAGACCTTAAATTCTGTGCTGTGTGAGGTATCAACCTTCACAGTGATGGGGAGAGTGATTTTAATAATCTGACTCTTTCTCTTCCATATATGCTCTACTAATTTCCTAATGTGCCTTTCTTTCCAGCAAGGCACTATCATTAGGCATGCAAAGGGTATAGACAGCAAGGCATTTGTGATACACCGAGAAAGTGTGAAGTAGCAAGACAAGTTGCTTGACAGTAATGAGGGAACATTCACTTAAAGAGCATGCACACAAAGAATCCAGAGCAGATAAAAGAACAAATAATGAAACGCGAGAGACAACTATTTCTTGCAGGTTTAGTGTCTTGCAAAAATCACTGCATTTTTGACATTGTCATTAAAAAGCAGAGCAAGTGCATTACATAGATCAGGAGAAACTTGGTTCATTGCTTGATGTATTTATAAATAAATGTTTGTTATAATATTAAATGTAATTAAGTACTGTGCAATAGAAGCACTAATCCTGTCTTTGTATTTTGCATTATGCTTAAACTATGCTTAGACTTCTAGCAGTAATACTAATGATTAAAAAAATAGGCAGCAAATACTTAAGTAATTACCCCTTACACTGACAACAAATGTTTAGCAGGAACCATAGACTGTAGCTATTACTCAGGTCTTTAAAATTTTGTTACTCTTTGTTCCAACCAAATGGATGAGAAATTTTCTTGCTATTGAACCATGCATTTGGAGACAAATCTGAAAGCCTGAGATGGGTTGGTTTTTTGATTAAAACTGTGTGTGTGTGGGGTAAGGCTCAGATGGGTTCAGGATAAAGATGAAGTTTCAGATATAAGTGCTTTAGGCACATGCATGGCATTGCGTGTGTTTTGTACGCTGCTGAGCCTAAAGCAGAGTTTCTCCATGGAGCAGGAGATATCTTGTTTTGGGAAGCCTGAGTCTGGTTCATCAAGGTATAAAGTCATTTGCAGTTGAGCAGATTCTGTGTGTTGCTGGGCTGGTATATGCTTGGTGGCTGATCCCCAGCTCTTGTAGCTTTCAAAAGGTGGAAAGGATGTGGAAGGTGTAAATCTGTATGTGGAAGGTGTAAATCAGAAACAATTTTTAAGCAGAAAGAAATGTTTCCATTTGATATTGAAGGGGTTTTATCTTTATAAAAGGAAATTGAGTGATTGCTGAAATGCTATGTCAATTTGAATTGAGCAAAATAAAATTCATTTGGATATTGCTGAATTTTAAATATGCTGCTTCCAGTATTTTCTTTAAAACACTGGATCTTAGTGAAATTGAACTAATTTGTACAGTTTTGATGTTGCTGAAAGTTTTTTTCCCAAAACAATTTTTGGATAATAGTTTCCAACTGTGAAGTAGGAACTTCTGTGGTTGTCAATAAGAAGCTGCTGTGTTGGAAGATGTGCTGATTGCATAGAAAATGCAGTCATATGGACAGAGTGACTAAAACATTATTCTGGATGAAGTCTACAGATATATTACACTCTCACCTATGACTTAAAATCAAGTACTGACTATTTTAATAAATAATCAGTGTTCAGTCTCACATAAGCAAGACCTGGGATGATGAGACAGATTAGTCAGCCTCATAGTAATAACTTCAACCTGTGTTCACCAAGAAAGGTACATTAGTGGTTTTCTGCTTACCTGTTCCTAGGGCTTTGTGCACTGAATTTTAATTAACTTGTTGAGTGAAAGATGGTTTTATTAAGAAAAGTTACCCTGGAATAGGAGCCTGCTTTTCAGTCTCTTCCTGGGACACTGACAGGTTGTTTATCTGTTCTCTAGTAAATCACAGTCCTGTCCATTCTGAAACTGGCAGCAAGATTTGCTGCTCCAGATGTTCTCATTTGCTGGAATCTACTGATTTGTAGCATTTGATTGATTCTCACATGTTTTTACCCTGGTTGCTTGTTGAAAAATAAGTTCTCTTGTGTTGCTTTATTCTAACATAGCAGTTTGGGAAGCAGTTTGCTTCAGAAGTGCATTATTTCATTTTATGCTTTTAAAAGCCTTAATAATTGCTCAATAAGAATATAATACTTTTATTTTTGATGGGCTTCATCTGTCCTCTGATATGATGTTAAAAATTCATGCACATGATTTTCTGTAGTTTGAAACTAGAATATATAGTTCTTATATCTCACTGCCATTCAATCAAGTATGCTAATGATTTTTCATCTTAATAAGCTATAAGTTACCTGTAATGACCTCATATATCATGCTGCTAGGAAGAGAAAACAATGTGGGTAGGTTTCATCTCGCTTGGCATAATGTTGGCATTTTCTACAAAGACAATCACAATGATCACAAAAAAGTTTCCTGGCCTTTAACAGCTACGACAGCCATTTAAAATATAATGACTAATTTTGCAATTTTCTCCTTGCATCTGCATGGAACACCAAAAACTTCCTCAAATCCTGCAGTCATTCAAAGTATAAGTTTCATTTCATGTGGTCACTACTGGGCTTGAACACTGTATTTTGTTTCATTTGGGGCTTTCTTGTTTGCTTGTGTTTGTTTTTTTTCTTTTTCATTTTTTAAATTTATTATGAATATTCACTGACTATGTAATAAAGCTTAAAGACTTTTTCAAATGAGAGTGCCAGGAGACTTTTCATTCTCTATTTCCATGTGTTATTCATGGCCATTCTTCTAAATGAAGAAGCCTCCTTTGGACTTGAGAATGTCTCAGCTAATTTTGTCCAAGTTTTATCGTTTCAAGAAGTAGCATGGAAAGTTGTCTGGCCATCCAGCATGTCAGTAGTACCCATTCTGTCAAAATGGGGTGAGACCTGTGCGAGCATCCTCCTCTTCATGCACCAAAGCTATGCTGTCTCTTTGAAAATAATCCACCTCCATAATTTACTGGTCTACATGATACTTCAATAGTGGACTGTGCTTTAACCCTCTTTCAGTCCTGATTTGCTGTGATAATATTTCCAGGATTTTTTTAACCTTTGGTTTCTCAAAACAATGAGTCACTAAAATATTAGTGTGTTACTTGCAAAAAGTAAGTTTCTATCTACCACAGAAACAGGAAGTATTTTCAAAACACATAGTTCAGTATTCTAATTCTGTGAAAAAATAGATGTTACGTAGAAATATATAATTTAGAAGTCTTAGAATGGAAGTATATTATTTAGAAGAAGTCTTATAATATAAATCTTAGTCTTGAGTTTATGTTCTAATTTGATTTACAGTATTGGTAGAGAAGAGGAAGTAAGAAAAGCTCATGATTTTGACTGGTTATCCCATAAGTCACTTCACTTCCATCCTGTGTGGTTTCTGGGGCAGCATTCAGTTTTGAATGTACTGCACTTTTCAGAACAAGCCCTTCTCCAGCACGTTATTAGAAAAGTTGTGCTTAAAGCGTAGAAGAATGTAAGAGTTCTGAGACATCTCATTTTCAAGGGAAAAAATCAGAAACCCTTTCTCCTGCTCTTCCCTTCTTCCCCTCCCCTATCTGTGAAAGGCAGCTCAACCGCAGAAAATCCCTGCTGTGGTTAGAACAAATGTTCAAATTGTTTGTTATTACTAAAATTGATGCCTTTGTATTTTTGTTGCTGGGCTTTACCTGTCAGGTTCAAGGTGGTGTGGTTGACTCCGTAACAATACTAATAATGCAGCAAGTTTTACTATAGTGAAGTGGCAATCTCAAAGGGCAGGTTACTGGCCTCACATCCCGAATCAATGTGTGTGTTTGTAAAAGACCTGAATGAAAGCCTTTAGGTAGGCAATTGATAATGTGGTCACTCTTTGAAAAGATAGCACTGTTTTCTGAAATCTAATCTAGTGACCTTCTTTTCCACTATTTCTTCTTTGTGAACTAAATTTGCATTCCAGAAAGGAACATTGTTATTTTTGGTGTGGCACTTGCACTTTCAAAGTGCTGTGTGGGGTCTTGGATGTTCAGGGAGGTCAGTAAACAAACCTTACTGCTGTTCTTGTGATGGGCTGGGGTTGGTGAATTGATACATTTGCCTGCTAGCTGAAAACATCAGTCTGGGGCAGCAGGCAGTGAAGCCAGGTCTGTGGTGGAAGTTTTCAGGTTTGTTTTGTGCAAGAGCTCTCTTTAGATCTTGCTGTTCTAAAGGATATCATTAGGATCTGGATGCAGTGGGGCGACCCTCTCCGGATTCCTGGTACCCACCAAAGCCTCTCTGTCATTTCCCTCTGCAACTGGGCAGGGGAGAAAAAATATAACAGAGATTAATTAGTTGAGATAAAGACCAGGAGAGATCACTCACTGTCTTGGTTTGAAAAAACAGGTGTCTGCTAAGGAGGGCAGGAGCTTCCCTTGAAATGGAGAATGCAAACCCCCTCCCTCTGAATTGTTATAATTTTGAAATTAAGGGGGTCTCAGGCAAAGGTATGGGAATAGGAATGACAGTTCTTTATCAGGGAAAAAAAATAAAAATAAAAGAAAAATGCAGTAATACAAAACAACACTGATAGTGTCAGAATAAGACCTGTCCCCCTGTGGGTCAGGATGGTGGCACAGTCCCATCCCATGGGGGCTCAGCCCTCCTGCAGTGCCAGCTGTGGTTCTGCTGGAGCAGGGATCCTGCACAAGGCTGGAGTTTTCCTCTGAAGGTCCAGTGGTGGTGTAGATGGGCCTGGTCTTCCTCTGGGAATGCAGTGGAAAAGAAAGCTGCTCCTCTGGGAATCTAGTGGATAAAGGTTGTCTGAGGTTTTCTAAATCTCAGATCATATCCAGGTAGGAATGCTTGGCTCCTCCCCCTGGGCAGCGCATCTCGCAATGGGTTGATGGAATTTTATCAGTCATGCAGTGAGACTCAATGGCCCATGAACAGAAAATATTTTCTGGAGAGAGGATTGGTTGTGGAAGAGATAAACTGTCCCATCTGTTTTTAACAGGTGGCACAATTAACAGAAGGTAACTGTCCCATGTCTAACAGATGGCAATAGAATACACTCCCCCAGCCACCTCTTGTAACCTAAGACACTTAATCAAATACTGTCACGGGCAAACAGACTCAAATTGGAGATATTAATTGAATTCATTACTAACGAAATTGGAGCAGGAGAATGAGAAGTAAAAACAGACCATAAAACCACTTCCTCCCCATCCCTCCTTCCTTCCTGAGCTCCTCCCACCAATGGTGCAGGGAGGTGGGAGTGGGTGTTATGGTCAGTTGATCACTGTGACACTGCACAGGGAGAGGAGTCCTTGCCCTGCTCCAGCATGGGGTCCCTCCCATGGGAGACAGTTCTCCATAAACTTCTCCAGCAAAAGTCCGTCCCGCAGGCAAGGCTTCTCCACAGAGTGTTGCAGTGTGGGTCACTGTTCCATGGGGTGCAGTCCATCAAGGACAGGCTGCTCCTGTGTGAGTTCTTCACAGGGTCACAGGTCCTACCAGGAAACCTGCTCCAGCGTGAGCTCCTCTCTCCACAGGTCAGCAGATCCCTGCCAGAATTCTGCTGCAGCGTGGACCTCCCACGGGTTCCCAGCCTCCTTTCAGGCATCCAGCTACTCTGGTTTGAGCTCCTCCATGGGCTGCGGGTAGATCTCTGCACCCCTGGGGCTCTCCATGGGCTCTAGGGTCACAGCTGCCTCACCCTGGGCTGCACCACAGTTTGCAGGGGAATCTCTGCTCCAACACTTGGAGCAGCTCCTGCCCCTCCTTCAGCCCTGACCGGGGTGTCTGCAGAATTGTTCCTCTCCCATATTCTCACCCTGTTCTTCTCTGGCTGAAATTACATCTGAGCAATAACTTTTTTTTTCTTCTTAAATCTAAGAGGCATTACTATAATTCTTGATTGGCCCAGCATTGGCCAGCAGCAGGTCCATCCTGGAGCTGTCTGGCCTTGGCTCTGCTGGACATGGGGGAACTTTCTGGCAGCTTCTCACAGGAGCCACCCCTATAGCTCACCTGCTACCAGGCCTCACAAATCCAATACACTTGCATAATAACTACATAATTTTTACAGCATCATAGAATGGTTTGGGTTCTAAAGGACCTTAAAGATCGTCTAGTTCCACCTCCTCCTGCCATGGGCAGGGACTCCTGACACTAGACCAGGTTGCTCAGAGCCCTATCCAACCTGGCCTTGAACACTTCCAGGGATGGAACAGCCCCAGCTTTTCTGGGCAACCTGTGCTAGGGCCTCATCATCCTTGCAGTAAAGAGTTTCTTCCTAATGTGTAATCTAAACCTTCCCTCTTTCAGTTTTAAGCTATTGCCCCTTGTTCTGTCACTATGTGTCCCTGTAAAAAGTCTCTTTCCAGTTCTTACAGGCCCTCTTTAGGTGCTCCAGCAAGTGCTGGAAGGTCTCCCTGAAGCCTTCTTTTCTCCAGGCTGAGCAACCTGAAATCTCTCAGCCTGTCTTCAAAGGAGAGGTTCTGCAGCCATGGAGCGTGTCTGGGGCCCCTCTGGACTCTCCAACAGGTCCATGTCCTGCTTATGTTGGGGGCCCCAGAGCTGTACACAGTGCTCCTCTGGGGTCTCACAAGAGCAGAGTGAAGGGACAGTCACCTCCCTCGACCTCCTCCTCACACTGCTTTTCATGCAGCCCAGGATGTGGTTGGCTGTGTGGGCTGCAGGTGCACATTGCTGGATCGTGTTGATCTCCTCCTCCACCAACACACCTAAATTCTCCTACTTGAAGGCTGCTCTCAATCCATTCTTTGCCTAGAGAGAGCTCATTTGGGATTGCCCTGGCCTGGGTGCAGGACATTGCACTTGGTCTTGTTGAACACCATGAAGTTCTGAGGTGCACGCCTCTCAAGGCTGTCAAGATCCTCCAGAGTGGCATCCCTTCCCTCTGGTGGGTGCCACTAAGCTTGGTGTCATCAGCAAACTTGCCAGACTTTCCTAGAAAAATGATGAAAATATCAGTTGGGATGGGGTCATAATTATGTCACTGTTTATAGGTTAGATATCAGATATTTAACACAATAGGTTTGACTGGGGCTGAGGACCTCAGGTCAATCTGGACCGCGCTGATTCTGCTTGGAACCAATATATGTTCCCTTCTTTGGAATCCACTCTGTCACGACACACTGAAGGCACGCCATGATCTTTCTAAGAGCCTCATTGTGATCTGGGTGCGTGTCTTCTCACCGCACATCTTCAGGATAATACTGAGGCATTTTCAGATGCACTTGGAAATTGGTTTAAGACAGCCTGAATGGATGATACTTTGCTTGTGTTAGCTGAGCAGACTCAAGATATTTTTATGCTGATCTCTACTCACCCGAGTCCTTTAATGTCAAGTGCTCTAAGGCAAGGCAGGACTTAGCTCCTGGTGTTAAGTAGGACTCCTTTGTTTGACCTGCAGTCAATAGCAGCTCTGTTCCCAGAACTGTGAAGGGAAATGTGATTTAGTTTGAGGTCCCTTGAAATGCAGAAACATTTGTTTCAGGTCCCTTGGAGAGCTGTTGGCCAAGTTCAGCAGCAGGTAATCTGTGTGCTGGTGGGCATTGCCTGCATCAGAGAGCATTTCTTTGCTCTGCAGGACAAGTCAACAGAAGACTGGAAGTGTATTAAATCAATCCAGCAAAACAGAACCCGAGCAACTCCACATCAGCTGACTGACAGTCGCAGAGGTTTTGACTCAAACCCCATTAACGTGGAAGAAAGATTTCAATGGCATTTGTTTTGGCTTTAGATAAGTCCCACAGAAAGATAACTGGTGCACCATTGCTATAAGGAAACTCTGTTTTGAACAATACTAAAAAGACTGATTATTCTGTATTGTCAGAGAATGCTGTACTAACAGATAATGTAGCTTCTCAATGCATCCCTTGAAGCGTGATAAGTATTTAATTGCTCTTTTGGAAAAGGGAAGCTGAGGCACACAGAGTTGGAGTATTTTGCCCAAATTCATGCAGACACAGTGACAAGCATTGGGGAGTCTAGTAAAGAGTCAGATAAATTAGATACAAGAAAAACACAGACTTAGAGCAGCAAGAATTCAGTGAACAGTGAGGTTTATTTTTATAGATATTGACATTTTCTCAAGAAACAATAGCAGTTCATTGAAGCACAGTGTGCATGAGCCCTGAGTAACCATGTGGCCTTTATGTTATAAATCTTCTCCTTCCTTTTTCCATGCAGTTTTGTGACATCTTTTGTTGCTTTGGAGTTGAATTATTCCCCAGTTCTCTAATTTTAAATGCCATGTTACTTTCTTTTGTTCCTGACTTCACCTTCATTTTATGGGCTTACTGGGTTTGACTGCAACATTTTTTACATTCCTTCCTTTAAAGAAATGGCAACAGAAAATGGAATATTACTTGCTCCTAAGTGCTTTCAATCTGAGGGGGAAAAAAGTACTAAAAATGCAATATTTACAGTGATTTAAATTCCTCACTGGTAAATAGTTTAATTAAACATCTTTGTGCTTTCCTGTGCTCTGGGCATAGAAGTATTGCTAATTTGTCCAGAGTAGTTGGTAATCCTTTCAAGTTCTTTTGACATATTGATTTTCTGTAACTTTATTAATACTAAAATTAATTAAACAGCTGACCGCAAATCATGCTGATGGTTGTATTTCATGACTTAGGCATAATTAGCATTTTTACATTATTTCTTAGCTGCAGCCTTTTGTTCTGGTATATAAACTGTCATAAAAATGCAGTATTTTAAATTGTTTTGCCTATGTATGTTCATGCTTATGCATAAACTTAAGCATTAAGCATAAAAAAAAATTATTGATTTAATATTCAGTCAGGATTAATGAATGAAGCTGTCTATCTAAAGAGACATCAAGGACAAGCCATGTCTCCTGGTCAGCATTTATTTGTCCTGAGTTCTCTTACTGCAGGATTTCTCCTTGATACAACAGGACTATATCCATTTTTATGGCATAAGAACTCTAGATTCCTAAATGTGGCAATTCCTACAAACAGTCAGTGAGGTGAGGGATAGAAAGAGAGCCACCACACTAATTTCTTAGTGGGAATGTGCTCTCTCACAAACATGTAGCAGCTGCAGGATCGATGCCAGTGGCTGGAAGCAAAATCTCTCATGTTTTAGTTATCTGCTCCCACAGTGAGGGTGAATGCCTTAAGGAGTGCAACTTGTTTCTGGGAAAGAGTTTACTCAATCAAGTTCTGATCTTTTTGGAGATATAACTTCCAGGATTTGTCATCTCCTTTGTCCAGACATGTAAAAATTTCCCAATCTCTGTTCTTTTTCTAGATACTATTTGTAACAAACTCTTTGTTCTTCAGACACAGAATTGAACTCTCCTACTAAATCAAGGAAGTAACTGAATCATAGAGAAGGGCATCAGGCTCACCATTCCTCAAGGCAGGATCCATGGACTCTGAAGCATCCTTTGTCTTATCTGTTCTTGCAAAACACAAACAATTTCAATGAGTGAAACACTTTAATCCCCTTTTTGTGTGTGTCCCCCTTACTCAGACGTTTAGAAAGGTTTCCTTAACGGCTCCCTTAAATCTCTCTTACCACAATTTAAGCCTGTCATCTCTTGTCATATTCTCAGTGAACACAGAGAAGGCTTTGACCTTTCTATTTGCACTCCATTTTAATATCTGAAATGCCTTTTCATGAGTATGAATCTTTAATCTTCTCATCTGAAACCTAAAAGCCTATTTTTAGTTCTGGGGCTGAGCAGTACAGCAATACTCTAACTCTTCTTCTTAACTTCACATCTTCTTTTGAAAAGATTCTGGGTCTTTGCCCCCAGACTTTCAGTGTCTTTACAGAAGTATTTTTCACATTGAACTGCAAGATTGTTCATGTGTGTCAAGGATGGTGCCCTCAAGAATGGTCCCAGGTAAGAGAAGGTGCAATGCGTGTGAGGTTGGCAAGTCAGATGAATAAACGTGGCTTAAACCTCCCGTACTGATTGCCAGAGTCTCAGGCTGTGTCAATGTCTGCTTCCAAAGGCTGGTGGAGCCAGGCCCAGTGCTGGCCATGCTGGATAGGAATTCTCTGTTTGCCCTGTTGTGTCCTCTTTTTTCTGTCCAAACATCATTCAGCTATACAAAGAAGAGCTGTCAGGTGACTAATCGCCAAGTACAGAATATCTATAGTGTTTGCTTTTGGTGCTCGACTAGATTCTATAGCTTGTCTGATTTGAGTAACAGTGAGCACATGGCTGCTGGAAAATATCAGGAAAAAATGCTCAAATGCTCTCCCAATATGTCTGTGTGTATTTTGAAGTGTGTGTCTCCTGTGTGACCAAAGACTGTGCTGTCTCCCAGTATGCCTGTGTGTATCTTGAAGTGTGTGTCTCCTGTGTGACCAAAGACTGTGCAGGGTGTGGCACATATGTATGCATTTCTCCCAAAGAAATCCCGTCCACAGAGAGATGAGCCCGTTCACACTGGATCATAGGAGTGCCAAATTCCTATGACTTCAATTTAAGGAATGGTGGAAATGATCTGGGATGCAATCACTGGACCTGTAGAAAGCCAAGAATTTGCAGTACATTTATTTGGATTTGATAGGTGTGTATCCTCTGAAAGGCAGTGTGTCGTGGTGGGTTAGGAGTGACATATCTGTGAAATGTGCAGCACTTTGCTGCTCTGCTGTTGTATGTTCGTGTTTGCTGCTTGGATTTATCATTTCCAGAGTAAGGCTTTTACTTATGAAAGAAAGGAATTCCTTTATACTTGTTAAGCTGCACAAAAAAAAATTTCCATGAATTTCATGGTTCTTACGTCTCATGGGCTTTTCTGACGGTGAGAAATATGTGTGACAAAGGCTTTAGCATGTCTTGGGTTTTTTCCTTTTTTAAATCTAAATCTGAACTTTATACACCAGGAAACAATATATTAACACTTCTCATTTTGCTATGGTCTCATTTTTATACCTGTGCTGAATATTTCATAGTTATGTGTATATTGATTGGGAGAATGCTAATATTTTATTAAAAACTATTGATTCTTGAATGTCTGTTACTGTATACAGGTGATCAAAGGATCACCTTCTGAGCAATCTCAGATACTGAAAAGACCTTAGGACCCTGATTCAATGATGGGCACTTGTAATTTGTTTGAAGTGGTTGGGGTTTGGTGTGAGCACTGTTTAGAAATGCATTGTAGATCATCCAACTCTTGCTTTGCTGGTTCTGCATGTTCACAGATAAGTTAAAAAAAGTTTTTTTTTTCAGGAGAAATATGTACATTAAGGGGATGGGGAAGAGTGCCTGTGGCTCGGAAGGTGTGAAGTGTGATTTATCTCTTTATGGATAGCTTAATTCTGGTTTTGGAGGACCTTTATGTTCTGTCTGTGAGCAAGACTATTGAGATACAGTGTGGGTAATACTGCAGGTGAATGTCAGTGTATTTGATAACTAGATATCCTGGATTCCTAAATTTATTTCTGTGTTTGTAAACATTAGTCAATAACCATGAATCTGGTAGTGTTGCCTTCCTGACGTATTTGTGAAATAATTTTAAAGGTTGTAGAGGAGCTGACACTGGCAAGCAGACCTTGGCAAGCAGGTCCTTAAGAAATACAGCCTTTGGGAATAGTACAGGGATGGGGGGAAGGAGAGATGCTTTGATCTATCACTTTGTAGTTAATATTTTCATCCTTTCTACTGTAGGCTTTTTGCCTCCCAGTATGAAACTTCCTATTTAGTTACATGATTGCATGTAATACTTGCTCAAACTGGGGATTTTTATGACTCTCACAGAAATAGCTCTCATTCTTCATTGTCAGAGAAGTGGGACAGAGCTGGGCAAATGAATGACACAGTCTTGCTAATTGTGTTCCCATTAGAATAGTCTATTGCAATTTCTGTGTGCTTAGATTTTTTTCTTTCCCTTTTCAGAGTTTACAAATAAAGTTCATTTTTACAAAATACAGTTCATGCTGCTAGACTGAGATAATCAGGTGTTTTGGGGAAGGCTTTGCAGAAGGGGCCAGAAAACAGGGCTGCCAAGCAAAGGATAAGGATGTCAATGGAGAGACAGCTTAATGGCCTCTAAGGGAAAAATATGTTTTTCCTATTTATTTATGAAGAAGAAAAGTTTCCATGTTTTCAGGATCCTAGGGATTTGGTTTAGTCTGCTTCGTGCTTGTCATAATAGAGGGTTCTGTTTAATAAAGTTTAGTGAATAGAATTTTTCATAATGCTGAACTATCTACCAACTATTGTCCTTTATGCTATTTTTTGGCTGGTTTGTTGTTGGCCTTTTGCTTTTAAAATAGCACAAACGTTAAAAGTGGTGTTCTGTGGAGCATCTGACACAGCAAATTCTTCTTCAAACAGTAAATTAAGAATGCACATATTTAGGCACACACTCCCCAGAGGGGCAGAGGAATCCTCTGATGTTTGGAGACTTGGTCTCAGATAGATTCCTTGGTATTTATCCAATTCTGAACTGCATCCTCTATTATAATTGGGCCACAAAAATGGCTTTGCAATAAAGCAAAGACATTCAAAAAGTAGTCCCACTCTAGCACAACATATAAAGTTACTCTTTTTTGAATGTGCTCGTAGTGCCTGCTCAGTACACTTTTACTTCACTCTGCATGCTTTTAAGAGTCCCACACACCCTCTGATGTTCATATGAGGGTAGTTAAATGTATGTAAGCCACATTCCCTGTTTCTCTGGCTGGCATGTTAAATCACTTACAAAAATCTTTTGAATGATTCACTCCACACTTAGGAAACTAGATTTATTCTATTCCTTAGAGAAAGTTCAAAACCTGCAGTCCAGGTGGCTCTTCTCTCCCTGGATCTGGGGTTTCTAACTTTTCCAAGATCAAGTAAACTGTATATGGCATCTGATAATGGAGGTTCCTTTACATTTTTTCTTCTTGCTGCTGCTAAAAGTGAAACACTACTAGGGACACTTCCAGAGATGGGGCATCCACAACTTATCTGGACAACCTGTTCCAGTGTCTCACCTCCCTCACAGGAAAGAATTTCTTTCTGGCACCTAATCTGAACCTGCCCTCTTTCAGTTTGAAGTCATATTCCTGTGTCATTCCATGTCCTAGTCCAAAGTCCCTCTCCAGCTCTCTTATAGCCCTTTTATGTACTGGAAGGGAGTCAAGGTGTCCCCAGGGCCTTGTCTTCTCCAGACTGAAAAGCTCCAGCTCGCTCAGCCTGTCCTCACAGGAGAGGTGCCCCAGCCCTCTGAGCATCCTTACACTGAAGTCTTTCTGATAAAGAATACTGAAAAGGCAGTAGCTGAAGGGTATCCATTCTTTTGCCTTCAGAGATAGCTGTATGTGTGTGGTTCATGGGTATCCACACTGCCCTTTCAGCAGCAGCAATAGCAGGGGGTGCACGCTCGCTCTCCTCCTGTGGACACCTGCTGGAATGACTTTGAATCGTCCCGCATGGATTCCTGCATGAACTCCCTCAGCTGGGCTCAGGTGAGAGCAGGAAGGCCGACTTCCCATTCCTCCTCCATCCCACAACCAAACAGAGTGTAAGCGTGGTCTTTTATCAGCTGAACTCAGAAGAACAAGTAATTAAAGTGGTGTAAGTTGGAAGACTGCCTGTTGTAGACAGCAATCCTGGATATCCTCCTGTCCAAGATCTCTTTGGATAGCAAAGTCCATGGGTTTTTTTTCTTTCCGATAAAATTAATTGCCTTTTTATTAGAATCTGGCATCTTCACCTGCAGTTGACCTTGTATTTATTCTCTGTCAGCAGAGTTGGTTGTTTCAGAGAAAGCACAGACCTCCCTGCAACTGTAATATATCAGAGAAGGAATCCCTTTCCTTGGTTCCATCTAATGATGATTTTGTGCCTTGAACCATAAGAATCAATAATTTCATAATTAAATTCTAGCTGGCAAGATGATTTGTGCTGTTCATGTTCATTAAGGGACTACTATTTTGAATATTATTTGACTTAAATTCAATACTGCCTAAAGTATTTTATCAGTTGGACCTACTCTGTAAAATGACTGTTTCTACCTGTCCACCCTGCTGTTTTTCTCCTTTAATCTCACTAAGTAAGAGAGCATTTTTATTAATACTGGATAAGAGTATTTTACATTTTGTTACTCATTTTACATACCTTTGTCGTAGCTGCTATTAATTTTCTCATAAGTACTGAATAATCATAATCTTTAAAATATTTTTATTCAATTCTAAAGAAAACAAATGGGACCTTCCAAGGAAAAAAGTTAAGTAGATACATGAATATTGTAGTGATCTTGAAGAAATAATAATTTTTATCATTTCTATGCTCTACAAAGAGGAGGATAATTGCTGCTATCTGTTTAAATCCCTCAAATGCTATTTGTTGGTAAAATTTCAAATGGCCACAATACATTATTTCCGATGTCCTTATATTTAAGCTTAATATAAAAATGTGATTGCTTTAGAGATGATAAAAATGAGACTGTCTCTGGAAAGGCAGTCAGGTTATTATGAAATATCTAATCTAATTAGATTAGTTGAACTTGCTGTGATTTAAACCAATCTGGTAGATGCACCAAGGAATGCTAGAACAGTTTGGGTTGGAAAGGGCCTTAAACATAATCTCATTCCACCCTCCCTGCCATGGCCAGGGACGCCTTCCACTGTTCCAGGCTAGCCTTGGACACTTCCACAGCTGCTCTGGGCAACCTGTGCAGGGCCTCAGCACCAACACAGAGAAGGATTTGTGCCTAATAACCGATCCAAACCTACCCTCAGTTCAAGGAGAGTAACAGTTGGAGAGTATTGAACAGCACCACTACCACCACCACTAATAATTAGATGTTTGCAATTGCATCCTTCAAGGTACTTCAAGAATGTGTTGAGTATCTTAGTATTATTGTGAATCAGTTACCTTGGTTTTACAGTAGGGCACAGACAGCACAAAAGACATTATTGCAAGTGGTTTTTCCTTTTGTAAATGTTTATGAGCTTCTCTCTTTTTTATTTTTTTTTCCTTTCCTGTCCATAAGCATTATAATCCTTAAACCATGTTACTGCAGTGTGAGGGCAGGAAAGTTTAGACTTTGTGAAATATCAGTTTCAGACGTTGTATAATTATTACATCACCATTTTTTTCCTGAAGTTTTTTGACATTTGTGATCTAGTGCAGACCATGATGCTCCTGGCTCTCCTCCACCATTTAAAAGCTATCCCATCTCTTATAATATGGAAGGAATATGAGAAACGTGGTAAAAATGAGAGTTTTTCTTGTAGTGTTGCATTCTTTTTAAAATGTTTTTGTTTAACATATGAAGCATACACTTCCTGGCTTTACAGAAAAAAACTATTAAATACTATGTTCTAGCTATGAATCTCAATGAATTTTCTGTAGAGTTTATTCTTTCTGAGGGCCAATATTAGCTCTTATTTATTTTCCAGAACGAAGTTACATTTGTTTCCCCTTAGTGAGTTTTTTTTTGTTTTTGTTTGTTTCCTTTCCCCAGAGAATCTAAAGTTATTAACATGCTATTGTATTATGTTCCATGTCTTTGTCCTCCTGTATCTTTTCTTAATGGCAAGTGAAACTAGTTCATATCTTATTCCCCTGCTGCCTGCTCTTTCTGTATGCAACTGATAGAAATCTGAGTTACAAGTTTTCTTCCTCTGTACATGTGATTCAAGACACCCCCCCACCCCCCTTTTCTGGTTTGGTTTGCTTTATTTCCATCATTACTGTTCATAATTTTTTAATCCCTGTTGTATTTCTGTGCCTGGCCCAGTGGTTATCGTACCAGCACTGATCTAAGATGTGGTGATCTGTTCCAGCCTACACAGAAAATGAGAAAGACCTGTCCAAGATGAGGAGATAATCCTGCTATACTTAATGACCATCTCTTGATACAAAATAAAACAAAAAAAAGCTCTATACTTGTTATTATTACAACCTTACATTGTTATACTACAAGTTGTTATAGTGCAACCTACATTGTGCCTTCTCAGGCAAGAAATGGCACTCAGAGAACATCACAGAATAATAAGTGTTATGGATTCAAAGGGTTTTGAAAATTTTGCAACACAATGTCACAGGCTGTAGTAATGCCAAGTAAGTATTTCAATAAATAAATTAAAATATGAACCTTTCCCATTAACTGTTCAGAAAAAGAATGAAAAATAGGATCACAAGCTAAGATAGTCATGTTCTTTATGTTAGAACAAAAGATGGGAATTACTGTCAGTCTGGAGCTGGTGATTGGTTCACCCAGACCAAATGCGCCCCTTTCCCATAGGGCTAGTGAATTTTAGGGAAATATTCAAGTTTAGAAGATGACTTGTTTGTCTGGCTCTTCGCTACAGACTGCTATAGGCTTGTCTCAAGGTGTCATCTGTCCATGTTAAATACATTCTACTTGTGAGACACATTTTCTCTGTATTATGGCATAGTTATTTATTCACAGTTTTTTGGTGAAAAGAAGAGGAGGGATCTCCCAAAGCTTATTTTCCCCTTGTATTCCCCCACTGCCACTCCTCTGGCCGGGATCTGCTGAGCTGTGCTGGGCTGTTTCCGAAGGCCCACGCAGTCCTTGCTGGAATTCTGAATAATTTCAGTTATGAGTAAGGATAGGAACTTTGCATTGTAATTCAGGCCTCTTACAGGGTTAACCGCACTGAAGTTTTTTTTGGTTGGGTTTTTTTTTTTTGTTTTTTTTTTTTTTCTGTTCTGTGTGGCTGCTTTCCAAAAGCTTCTGGAAAATAGAGCAGTTTTGTCAGTGTTGGTATGGTCACCAGTGACAAGACTTGGTGACATGTTGTTCATCTTTCCCAGTGTGAATACTCTTTAGGATGCCCTATCAATTAGAAAAGCTTTTTCTGGCTGAAATAGATTACTTTTTTTTTATTACAGGAGAGTTAAAAGAAACTGTACTGCACATGTATTACTTTTCAGCTCTAAGATTATTCCTGGTTGACCTTACCTTGCCTCTTAATAAATATTTGAAATACATTTCTATCCTCTTAATTTTGTGAACTGCATGTGAATCCAGTGAGGTGTGCCTCACAAGATGACTTCCTTGGGTTGCAGCAGCATGAGGCATCCCATTGAAATTCAATTTGTGGTTCCAGGCAATTGTTTTGTTACACTAATTTTATTCACTTGGCATCTTTTTCATGCTGTCACCTAGGATGCAGGGTCAAATTAGTATCAGAAGAAATCCTTTTTTCTCCTTCCAAATTAACCTATTAATATTTAATTATTCAAATTGCTATTAATTTTTAACATATTAATTGAATTATCTCTTTCTGTGGCATTGGAGTGCTTGTGACTGTTATGCATAAGGATCCTGCTTCTGTTGCTGCAAGATGGAGATTAAATGGAGGCTCCTAGCTGATATCCATCCCATCTGTATGCATGGGAGCTTATGGCAGGAGATTTCCTCCAGGGAATTTATCACCGTGATGCTGCAGGCTCTCTCTGTGTTCAGGTTTTCTGAGGAATAGTTGAAACTAAAAGCTCTGTGGTCCTCTATGGGCAAAGTTACTCAATTACTCTAATGCTAATTTAGTGCTGATTTCAGCACTTGTGCAGCATAGCTCAAGGATCTGAAGGAAAGACAATTTCCTCTTTTACTGTGACAGTATTTGCTGTTACTCATAGACATTTGTCATCTGTCAAAGAACTGACACATGAGACACTGATTGTTAATGACTGTAATTGGGTTTGAGCCCCTAAATGGAAAATGTTAAAAGGACTGAAATTACAGTCTTTATCAAAATTATGTGCAAGCCATACTTCTATCACTTTCCTCCCTTCCCCTGACTGTGGGACAGGAGCAGGCAGGGGACCAAGGAACCTTGCCTTTCCTTCTCTGTGTAGGGGTGTTCATGTAGGAAAGAGTGAAGGCACAAAATGCCTTTGCAGGGATTAGGGATAGTATCTAGAGTAGGAGTGTTATTTGATGTGTAAATTATGTCTTCGTTTGTCTCTCTGGTGACAAATGACAGGACCATAGGGAATGGCCTGAAGTTGTGTCAGGGGAGGTTTGGGTTGGATGTTCAAAAAAGGTTCTTCCCCCAGAGGGTGGTTGGGCAGTGGAACAGGCTGCCCAGAGAAGTGCTCACAGCAGCAAGCCTGGGAGAGTTCAGGAAGCATTAGGACAACACTCTCAAGCACATGGTGTGACTCCTGGGAACGGTGCTGTGCAGGGCCAGGAGTTGGACTTTGATGATCCTTGTAGATCCCTTCCAACACAGCATGTTCTGTGATTCTGTGTTTAATTAGTTTGATCTTTTCATTTCTTGAAATTCTGTTAATGGTGATGTCTGGGCATGTACCTCCTGACACCTTCCTCCAAATAATTTTACAATGACTGTCTTTTTGATGCCTAACTGGGACAGTAAGTTTACATCTATCATTTTCCTAATGGGCTTTTATCAGATTTGTTTCAGCCATTCCTTGTTTGTAGTTATCAGCAACCCGTCTCTTGATTATTTTATACTGCTTGTACTTGCAAGCTAGCCCTGAAATGTCAGTGGTGCTCCAGCATGTCAAAATATATACCTGTCACCCAGCAGCAAAAAATGTCTGGTTTCTCCTGGATTTCAATCTTTTGTTTCAAATGGTTCAAATATTCCAAATCCAATCTCTTTTTGGTTCTTGTCTGTTGGTGAACCACTTCATTATATTAGATGAACTTTTCAGTGACATAACACCTTTCTGACCATTTCTTCACAAAAGTACCTCCATCATACAGTCAGTTAATGAGAGAGAGGGGTGATCTTGTATTTGCGGGGTTCCCAGAGCAAGTGAGGAATGATGAATCTGACTCCATGTTCTTAGAAGGCTAATTTATTATTTTATGGTCTATAATATATTAAAGAGTACTATACTAAAACTATACTAAACTATACCAAAGAATACAGAAAGGATACAGACAGAAAGCTAAAAGATACTAATGAAAACTTGTCACTCTCTCTCCAGAGTCCGACACAGCTTGGCCGTCACTGGCCAACAAGTAAAACCAATTCACGTGAAACCAAGGAAACAACCACCTGTTGGTAAACAATGTCCAAACCACATCCCAAAGCAGCAAAACACAGAAGCAAATCAGAAAATTCCTGTTTTAATTTTTCTCTGAGGCTTCTCAGCTTCCCAGGAGAGATTTTTCAGAAAATATGATGGTGACAGGGTGGAATACAGGTTGTGCAGATGTTCTCACCCCTAGATTGTGCCTTCTCCTTTGAGCATGTTCTATAGGAAGACCTGTGCTCAGTTTAGCTAACAGAATCATTACTCCCTTTTTGGAACTGGAATGCTCTGTGTAATGCTGCTTTTCTTTGCTGAAACACATGCTGGAATTAAATTTTAAGCAGTACATTACCATGTGGTGTGCATAGGTACATGTGTTTTGTGGAGGTTGTTCCTTGTGAACATGAAAACTGTCCTTTCCAAGTTCACCTTTACTTGAGTCTCATTTCTCATATTTTCTCTAGTTTGACTTAGGTCACATTTTCTGGAGAAACATTCTAACCCTCCTCCTGAAGTTTAATGCTTCCTTTTGATTTCTGATCATTTAGGCCCAGTTTCTCACCTGTCCTATCCTAGAAGAGAGATTTTGGGTAGCACTCTCTGAGTCAGTAACACAGACAAGGGAGCCTGGAAGTGAATGTGACTTCATGCCCTGGGGGCTCCTGCTCTGAACCTCCAACATATTTCTGCAATGCTTTTGGTAGTGTTTGATAGTTTTAGGTAGTTGAACTTACTTCCTCTTTATCCCCAAAATTATGTTCTAAGTTTTTTGGGGAAAAGACTCCTTCCTTGCCTCATCATCAGTTCTCTTGTAAAATCCTGTATTTGAATTCTCTTTTTTTGTTCTACTGCGATTATCCTTTGGTAAGTTAGTTGTGAAAGCCTGTACAATGTATGGTATAAAAATTCTGTTTGATCCATCTTTTGTCTTAGCAGTGGGATCTTCAACCTGTGCACTGTTTTGCTGATCTAAGAGGGTATAGTTGCAGCCAAAGGAGCTCCGGTTGTGATCTTGTCAGGTCTCATAAGACAAGTATGGACTTATTTTGATCACTATTGTGGTAGAATATCTCCAGGGAAAAACAGGTGCCCTATGATGATGCACTAGTTTCTATTTGTGCTTTCAAATAAAAATTAATTCTGTGAGTTGAGAGTATATATGATGCTGAATCTGCACATCTTGAGGGGTAAAGTAATTTGATCACTTCATTCCATGATTAAACCTCTGTAGTATTTTTGTGAGGCTAAAGGAGTTAACTGAAGATTTGTACACAGGACTGACATAAAGAACTAGCCTTACTTGTTTTGATTTTTTCTGTTTTTAATTTTTTTTTAAAGTGCTGAAAACCCATTTATCCTTGTTAAATCCATTGGGGGAAGTTAGATTTTCAGCACTCTGAGAGAATAAACCATTTAGTAATTTAGATACCTAAATACCTAAAATGGATTTTTTCAACATCCATTTTTGAGAATGTCAGTTAGCACTCACTGGCTTTCTTGCAGTAGTTACAACCAGGGTATTTTTTTTTGTCAGATTAATGTATTTTCCTGCAATATGATGATGTTTATCCGTGGAAGTAGTTAAGTCACCCTCCTGGTATTTAAAAGATGGGGAGATGTGGCACCTGGGGCTATGGTTTAGTGGTGGGTTTGGCAGTGCTGGGTTGATGGTTGGACTCACTGATCTTAGGGGTCTTTTCCAGCCTGAATGATTGTATGATTTGGCATTTCCTGTTTACTTTTGGTAAGAAGCAAGATTCCATCTTTGCTCAGTTAAAATCTTAGAATGTACTGGCATCATTTGCTTATTTAAAAAGTAGTACATAAAACACAAAGGAAAACCTAATGGCTCAATTGTGTCTAACTTTGTGACCAGAAAATCGAAGTATGCTAAGTCTTTTTGACTTTCATATCACCTGTTACACACACTCCAGCACTCCTAAAGCCTTTTCTTTGCATCTCTGATGGGTGCAGAGAATTAATACATGTCCTGTCCTCATCATGCTTGAACTCTGCTAGAGAACCCTACATGTGATTTTATGTGTTCTTGTGCCAGCAGATTGACACATCTGTCACACGTGCAAGTTCATTTAGAAACAATTCTACCTTACTGTATTGCAAAAGCACTAAGGAAATTTTCTGCTTGTTTGAAATGGGGTATGTGTTGCTTTTTGAAATTCTTTTTCATATGGTAGTTAAAGCATCGTGGAGTGCTGGAAACTGAAGCTCTACAGAACTTTCATTACCAATATATGTTCATGAAGCCATGATGAAATGTTGGCTAAAAATTGCATCCAAAGGTCTATTACATTCTTTCTGTGTTACTGATTTTGAGATTTCTGCAGAGTAAAGCTTTCAGGTATTGTTGAACTGAAAACACCTGAAAGATGAGATTCTGATATCAACTTGATAGAAGTATGCAGCTTTCACAATTTTATGGATAAAAAGCAGCCTGCCCTGTTATATTGCTATATAAATAAAATGAAGCGTATTGCTTGAGGGTTTTTTTCCTGACCCAGTGCAGGTGCTTGGAACATATTCAGCTTTTTACAACAATGAAGCAAAATAAAACAGTATATTAAGATTTAATGTTAACAAGCATGTCTCCTGAAAACTGTAAATTAGGCAGTGGCATTTGCTAGATAGTGTCTCAGGCACTTCAGATACTGTCATCACGTGTGATTGCTTTACTTTCCTAAGTGAATGTCCTATGATTTAGAGAAATTGCGAACTTCATAGAACTGGTGTGTTGTTCTTGTCTATCAGTATTAATGCCATGCTGCAGTCTAGTTGGAATGCTGAGCTGCTTTCTTTCAGCATGGTACACCACATATAATCCAAGGCTTTATTTGCTTTCTATATGAAATTACCTACTTTGTAACTATGTCAACGAAAACAATAACTACATAGAGAGATTTGGAATAATTAGTAGTTTATAAATTAAAATAATTTATAATTCAAATAATTAACAAATCAATATATGCAATCAAGGTGCCTCATAAAAGTCCAGTGCCTTGATGCTTAACTAGTTCATGAAAAAGCAAGGGATTGTATTAGAAGTTTACCATCCCACAATAATAATCAAGATAATCATGTTGCTTAGCATGTTCCAATTAAAAACCACTGTTCTGCTTTAGAATTCAGTCAGAATGACTTGTTTGAGGTCCTTTGTGTGAGGGAGAGCTCAGAACAGAATCCCAGCATGTGGACATGTGCTCTGACTGACCATTGCCCCTCGAGGCCCTATTGTGTCTTTTATGAAATCTGCAATTTTTTTGGGATTCCTTAATTAAATAAGTGAATGAGAGATAGACATGCATACTAGGTTACTGCATATCTCTAGAAGTGACAGTGCAGAAACTGGTTATTCTGATATATGTCTGGTAAGGAGAAACAGTTTTAAGATGTTTTTGTTCTTGCAGATGAGGATATATCTGCTTTTCAACACATTTCCCTTGCATACAGTATCACATTTTTGTTGATTTTGTGAATCATTTCCTGTTCCTCTGAGGCTTTGTCTTAATAATTGATATCCCTTAGTTTTAAAAATGGTTTTATATTGGAGCAATAGGTTGTATACTTCCTTCAACTTGTGGAAGAATTTGAGAGATTAATTCTGAGCTTGTAGGACCAGAAATGAAGCTCCTAGGTACTCTATTACCATGTAATTTAGGGATTAATCAGGGTCTGTAAAGTAGTCACTGTGCAATCCTTACTAAATTTTACTTCTGAAAAGTCATCTGGTGTTTGTGGAGTTCAGCCTCACTCCTGCAGACTCTGAGTAGTTGCATATGCCAGCTCTCTGCCCAGTGCAAAACTGTGCTTGCAGAGGAGCTCATTCCTTTGATGCTAGCACTTTGCCATCAAAAAGCTAACACAACAATTTTTTTTGACGATGAAGAGTGGTTTCTTCCTTATGGA
Source organism: Onychostruthus taczanowskii (assembly GCF_017590055.1). Classification (NCBI taxonomy): domain Eukaryota; kingdom Metazoa; phylum Chordata; class Aves; order Passeriformes; family Passeridae; genus Onychostruthus; species Onychostruthus taczanowskii. The sequence goes on from NW_024498784.1 coordinate 722,878, forward strand.
ATTTTTTGTTTGCATCTTTAAGTATGCAGTATGGAGATCTTGAAACGCTTGTAATGAATGTTTTGTGTAGATCCTGTCTGAATTGCATTCAATGCCTGTCTCCACAATTGTGCTCAAAGTTTGCTGGCAAGTTTTAGAATTAAAGATGCACATTCCTAATGACATGAGTAATCTGCCTTTCAAAAATAGGTCCACAAAACTGCAGCAGAGTATCCAGTTGAGTTTGTCATGTAGATTGCCATTTTATTATCAGTGTCTGATAAGGATCTGTTTTGAAATTTCTGTGTCAATATTATTAATATTTTGATATTACATAGGGCATGAAAATTCAATGTAAAAGATTACCCTTTATACTGTGACTCTTTACATTAATAATTTATTAGCTGGTTTTGGTAATTTTAATATTATTTACTAATTTGACATGTCTACTCAATTTAAATGCACTTCAAAGGCTAGGGAAATAATATTTAAGTATAAAGATAAAATAACCATGTACACTTCCAGTGATTCTTGCATTTTCAGATACTTGATCTAGTTTGTTCAGTGCTGTTTTTCTTTAATCTTGGTGAGCTTCTGATTGGGGTGAAATGTGTCTAAATCTAAAACAAGGCTTTTCAAGATTTCACTTCTTCAACTTTTCCACTTCTTACTTTTATTTCTTGTTTTCTTTTTTATGATTGTATTCAGAAAACAGTAAAACCAAATGTCTCTCTTCTCACTTCTTACAAAGTGTTATATAGGCATTTGAGGTATATGTGCAAATGTTTTATAGTGTGCTAGCAAGAGATCAATGTTCTTTTTTTCTTTTCCTCTTGCAGAAAACAAATGCAGTGTTACTGTCAGCAAGACTACATATTACTTATCTTGATTTAGTCAAAAATAAACTTTTTTATTACAACAATTTAGAATTTCTTCACTGCTCAGTGAACTCATCTCATGGAAATTCAAATGGGTACTATTGGCAGTTGTTTTTATAAAGTAGTGAGGCAGAACTGAGGATCAGAGTATAAAGTACCTTTCCCTTGGGGGGAAAAAAAGATAGGTACATACACAAATGCTCTAAATTAGCCATTACCATTCAGAGAAGAGATACTGGAAATGTCAGCTCACTGCTCAGCTGTGGTCAAAGCTGAGCAGAATAGTGAGATCCTTTGGGAGAGGCATTGAGAACAAGTTGATAAATATTATTATGCCATTGTATAAATTCATGATGCTCTGGCATCTTGAATCCTGTGTGTGCCTCTGGCTTGCCCATCTCACAAACTGAGAGGATCACATGGAGAACTTCAGTGCAAGAGGGGATGTGGTAGAGCAGAACTCCTTCAGGGTCTAAGGAGTTTGATTCCAAGAGGCAACTGCAGGCACATTTGGAATTTTATATTCAAATTAAATCCCACTATTTCTTCCTAATTACCCAAGAGTAGCATGTGTCTGCTCTTTTAGAATGTAGTCTAAATAATCTCATGTTTAACACCAGAAGTTTGTTGTATCATAAGTTACAAAGGCATTTTAGTTTCTTATTAAAAGAATGGCAAATGGGTATTTCTGCCGGCATTTTGGATGTTTAAGTGCTCATAGGGATAGAGTTGCAGAAGGAAACAGCAGGCCTTTTCTGTTCTGCACCCTGTTCCTTCTTCCTGTTTCCTTGTGGAAATGGGCAGGGTGAGCTTGGATGCTGAAGTTGGGAATGGGTATAGGTAAAATTAATTTCTTTCTCTGATTCTCATTACTAGAAAAATGCATTTGATTTTGGTTTTTTACCCAGAGTTTTCTGAATTCACAATTAGCTGTTATCATTCACCAGTTTACCATCTATCTGCAATGTAATTTCTTGTGTGATGTATGCATCTTGTTTCTAATTGCCTTGGTTTTCTGTGGGACATTCTTCCTGTGTGTTCAGAATAAAGCTTCCTTTTATTCAAACTGTTTAAAAGCTATTTCTTTTGTTTCATCACAACTTCTTATGAGCTGAAATCCTTATTCCACTAAGTCCACAATTCTGCTTAAATTAATTTTTTTTAATCTATAATTTTTAAAGCCTTAGTTATTACATAGAATTCTAATGACATGCAACAAAGAATTAGTTTTTTAGAAGTATTGGCTTTTTAGAAGTATTTGGAGAGATGGCTTTCTCTTTTCTGAGTTTTCAAAGACCATTGCTTAATGCCTGCCAGATAATTAATTTTACGTTAGGCCATGTACTCTACACAAATGGTATCTGTATTAATAAAAAATGGTGGCATCCAATGGCCTTGCTGTTCTGTGAGTTGTCTCTCTTAAAAGTCTCCTGGTCATAGAAATGTTTGCTGCATTTGTGGTTCTGCACCCCACAAGCTGGCTGTTACTTCAACAATTTAGAGAACAACTCAGCTTTCTTCTCAATGCTATGAAAATATGGATGAATGGATAGTCAGAATCTTTGCACAGTGTATTCCAAAGATGCACGTTTTATTATTGTAGTATGAAGGCTTTGAGGAAGTAATGAAAGAGAATTCTTACAATAAGAAAATTGTTTCCATCTTGTAAGCAAGTTTAAATTGGGGCTTTTTCTTGTACTAAGAAGTGAAAGTAGCTATAATGAAAGACCCTACAGTGGAATGTCTCCTGTAATTCCATCCCAGTGTCTGTCGTTTTTTGAAGAGCATCTTTATTTAAAGAAAATGAAGATAAAAATTTCAGCATTCTTGCTTAAAAATAAATCCTGTGTTAAGTATACCTTTTAGAAATTATAAGTTTGAAATCCTTTATGTGCTTTTGCACAAAGGAAAGTTATCCTGATTTTATGAGTCTTGACCAACAGGTTCTTAACTTCAGTATGTGTTTTTTGCTGTATATTTTCAACGTAGGGTTCTAATTCTCAATTAAATATTTTAGACAAAGCACAAACAATACAAATTCTAGAGTTATTCCAAGCATGCACAGAAGAAAAAAAAAAAAAGTGAGAGAAAGCTAAAGTTTTCTAGATCCTGCCTTTATAGCCCATACAAATCTAGTGAGTGCTAACAGTGTTTTGTCTTTCAACATGGGAAAGTAGAGGCCTCCTATAAATTCTGTGGTAGTTCTGGTAAATGCATTAAAAATATACACACAGAATATAAGCAAAGGCCATATTCCTCTGAGATAATGATTTTATTGAAAAGATCTCTTTTGTGAGAATGTGGCTATTTATAATACCCCAAACTTCAAAAGTATAGAAGTGTGTTATTTTTTTGACTGATGCTTCTGATGTTAATTGTTAGATCTGCCTAGAGCTTTTCACAAACACTGCATTTCATGTACATATGAAGGGAGAAAATTTGCATTTTATTGTAATAGTTTATATGTATGTTTAGATATGTTTCCATTTGCTTTCATAAATACATGACAAATCCTTTTTCGTACCTTGCATGTGTTCAGAATTACTTTTTTGTGGTTGTTTTTACTTACAAACAGTTTTGCAGTGTCATGTGGGTGGCTTTATGCAGAATGTATTACCTCAGGCAAGCAAAATCTTTGTCTGGCACCTTTCCTTCTGCCCCCAGTGCTTTTCTTCCTGCATTCTTCCAGTTCAGTTTAGCCCAGAACAGAAGGTATTTTTTAAGTACCACAAAACAAAAGTTCCTTCGCAGAGATTAGTCTGGAAAAGTTGTGGTAAAAAGGATTTGACAGAAATATGTGTACGTGAAGGTTGCTGACTTTTTTTTTTTGTCCTTGTTGGAATATTTCAATTTGTACTTCACACTGAAGTGATAAGCCATCAGCAGTGGAAATGAGAACTCATTTGAGGTGTGCAGGAGCTGCTACAGCCTGGTCTGGGTTAACTTCCTTAGCCTTAAATAGACACTTGTGTTTTGAAGACAGCTGAAAGTTTAGTTAAAATTTAAACAAGTGGTTTCACTTGTTTGAAAAGAAAAAAAAAGCTGAAAGGTGAAACGTGGCGTGGTTGAATGGTCTGCTGCTGCTGAAGGTGGAGCGGGTACGGCTGGCAGAGAGCCTTGGCCTTTCACAGCAGTTCTCTGCTGGCACTTGTGTTCCACTCTCCCTGTGCCCCAGGTGTGTCTCATGGCTGGTTTCACACACGTGCCTGGCAGGTGTTGCTGTGCTGGGCTCTTTGCCTGCTTGGGGTCCCTCTCCTCAGGCACACGCAGCGGGATGCAGCGCGGTCACAGCTGGCTGGGCAGCCTGGTCGTTGTGCTTGTTCCAGCAAGTTCTTACTCATTTCATGTCCTCGTGTCTTCCGTGTCGTTTGCCCACTGTAGTGACACTGGGGAGCTGCTGGGCGTGATCTGGTATCAGTGTGCTCAGTGCTCAGTCTGTGTTTTGGTGCAGGGGGGCTCTGCAGCCTGGGGAACACACTGGGGCTTCTTATAACAGGATGTGCAATCCTTAACCAGCTGCTTGAAACTGTTTTCTGGTGAATTAACTTCACTTTTTATGTGATTGTTATCTCTCTAAGGCCATGTAGTATTGAAATTAATTCTGTCACTGTCAAGATAAACTTCGATTAGGCTGTTTCTGAACAAAGTAGAGGTTAACTGTAATACTTGTCTTCTACAGCTGTGCATGTGTTGGTGTAAAACTACCCACATATAAACATCAGACCTGTGGCACTCTCGGTGTGGACTTCTGAGGTGATGTATAGAATCATACTACATGGGTGATGGAGGTGTGTTTTTGTAAAAGGATGACCAATTTCTTACAAATGCTTTTGAAGGCAGATGGCCATTCTCAGGGGAAGGCTGAAGAACAAATTAACTTCTTAGTCATTTCTTCACAAGATAGCCTGACGTAGGTGTTGAACTCAGAAAATCCTCTCTAACATTTTGGAAAAGTTCATGAAAGCTTTTGAAAATTTTAGGCAGTTTTTTGTCCAGAAAGAAAAGATTAAGTTTACATGTGTATTTTTCTGGCCTTAGCAGTTGCTTGGTGGGTAGGAAATAGGGCCAGGAGAGTTGAAGCATCAGAGATGATGTATCCTTCCATCCATCATCTCTACTTACAGGAAGAATAAATAAAGTACAAAGGAAATGAGCAGTGGACATTTGATTCTTCCCTTTTTTTTTTTTTTTCAATAAAAGATTGATATCCTTTAATCTTCAGTACTTGAGGATTTCAGAAGAATGATAAATGCTAGGGTTAAAGCAGAATCTTGTAATATCCTTGTTTTATAGAGAGGGAGGGAAAAGGCTCAATAAACTAACTGATCTTGTGGCAAAGCCATAAAGCATGAAATAGATGCAACAATCCTGAGTAACAGAAATGCTGATGTTCAAGGCAGTTCACAGAGATTTCATAAACAAATTAACTTGCCTGTAAGAAAAGAATGGTGCTGCTGTTGTAGCTGTTCATCAGCAGTGGTAGCTGTTCTTGGAATAAACCTTAATAATCCAGGTGAATGAGAGTTGGGTCAAGGGATTCTGTCCTTTTCAGTAAGCCTGTTCTTTTCATCTTTGATCATGAACTCACTTTGTCTATATTATATAGCAAACAGAAGTCAGAGAGATGGATGACTTCAGTCAGACTTAATGGTGACAGTTTAATTCCTGATCATGGCAGCTCATTTGTTTGCATATACATATATGTGTGTATAAGAAACTAAAAGTTACTTTTCATTTTCGTTTGCTAGAGTCGCTTTCTTGTGCTTTTCATTTCCAGCTACAAGGAAAATAGTCAAAATAAGACAACTTTGGGCTTTTTGTCTTGGCTCTGCCCTTTTTGGTGCTTTGGAATGATGCTGTTTGTGACTCCTATCTCTTACTGTGCAGGGTCCTTCTCTGCCAATTTTGTTTGGTATCTACTCAGTATTTACTGTTACATTGAAGGAAAAGCAGGCTCTGTCTGATGTGCTCAAATGGGGATTTTTGGAAAGCAGTGTGTGTATGACAGGAATATTCTTTGCAAATTAGTCACAATCTTATTTGAGTTTAAAGAGAGCCTGAGCATGTCCATGCTCCCTTCCCAATGTGAACACACAAGTGTTCCAAAGGATGAGCTCCTGTGAGGGCACATAAAACCCAGGAAAACTTAGTACTGAGAGATTCTTAAGGATTTTTCATCTGGATGAAAAGAGTTTTGTACCTTGGCAGGAAATCAATGCTTTCTCATTCTTATTATGCCTGTAGCAACATCAGCTATAGACATCTCTACACCAGGGAAAACTTCATTTGAAGTTCCCATCATTGCAGCCATATTGCTGCTAAGAAATCTTGAGGTTCCTCATGCAGATGAAGTTCCTTTAGTCCTCCTTGTGCTAGCAGTGTCAGGATGTCTCATGAAGGGCAAATTCCCATGTTCAGGTTTGTTTCTGACTCTTTAAGTTTTATCAGCTTTGATAAAACTGACCTCTGTTTACAAAGTATTACTGTGTGATAGCTGCTCTATCAGTGCTAAATCTTTTGATATTTCCAGCATCTGTATATCTGCAGAAATGCTAAATAGTGATTTACATTGTCAGAGTCCTAGAACAACACAGCAGACTTATCCTCTCCTGTGTATTTTGGAAAAACACATCTGGTACCACTGTGAAGTCTTTATTTATACTTGAAGTGCTGAGAAGGTAATAGACTAATTTTGGCAATTGTTGGAGTAGGGATGTTCTTGTGCACACACATGGGCCTGTCACAAAGGCATTCTCATTCTAGTTTGAATACTAACACAGGAAAGCTCAAGACAATTAGAAGTAGGAAGAGGAGGGAGAGATTATGGAGAGGCTGTCTCTTTTAAAAGAAAGCATAATTCAGCTTCAGCTGCTGTAGAACGCCTCCTTGGAGGAAAGCTTGATCCTTTTTGTGTCTGACCCAGCAGCCTGAGCGCCATGAGACCAAAGAAGCAAAGAATCAGCCTGTGGTACAGTTTCCTTAAAGATGAAGGAGAGAACAGGCAGCCCTTCAAGAACCCTGGCATTCCAAATATGTAAGGCCTCTGAAAACTGGCAAGAAGCTGCAGTGAATTACTAAGCGGAGCTAGGGACCAACATAAACTAACAAATATAAATTCAAGCATGAGTTTATCAGCTGAAGCCAGGCACATATGAGAGTGTGTGTGTTTCTTGCTAAAAGCAAAGAGTGAGAGGCTGATATATTGCTTTGATGCTATTTAAGAGAAAATAGTTGCAATCCATATCATTTTGCTGTCAAATGTATTTGAAAAATGGAAAACATGTTGAATATATGTTCTGCAAATAGTTATCAACAGTGTTCCAGAAGGATTTGGTTTAGTGGATTCCTTAGAATTCGCCATTCAAATCTTACATGTCTTGAATGATCTTGAAATTGGCTGTTGTTCTGTACTGTGGCAGAGTGAGAGCATTGCAGAGGTTAATTGTAACTTGTCAAAGCCTGTGATGCTGCTGTTCTCAATGGAGAGACTCTTCCAAAGGGCTTAGTTTAGTCTGCAAAAGCAAGTCTTTTACTCATGTTTTAGAGGCACTGCCTCTCTCTGATCTATAGAAGGCTAGACTTAGTCTGTAGTCCTGTGAACACCCTGATGCACTGGTAAAAAGCTTAAGCAAATCCTAATTCCAGGAAAACATAGCTTTTACCTCTCAGCATATGGATATCAGCCTGATGATTGCAGTTGCATAAATGAAGGCGACAAAGAAGGGTTCCAGATTCTGATTTCATGTCAATTATCTGTTGTGTGGTTTTAAGAAAATTCATTGCATTATTTTGATTCCACTGAAGAAAATTGTAAAGGCACCAGTGCAAACGTGTAAAAGATATTCAGGCTTTCTTTGTGCAATCCTATATGAGAGAAGCTCCTTGTAATTGCAGGAAGAAGCAGAAAGCTTTGGGTCAGGTAGCTCATCACCTCTAACTGGTGCTTTACAGGAACAAAAAGGCAGCAGGAGAGTGAAGTGCAGGAGCTGTGGCAAATTTGGCTAGGGGCAGCAGCTGGAGTTGCTGGATGAAAGCAAAACATGGCCTGTTTGTCAGGGAGCCTCTTCGATGCTCTATGATATGACTGGTGCTCTAAAAATGTGAAATGTTACTACATGCTATTAGAGAAAGAGTCAGTCCAACATGAATTAGAGCAAGCAGTTGTGACAACTGAACTGTGTCGTTAAAGGGCGGGCTGGTAGGACCCCTCTTGTGTTACTTAGCTTGTATTTATGATCATTACTGCTGGTGATGGACAGTGATGTAAAGGTTAATCTTCAGAGCAGCTATTTTTCCCTGATAATCTTCTTCATAGCATTTTGTCACAGCCCTACTTTGCCTCCTCACCCATTCTTTTTTTTTTCCTGTTTTTAAACCTAAGTAATCTACTGTTGCCATGCACACACTGGGTTTCTGAACAGGAGCAAGCCCATAGCTGACTCCCATGCCAAGCCCCAGCACTCAACCATCGCAGCATCCCGGTTCTCCCACTTGGTTTCCAAATGCCACATCAGCTCACTGCAAAGCTCACCGCATCTTCTAAATTTTTTTTTTCCTTTTTCCCCTCCCCACTTAGAGCACGATGAGTGTGGCAGTGGGCAGCACAACTGTGATGAGAATGCAATCTGCACTAACACCATCAGGGGACACAGCTGCACCTGCAAACCCGGGTACGTGGGCAACGGGACCATCTGCCGAGGTAAGTCTATTATTGTAGAGACACCATAAACTTGTCAGGCTGTATTAATGTTTGCTGACAGTCAGCTGCATGCTGGTAACTTATGATGGCTGGATTTTGCAATGGTTTGCTTTAAGACATCTTCTGGCAAATGATGGGAATTGATTTGTGCGTGACTTCTTAGGAAGAAGGAAATCTTCTCGGAATGGAAGGAGAAAAGAACTTTATATTTGCTGCACTGCATACTGTCTTTGGAGCTAGTATAATTCAGCTTTTGAGTGGTGTTCATGTTTTATAAAATGTGGATGCTATGTGCTGTCACTTTTGGCTTTTAAGTTTTAATGAGGTGCACTTTAAATTAGGATAATTCTATTTTATGCTAGCACCATGTGGTTGTTATTTGACTACTTGCATCAGAATCATGACTTTTTTTTAACCTATAAATCATTAAATGTGTATTTTGAAGATTTCTCAGTTTTGTAAACAAGAAATAATGATAGCCAGCCATGCTTCCTGTGAAGTATTCATTTATGGCATGTCATTTATTTAGGATTGGCTTTATGTTTTTCTTTCGGTAGAGAAAGAGAAGCAAATATCTCATGTAAGGACAAAGGAGGGTTGGATTAGTGAGGGCTCTGTCTTGAAGTATTACTGAGTTGTAACTCATGCATTTATGAATTATATTTGTCTCAGAAAAAGCTTTTTTTGTCTTTCCTGTGTTTTCATACTTCCTGAACAGAATTACAATAATTGAAAACTAAATTTTCGGGTTTTTTTTTTTTTGAAAAGACAACAATTGAAACAGAGGAATGTACTGGATAAAATGTTCTCTACAATTTCAGGCACAACAGGCTGAATATTAATTTCTCAGGCTCTTGTAAATTGGCCAAACAATTCCTTAAAGGGTAATGAGCTTTGATGTCATTCCTGTTTCAAACTGAAGTCCTTCACCAAGATTGTCCTGTCAGCTGCTGAATTAGCAACCATCAGATTGGTTTTGATACGACTTTTATCTGGGTCCTTTCCACCAATGCCAGAGCATCCCTGCACTTAAAAGTAAAATGGTTAGTTAAGGATTGAATAAAGAGTAGAAAAATGTACTGTAAATGTTGGGCAAGTTAAACCTTGGCCTGTCTGTATTGAAGATCAGCAGGTGATACCAGGGAGAAACTCACTGCAGTCTTTGATTACAGCAAATATGAATTGCAGCACTACTTGCATCAGAATGCAAGTTGAGTTTCAGAGAAGCATGAGTACTGAACAGCCTGACTGTAATATTTTCTTCTTATTATTATTACATTAATTATATTAATTATATTTCTTTGAAATTGGGATATTTGGATTAGTTAATGAAATCTGTGTTTTCACACTGGTTTTCTTCATTTGCATACCTTTAATGTGCCAAGAACTCGAGGTGAAACTCCTACTGCATATTCATTAATCTAGTAATGTTGTAGTAATGAAATGGCACTAGAGAAATGCAGCAATGTTTTTACTCTCAAAGTTCTATTAAAACCTGAGCTACTACAATAAATATTTTTGTATATAGAAATATTATGTATTGTGTATATATATGTTCAGTATGCCTTGAATTGCACATGCAAGTGTAGTTACAGTTGTCTTTTTGAGATAGGTATGCATGGAGATACAGGGAAGTGTGTTTTTATATTCTGACTAGGAAGCATAAATTGGAAAGACAACTGGAGATTATAGAATTGGGTCTAATAATTATTGAAGTCAGTGAGGACAAGAACAATGCAGCACTGCATGGAATATTCATTACTGCTGACTATTAGAATCATCTGCATTTTAGTAAAATGTAAAACACACAATATAAAGTACCGGTTTGATTTTCTGAGCCTGTGATTCTGTGTTTACATGAGGTTCTCACAAGTTTGGATGCTGACTGAAGAAATGTTCCCATTTTGCCCGTGATAGCAGAAACACCACTTCTGCCTTTTTTTCACTAAGTTCAACAACAATATGTCATCACTTACCTGCCACAGTGGTTTTTTTCACAAATGCTGGCACAAGGAAAGAGGTGTGAGCATGTCAAGACAGCTATAAACTGCTGTTGGCTTGTGGGATTTTAGGGCTTTATCTTCAGGCAATACAGATTGGAAAAACATAGATAAAAGTCAAGGTGATATGTTTGCTGTAATACCATCTGAAGATAAGATAACTGTTTCTATTCTCCTTGAGACATCTGCAAGTGCTTTATAAATGTTTACATGTTAGAGATGTGTACACACACAAAACAGTGGTTCCAAGTACTACTGAAATAATACATCTCTGGGGTTCAGTAGGAAATCTTATTAATATTGTTCAGCAAAACCATAAATGGAAAAATGATGGTTTTATGATGAGAGAAAAGGACTGGCTTTGTGCATGATTCTGCATTCCATTTCAACAATCTATTTTAGCAGTGTTATTAAAAGTAAAATCAGAGTAGTGATCCTCTTTGGATTTAGTGAATAACACACTGATAGCCTTTATAAAAAACCCAGGATATTGTTATATTTGTTTTAGAAAAGAAAACATATGTAGTTGAATTAAATTCTATTGTGGACTACTGGCAAATACAACTCAATTACTCTGGCAGGAATTTGTGTTGTTTGCCATTTTTGTGAAAAGCACAGAGAAATAAAAAGGAACAGAAATAATATGGACATGATATCATGATTGCTGGGGATTTATGAAAAAAAAAAACTCAAAACCCAAGCAAAACCCAAATATTGAAGAGGAAATAGAATATTTAAAAAAACCCCAAACCTGTATAACCAGACAATCACACATCTTGACTAGCAAAAGATCTTGTGCATAAGGAATTGCATTACTGTAAATGTAGTACACTGGGCTGTTTAATTAAAGACCAAATTGTGTCAAAGATGTGGAAAGGGTCACGGAGGAAGGTGGTGCAGAAAGGGCACAGACCAAGACTTGAAGGGGCTTCAGCATTAAAAGAGATATTGCCATAGTTTAATTGACACCGAAAATGGAAAGAGAAGTGGAGATGAATGCAATGAAAACTCTACAAATACACAGTTATTTCTATGTAGACAGTGAGACAATAAGCTAGAGACAAATAAGATTTCCTGTGGATACTCTCAATTTCACTTTAAGAAGCAAACTTTAGCATCTCAGGCAGACACTGAAATTTGGGTAATAGATGAGAGCAGAATGAAGCTGAGGTAAGCTAAAATGATAAGGCTCGACAATGCTGTGCCATCACCATCAGAAAACTGGACAGAAAAATGGACTCAGAATCAGGTAGATTATATATTAGGATTTCATCAGAAAATGGTAAGTAAACCAGAGATCCATGCTGGAAGAAATTGCAGCATCAAAAGCAGAGGACAGAGGTATAACTACTTGAACAGAGAGAGATTCTACAGATTTATTAAATGGCTCTTTTCTATGAAGGAAACTTTGGAAAAAAATAAAAAGAAGTAAGAGTGATTTGGGACTCAGAAAATGTTATAGGTGGGTAATGGAAGACATGGCATGCCCTTTTACTTGAATTCTCTAAATGAATTATGGAATTCATAGATGGGGTAGAATAAGGACAATTTCACTAAACTTCAGCACAGGATGTGATAGTGCAGCGTTAAGGCTGCACTTCAGGTGGAAGGGAAAGGTGATAAAAGTTGGTTTAACAACTGAGTGCTCCAGTTAAAAAGAGTTGTTTTGGGCAAATGGTGGCTACTTGGTACAGTGTGGTACTTTGAAGTGTGCCTGTCAGGATGGACCTCGTGAGAAGTCAATGCTTAGTGGCAGCAGTTAGAGCAAAGAAGTTTCAGTTTCCTGGGACAGTTTTGGCTCCCTGGGACAACCAGGTTCCTGAATAACTCATCACCCATAGACAGGACTGTGTGTGTGAACACAAAACACTGTCATCTATAAAATGAGTAAAACTCACTGTCATGGCTTCAGCTGAAGAACCAGGGGTAGTGAATACAGATATAAATACCATTTTTAGACCTTAGAGGCTCTTGGTCCATGTTATATTGCAATGTTTCTCTGTGTAATCTTGACAAGGCTTGAATCTGGGAGGCTGGAAAATATATCAGGGGAAAATGGCTTTCTTTGGTTTTTGTCCTGGTAAGTTCCAGTTCTGCTTGGCCGCCTTGCACCACATGCTGTGGAAGTGACATGTGGAAGTAATATGTGCCATTTGTTTAAAACATAGAAGACTTTGTGCCCCACAGTCTCCTCTGCCTCACTGAGAGGGGAGGCAGAGAACACTTGCTGTGGGATGTACAGTCCTACAGCTCAGCAGAGTTTATTGTAGAGCTTGTGCCCTGTATCACAGACTGAAGCCAAACAAAAGAACCAAGGAAGCATCATAAGGTTTCTTAAAGTAATTGATAGCATTTGGGATGAAATGCCTTAAATAAGCCTCCACCCCTCATATTTTACCAGAAACAATGTGCAAGTTGCCATCCAGGTTTTGTTGCAGTTAGTTATTTTCTTTTGTACAAGGAGATTCAGATGTATTTAGTATACAAGCCTTGTTCCCAACTCTTGGTATTTTGTTGAAAATTTTTGTTTCAAAGCATACATTCTACCCACAGACATCCTTATATACTATCAGAAAGATAGAAGTGGCCTTGAACACATTCAGATGCTGAACAGGAGCAGTTCTTCAGGAACATGGATGAGGTGTGCTTGCTAATCTTTCTCATGTAGCTTTGTCATGGAGAATGAACAGAAGTCCAGCACTTAATCAAGTGCAAACACTGTTCACTGTGCTTTCATATTTTATATGTACAATCTGTCTAACAGGTATATTTAGTGTGCTATTAACATCTCATTTGGTGGTTTCTACGGAGGTGAAGATTTATTGGAATGATTAAATGAGGTGAATTTAGTTACAATCATACACCGTAAAGCAAATGTGTGCAATATGACTGATACTTCGGCAGAAAAACATCAGGCATTGTGAAATAAAAATCAAAACAGTGTTTATTCTAATTAATATTTAGGCTGTATAATGGCTTATTTCTGCCAGATCAAAGACTACAATTTTTTTTCCCTGTTACATTTTTCTGCAACATTACACAGGAAACACTTAAGGGATTAAAACTCAATATATGGTGGAGTCTTAAAGACTAGAGCTGTTATTTCTAAGTGACTCAATTCTGGTGTAATCTGGAATTCAGTTTCTTAATTGCACTGTGGGTCCTTATGTATTTTTGCTTTGGGATGTGTATTTAGGAGTGGGCTTGTTACTGGTGGACTTACTGCTCTTTTCAGGAATAAATTATTTGGACTCTTAAAGCAACCAGATTTTGAATAATTACTCTTATTTTTTATATGGTAGTGGGGATAATCATAGGGAGTCTCTATTCATAATACAAGTAGAATGTTTCCTGGCAACAAGAGTACATCTCAGGCTTAACAATTGCTTCTGTTTGATGTCAGTCAGTCAGTTGGCCTCTTTTACATTGTTTTAAAGACAAATTATAATTCAGTGGGCATGTTGCTTTAGCCAGTGGCACTCTGAGAGCTGTCTTGCATTGCTGTTTTCTTTGTTTCAAAGCATGTATTTTTATATTTCTTAGTCTGAAATATATTTAATAATCTGAAAAATGTGTCCATGAAAGAAGTGTGTCTTTCAGTGTGTTGGCAGTATAGTGATGGCGCAGTAAACAGATGATTAAAGATAAAATAATTTTAATGTGTTACAGAATTTCTCCTGATAGGAAAAATACTTGAAAAATTTTTAGTAGGAGCTAAAGAAGAAAAGAAATCATTCTCTTTGGTTACTTCTGTACTGAGTCTGGTTTTTGTGTCCCCTTTTACACTGACATCAGCAAAGCTAAGGTAGATTAACTTGAAATGTCAGCACTGGGAGACAGTCAGACGTGCTGATACCTTGATATTTAAGCACAGCAGATCACTCGTACTGCCTCTTGGGTTTATGTTTTTTGCATGCAGGTGTGTCTGTTGGAAGTGGAGTTGAAAGCCTTTATGAAGCATTGGAGTGAGTTATGAATAAAATGTAGGCCAAGATGGAAAGAAACAAACATGACTTTCCCGTAGCCTTGGAATTTTTTGTGGCTATAAGGCTTTGAATGGTTGAGATGCCTTATTATGGCTTTAGTTGCTGTTCTGGTGTAGTATTCACCAGTCTCATGAAAGAATATGTGAGTTTTGACTCATGCTGAGATTTTTTATCTTCATTCTTCACAGTGTTGAGCTTTGAATATTTTTTTATAGCTAATGTATAGTGAATAAATCATTGCAAAAGCAGGCAAGTGCATTCACCTGCATTTTGGTGTCACATGGCACACGAGGAAAATGCCATGGCAAGTGTGAGACACTGGGATAGTCACACTTTTTGGATGAGGCATTCTAGATATAATTTATTTAATAATTTTAAGCCAGTATGTATTTGTACAGCAGTGCAATTAGAATTATTATAATTTTTTTTCATTCTAAAACTAGCATGGCTGGACACAGATTCAAGACAGTATTATTGAAGCCCCTAAATTTGCTGTAGCCCTAAATCCACTGTACTAATAAAAATGAGAATTGGAAATTTTAATATAAGAATCTTTGTATTTTTGTTCATGATTAGATATTTATCAAGTGTGGTACAGTCATTGTAATGGCTATGTTTGTGTTTCGATTTTGAGTTATATAAACTCACTTTGTAAATTTGCCATGTACTTTTTAAACTCCTTATAGTGTTGTTCTTAGTTTCACTGCATAGATTTAGTTGTGTGAGGTGTTGCAGTTCAGGTGTAATTCTTGTTGTATGTGTTGGGTTTGTGTGAGCAGGCCTGGGAGGTGGGGGGGCTATTCCCCATCTGTTGTGCTGCTGGGGAGGAGGAGATAAAGCCTGGGAAGGAGTGAGGATTAGGGGAAAGATTTATTAAGGTTTATTTCATTTCTCATTACCCTTTGATTTTGTTAGTAATAAATTGAGTTACTATCTGCAGGTTGAGTCTGTTTTGCCCATGAAGGTGTTCAGGGACTGATCTCTCTCTCAGTCCTGATCTCAGCCCATGACCCATTGGTTCTGTTTTCTCTCTCCTATCCAGAGAGGCAGTGACAGAGCAGCTCTGGTGGGTGGGTGCCTCTCAACCCACTGCATTTTACTGAAGGCTAAGCTCTGCCCATGTGCCAGTGTGCAGCCCAGTTTTACAGCCCCTCCAAGGGCACAGTGCTTCCTGGTGCTTGGAGCCTGTTCTGTGCCTGTGATTGTTCAAGGTGATTTAGAATGCACATCAGTTATGGAAATAGCTCATTTAAAACCTATGATTCATGTAACTTGTCAGAATCCAGATCCTGATCTCTTTGCTGTCACAGATTTTCTCCCTGCTGTAGATTTATAACTAATTTAAAAGGAGTGTAGCAGTGATTTGTGCTTGCTGGAGAAGTGATCTAGTCCAGAGAACTGTTGTATCTGTATAAAAGAAAGGAAAAGCTATAGTTAGTGAAATATTTTGAAACTTAATCTGACAGGTTTTTCTGCCTGTATGAGTAAGTGCAATGGGCTCAGCAGACCTAGTCACGAGTGCTTCTGAGAGATCCTAAGTTCACATCCTAAAGTGGAGAGTCTCTTGTTGACTCAGTTGCTTATTGTCTCCTATTGCTTTGGTTTGCATTCATTGCTTTCAGGTCACCTCTTCCTCTGGGGTCATGGTCCTGTGCAGCATGCACAAAAGAATTGCCAGGTGATGACAAGTTAACAGATATGTTTCCCACAGTCTCCTGGCCAGTAAAACTGGGCTGTGTAGAAGCATGAGACTATTTCAGTATTCATTGCTGTCTCTTTATAGTTAATAAAAGCAAAAACGTGAAGGTCTTACTTGATAATTAATTTCTGCTCCATACACATTGTACTCATTTTCTACGCTGTGTTTGAGATCATTTCAGTCAGTAACTCCTGTTTGCAGCAGATATATCTCCTCCCAGGTCGCTGTCACCAAAACATTGAGGAGCCCAATTTGGGGCCTCCTGAAGTCAAGATGCAGCTTTCTAATGCTACTGGAATGATTCATTTGTGTTATACAACTTTTCTTTTTCTTCTTGTAGTGTTGAAATCTAAAATTATCAATCATTAGCTCTCAAATACATCCTTTATTGAAAGAACTCATTCTCTGTCCTCTACTGCTTTTTTGACAGGTGAGCAATAGTCACCATGGACAGTGGTTTGGTCAGCAGTACTGACTGCCCTAAGCTTGTAATCCTTATGAGTGAAACTCTGTCTGTTTATATCTGTGATTCTCCTGGCCTGCCCTGAGACCTTGACATGCAGTTATTTGGAACAAAGTACATATTTTTTGATGGTGGCTGAGAAAAATCAGTTCATTAAGAGCATCTTGAAATAATCATTGCACAAAGCCGATTGCAGCGTGGGCTCGGCTCAGGGCAGCAATCGGAGCACAATGCAATAGCAGTGCAGAGTTTCCTCTCTTGTGAAATCAGTTACTATGTGCAACCATGGCAGGACTCATGTTTATGGAATAAGCACATTAAAAGGCAAGGAGAGGCCAAATAACATGCAACTATTTCTACTCCCTATAGAACATGACCGAACAATTTTCAAAACTAAATATAAATATCTTACTCAAATGTAAAAAAAGGGTATTGCAGTTGTTGGTTTTGGCAACAGTTTTTGGTAACACTGTGCTAGCACCCCAGTGCCAAAGAAAGTAGCTTTTCACTCAGCACACAGTTAATCTGGAGAGTCCTTAGTCACAGCCTGGTGAGGATGGCCGACAGAAAAACTGCTGTATGTATGAAGAACAGCCCAAACAGGGAGAGCAACATATTTGGTTTGAGAAAGGTGATGAGTAATCTTTATTCACCAGATCCTTTCCCTGTTCTTCTCCTTGATGTTTGTTTTGGTCTGTAGTTGGAGAGAGGATGCTGGGATAATAGGCCTTCTGAAATAACCTGGTTGATTGATTTTTATGTTTTTCTGGATGGAATTATTATTATTAGAGCAATTTCTTTTGAGTGAGGATAATATTTATGTGTGTTCTGTTTGTACAAAAGTTTTCGCAGGGGCTATTCTTTGCCATAGCAGTAAAATAGACACCATCCAGAAAATCTCTTTTCAGCCTCCTCTTCCTGATCATTTCCCCCACTGCAATACATCAAAGTAAAGCCATTAAGTGATTTGTCAAATGCGACATCCATGATTGGTACCTGATCCAGGATTCAGACTCTGTTCCCAGTCTGATAAGTCTGGTCTTGAACCACTGGGCTGTGATTTCTCCACAGAAACTATCAAAATTATTTTTAAAATGCCTAAAGAATCAAACAGAAAGACTCCAAAATCAAGTACTTGTGAATATGTAAAATTTAGGTTATGTATTCAGTGTTCAGTCACGTGCATACAGTCCATGCTAATAAAATCACAAGTCTTGTGAGGTTTTTGGTCCCTCTGCCTCATTCAGTGCACAGTATAGACATGCAAATCAGTGAAGGAGACCAAGTCCTGAAAATATGTTTTTTGTGTTTATTATTTCTATTGTTCATTGTATGACCCTGTTTCTGTTAGTTACTGTCCCAGTATTTGTACTGAATTTAAGATACTAGCAGGTCCTTTAGAAGCCAGTATAAACTGTTTTTATCAAATGCTTGCAGTGGAGGGAACATACACTTTTTATGTCCTTGCATGAGCTCTCTGCTGTAGTGGAGTTGTCCAGGTTTTCAGGCCTGTGGCTCTCATCCCCACATTTTCCCATTACTTGAGGAGTACAATATTACTGTGTGGTTTTGACATTGGAGGAGGATGTGGGGAGAAGGGGCTCAGCCCCAGCTTCCCAGGTGAGTGTATTGCAGTTGATTTTCCTTTCTGCTGCTCCTGCAGACCTTGTTGTCTTCCCATTCCCTCTGTTCCCCAGCTGGATCTTTCTTCTCTTTATTTGTCCATTCCTGACTCAAGCACCGTTTTGAAATATGATGAATGCTGTAAGATTAGTAGTGTGTGATTAAACATTTACAAACTGAGTTTTTTCACAGATATAGGAAAAGGCATATCCTTCAAATTTCTTGTGCCAAGATGGCAGAAAAAAAAACCAAACCAAACAAAAATCCAAAAAAAACCCAACTACCTGTTACTTATATTGAGGAATATATAGATTTTTTTTTCCTACAGTGCAGCTTCTGGTAGATATCAGAGAAGAAACTTACTACAAACTGTTTACTTGACCATATTACTGAAAATGGTATTTTATAGTAATAAAGCTTGGATTGCCCTGTATGTAGGTATGACTCACTTTGTGTGAGTTACATTGGTTGGGTTGCTAGTTTTGGAGATTGCATTTATTTTTTGAACACTGGGAATGGCAAATCTGGAAGCTGTGCAGGATGTTTGATGGGACAATTTGCATCTTTTTATCTGGAAAGATTCTCCAGTTCAGCTGTTTCACAGTGGTGCTGGTGTTTTAGCCTCTGCAACATGCTGGAAAGTTGAGGCACCCCTGTGTGTGTATGGAGCTCTTATCTAAAGTGTTCAACAATAAAAATAATGAATGTGGCTATGCTAAGTGAGCATATGCTAAGTACAAGACTAACAGCAAGTGTAAACTCTATACTCAGAATGGTACCTGAAAGAAATGCTGCAATGAAAAACAATTTATTCTGGAACCTACTAAAAAAACCAACAAATGATGCTTTGAGATTGTATCATCAAAATGAATTATTAGGTGAACTTAGTACACAAATTACAAGAATAATGTGAATTAAAATAGCTTGGAACACATGATGTGCAGAGGGAATTAGATGTTAAAGTAAACCAAGCAGAAGTGGGAATTGAAGATGTCCTGCTTTTCAACATAACTTAAAATTCAGTCATCCAAAAGTAAAAATGAGCAATTTCTATGTCATAAAACCTAAGAGTTTTTATATAAGTATTCCTGAAGGGCCAGCGCTGTGTGACCTGTGTTGTTATTCTGTCAATAAATACTCAGGCAACTTAGTGTGTTGCCTTGTTGGTGCTTGCAGTTTTCTGTCTCCCTCCACCCCCCTTTTCTTTTTTCTGGTTGTGAGAATAAGGAGGAGAATAGTTAATCCGGATTTTTGAAGCTGAACTTTAAAAATATTTATTTATATGACTTTATTATACACAGGCACATCAAGCAGGGTTTGAAATTTTAAAATTTTGTAAAATTGAGAAACTTACCCTTTGTCTTTCAAAAATGTTAAAGCAGTACACATCCATACCTTTGTGCACGGTCATCTTACCCATCTTCCACTGTAAGTCTTTCATATTGCAGCCTTGAGGGTATAGATTATGGGATGCCTTTGCTACCAGTGATAAACAGACTGAAAAACTGTTCCCAACACTCACTTATACTATGAAAAAGTCTCCACCCATTCCCTCGAGCATATGATTTCACAGTGTCTGATGGCTTTGTTAAGGAGCTGCTACTAGTGGAAAGCCCTGGGATGGAAAAAAATGGCAGCTGGGTGTGGAGCTGCTGGAACACTTGCAGAGTTTAAGTAGGCAGTATCCATTCCCCTGCGTTAATTGTAACAGTTTGCCAATGCTCATTAATATGCCACTTTTATTACCAAGACACATGGCTGTACTTTTTCCTGCCACCCATTATTCCTCCCTCTGAAGAGAACAAAGGAAACAACAGTCATCTGATATTGCCATGACATATATTATTTCTCAATAAAAGATAGAGGCAATCAAATCATTCCTCCGTGCACAGCACAGTGTTCCCCTAGCCTTGGGAGAGGAGCAAGTGAGACAATTGTTAATGTGGTAATTTTACACCTGACTGAGCAAGGTATGTGTCTAACTAAAAGTAAGTGATTGACTCCAATGAGACTACTTATGTAATTAGGCACTGGTTTTTTCTGTTTCATGCTGAATATTCTTTGCTGTGTTTATATCATACGTAGAATAAACACAGACAACAAGCATTCATCTTCCACTGTGGGTATCAAGGGCAGGTTGAATTCTTAATTTCTGAAGAGAGAACTGAGTAGCCACATCCACCTATTGCTTGTCTTTGAATCCTGGGCAAATAGAGTGGGCTTAGAAGAAGATTTAGAAACTAATTCTCAGTGACATCACAGAGAAGTAGTTGAAGCCAAAATAAAAATGGATGGGAATCTGTAAGTAATTGCTAATGGTTATTGCCAAGTGATTTTTAGTGCTCCATTATTTATTTATACTTCTACTGCTCTAAAAGCCCTGAAATTCGGAAATAGCTCAAATATTAAGGTTTCATTCACGCAGTATTTGTGCCCCTTGCGTTAAGTGTTCATCAGGTGAAAGTAAAAGAATCAAATAAGCCTCTGCACGCAGGTGGAGTAGAGAACAGGCAATATACTTACCATCTCACAGCCACTCGCTGTAAGACTAGCCCTGAAGATTTGATTTTTGGGTAAGAACAGTCTGTACTGTTGAACTGCATATATAACATTGGCTGCTGCATGACGCTGTCACTGTATGACCTAGCTGCCATGGGCAGGGCGTACGGACTGCTCCACATACTCCAATCTGAGCTCCAGGGGCAGCAGCCAGCCAGCAGCACAGCAGCCCCCCTGTCCTGGGAGACATCTATGGTGGGGAGAAGCCACAGTCATGGACCAAATGAACTCAACAGACATCTTGGAGGGGTGGCTATGGATTATAGAAATGATACCCATTCTTTTGTGTGTGTGTATACATATATATATATATATATATATAATTAGAAGGTGTAGGGTACGGGTGTGGCATAGATGGTACAGAGTAGGAGGTGGTTAATATCCTGATTCTAGCCAGGACAGGGTTAATTTTTACAGTGGCCAGGAGGGGGCTTGGCTAGGACATGAAGGTTATTTCATGCTAGCTCACATCATTTTCTGGGAATGGGGTAAGGGATCCCTTCTGGGTTGCATAGTGGGACATTGCAGTTGGGTTTTCCATGGGGGTGAGCACTCAGATATGAATTGTTTGTCTGTTGTACACTCTCCTGTTAATATTGTTGCTGCTACTGTTCATTTTCTTATCTCATTGCCGTTTCCATTAAATTGGTCTTTTATCAGTCCACGATCTTTGCCTCCAGTCCTCTTCTCCATCCTGCCACAGAGGAAGGAGAGAGCGAGTGAGCAGCACATGATTTCAAGTATTTCAGTGCAAACACTCATTGGACAATGCCATTCCTAAACCATTATTAAAATGATGCAATAGCATTTTCAGATGTAGTTACCTAAATTCTGTCCACATGGCCCTTGAGGCATGCAGATGGTTTTTTCTTTTTAATTTTCCCTCCATTGTTTTCCTTTGTGCATTACTTTTGTCAGTGGTTGGTTTGTCTGCTGGGGAGAATTACACCTTGTGACAGAGTAAGTTACACCTAATGCATGAAATTTGTTGCATAAGATCCAGGGTAATTACCTGTCACTGATTAAGGTAGATGTTAGAAATTTGTAAGCACTATTTCTTTGTGCCTTGTACTTGAAACTGAAGATTGCACATTAAACAGAAATACGATACATATCTTGAAATACGATTTCAGGTACTTCTATGATGTGTTCCTAAGGTCTGAACTGTTTTTTTTGTATGTGCTTCAAATACATTGCTGTGTTCTAGCAGTTGGTGAGAAATATGCTGGCCTTCAGTTCAAATAAACTGCACTGCAGAATGTGACTAAACATTAGCAAATGTGGTATTTCATCTGGATATAGTTATTTGATTGTTACTTAAACCTTAGTGTCTTTCTGACACCAGGACCCTGATAAATCTTATAAATTGTCTCCTAGGTCATACCAGACAGGTCCAATCAGGCTCCATCTTTTCTAGACAGGCACGCTAGGAACACTTTGATGAGGTAATACATGAGGACAGTTTGCTCTTGCCTCAAGAATTACATTTGACAGATGATACGTCAAACTGCTACAAGAACATACCCTGTTACTTCTCATGAAATTTTGAAGGTATCCTGAGTAAAAGCATCTTCATCAAAAATTTGTTCATGCCGCTAAAGAATGTATGTACTCTTTTGACACTTCCCACTGTTTATTTGGAGCACAGTGCGGTGCTGAAATGCTCTGCAGGACGCATTGCTCTGGAGTGTCATAGGTTGCATCCATGGGCTTCATATTAGCAGCTTCAACATACAGCAAAAGCAACATTTGTCTGTACTTAGCTGTGTCACGTAAGCACTTCTCTCATCCACAGACTGTAGGAGGATGAAAATTTAAGGAAAGTTATTTTAATCCTACAGCTGGAAATATGCTAGTTAATAAACATGGAGTGGATGGAGGATGCTGAGGTTGGTGCCTGTGCAGGCAATTATTCACATTTTTGTGGACAGTCACGTTTCTTCATGGGAACTGTTGTACATATATTCAAAGGCCTTAACAAGGCCTTTTTAGTGTGTGTACCATAAATGGTTGTCAATGTGGAAATGGCAGAAGAGTATGAGGTCTTATTAGAAAGGAAGAAAGTGGAAACTTTCATGCAATGATACTTGAATTCTACTTTCACTCACCAAAGACACAACCATAGAATGGTTTGGGTTAGGAGTGTCCCTAAGAATCATCTCATTCCACCCCCTTGCCATGGGCAGGGACACCTTCCACTAGGTCAGGTTGCTCCAGGCCCTGTCCAACCTGGCCTTGAACACTTCCAGGGACTGGGCAGCCTCAGGGCCTTGATATGATGTAAAAAGGAAAAAAAGGCTTCACTGCCTCCAGTGTCATATCTCGCTGTTTGCTCTTTGCTGCTTAAAGCCAAGGGTGATATCTTGAAGATTCATTTATTTGCATTTGGAAACCTGCAGTCAATATAACACTTTCTATCATGTTTCCACTATTATTTTTATGCAATTAAGATGCCAATGTAATTGCCAGAATTATTGTTGAACCAGCCTACCCATCTTTTCATGAAAGTCCCCTGTTAAATCATCAACTTTATTCAGTCATGTTAGGTATTTCTCATTAAACCATAATAATGTGAACTCTCTTCCAGTAAGTCAGGTGAGACTTTGTCATGAATGTATGATAATTATATTGGTGATAGATCAAATAAAAATATCTTCTGCTAGCAGGGTTATTTGCATTTCACTCGTGATGTTGCGTAGCTGGCATGAAATCTCTTTTCTTTTTATTGCCTTATTTCAAGGATGCAGGGAAGTGAGTACTGGGTATAAAGTGACGTGAAGACAAATAGATCTTGTAAGTTTCAACCAACACAAACCTTAATGGGTTTTTTTTTTCCAAGCCAAAAGTCAGTGCAGACATTTGGAAGGTTCAAATCTGATGCTCAGCAGATGTGGATCATATTTCTTTATCTCATTACACAGTTTTGCATTTAAACAATGCTAAAAGAAGCATTTATTAATGTTTTCTTTTAATTTTTTACTGAGACATTTCCTATGCTTGTATAGATATGATACATTGACAACATATTTTGTGGAATTTCTGTGTTTGGCAAATTTTCCAAAACTGACACCAGCTTTTGTG
Source organism: Onychostruthus taczanowskii (assembly GCF_017590055.1). NCBI lineage: Eukaryota > Metazoa > Chordata > Aves > Passeriformes > Passeridae > Onychostruthus > Onychostruthus taczanowskii. The sequence goes on from NW_024498784.1 coordinate 746,845, forward strand.
GTGGTTTTTGTAGAATCATAGGATCATTTAGGTTGGAAAACACCCTTAAGACCACTGAGTCCAGCCATACGTGGTTGTAGTGAGGGTGATGATGCCTTAGGTTTTAGTTTTTATATTTTTCAGAGTCTCTACTGCTTTAGTGTGTAGTTCTGAGCTTCATATTAAGAGATAGTAAGCTCTCTTCACAGAGTAGCTGGACAAAACAATTCCTTTCCTAGCTTGTGACCAAGGACAACCAACCCAAATTTCAGATGTAAGAGCATAAATAATGTGGACTGAAGAGAGAAAACAAGAAGGATGGGACTTCATAACCTGAAGCTATAACGGGACAATTAACTCCAATATGCAAATGGACCAGAACTTATAAAAGTGAGAGATCCTGTGACCGGTCATCCATTTTGTGACAATTTTGGTTCCTCTTGGGTGTAGCCCTGGGTTCGGCTCTTGTACTGCCTAAGGTGTATCCACTGAGGCCTTCTGATAAATCCCTACTTTAATTCTTTAGCTCTGTCTAGCCTCTGTTCTAGGTCAGCCTTCACAAGGATAAGTGATAGTGAGCCTACCTGGCTTGTGAATGCAACCACATGGATGGGCTGCCTTTGTGTTCATCCCTCTTTTCCATGTTACTCCTTTCCCATGCAGATTGTGTGAATTTTGCACTGGCATGGCACACTGCTGAGCTGCTTGCTCCCTGTATGCTTTTGTATAACGTGATCAATATTGACTTGATAAATATACAGGGAAGGGAGAGTGGAGCAAGTTCAGGAAGAGTCAGGAATGTGCCCCGCGCTCGCGGAGTCGATGGGATCAGTCGGCTCAGAGCTCAGTGCTCTCCCCTGCAGGAGCCTCGCTGGGCAGCTCAGCGCCTCCGCCGAGCGCGATTCCGTACGCAGAGGCAGCGGGGCTGTATTTTGTACAAATCATTGTCAGTGTCTTGGAGCACCAGTTAACAAGGGCATGGGAACGAGGGTGTTGCTAATGCCTGTTACTGCCTGCAGCCATCGCCTTGGCGCGAGGGCTGGTGAGAAGCAGAAGAGAGAGTGACTCAAGGACACACCACAACGCAGTTGTCTGTTTCCCTTCTCTTCTTTTCCTTCCTGATTTTAATGATGGAGCCAGTGGACAGGCTCTAGCCTTGGAGTTATTTTGGATCGTCTGTAACCATTTTTTTTTTCTTTTTTCTTTCATTTCTTTCTGACTTCCAAATTTCTGCCATCGTTGCTCAGGAGCTGCTGCTGAAAGGGCAGGACCTGTGGTGACTGACGGTGTCCTTTATATTGGTTGATAGAACAGCCAGTTAACTGAGTCATAAAGCAGGAGCTTTGGGTTTGCTCTGCCACAGAATATGAAGTATATTAACTGTTTTAGTGTATTTTTTTAAAAGAAGCATATTAAGGTCACTTTTTCTCCCAAGTCTCCCAGCTGGCAACATGAAATGTAACTTTGCCACCAGGACAGCATTTCTTTTGCTGTCATCTGATGCTAGGGGTTAGGCATGCTTTCCAGCTGCTTGGGATACCTCAATGTATTTGGTTTATTGATTTTTGAAAAATACATGCTGTGAAATTAAATGAATAGTGAAATACTAACTGTTAGGAAGAAATGTCCCTTTAGTGTCTCTTAGATTAGAATTTATCAGGAAAAAATGCTTCCGATTTTGAATTCAGCATACAACCACAGACTAAACAGACAGTTGTTTTAAAATGGGTTTTTTTCTTTGCTGGTTGATCTAGTGTGAACAAAATCTATACTGACAGTCCTAAAGGCAGAAGTCCTCAACTTGGTGTATGCATAGTGTAAAACTGACTGTAAGAAGGGAAAGCGCTGTCCCCTTGGCAAGGGGCAGGCTGCAAACTCCAGGAGGTGAATCTTCAATGATCAGCTGCAGACTTATGAAATATGGTCAATTATTTCCCCTGTTATTTTTTCTAAGTTTTTTACCGGGCCAAGGAATACTGGAGTATATGGATTACTTTATTTTTTCAATCTGTTTAGTGTTAGTGTCTTTGTTTTCCAATATAAGTGAACCTTTGTCTGTCTCATGCATTTTCATCTTTGGTTCTTCACCCTCTTTCCAAACAAGAAACGTGAATATTCTGCTTGGAAACTTATATTCCTGAGTTCTTTGCTATAAAATTGGTCACGGAATGTCAATTTTACACATTCAAGAACTACATTTTTCTCTTATGCTGATTATTTATTTTTCAACATTAGAAGCATCTCTAATTGTGACCTTTAAATAGGAGTACAAGTGTGGCCAGCTTGTACAGTGAGAAAATGTTTAATTTCCAATGAAGCATTGGGGCAGCAATGCCTTGTGGGCAGAAAGGCAAGAGGGGAGAGGAATTTGTTGGTGTTATTTGCTGACTGGGTGATTACTAGCAATAGGAAATACTGGAACTTAATTAGGGTTTCTGATCTGGAACAGCGTATTAGGTTTAATTATGTCTGGAAGTCTAATATTTTACAGTTTTTCTTTTAATTAAAATGCATGAATGTAAGTAGAAAGCTTTTAAGTTTTACAGTCTGGGAAGAACAAGAGCAAGAAATAACTACATTGTCTACATAATACCGTACTAAAAAAAAAAAAGCAAAATCACACAAAACTGTAGTAGAAGCTGAGGAAGCTGGAAGAAAGGTGAGCTTAAATACCTGACCTATAAGACCTGAAATGAATTTTACCAGTGTACAAAGCTAGGCTTCTTGGCGGGACTCCAGCCAATATCTGTGTGACCCAATAGCAATTTATCCTAATTCTGAGCTGTCATGGGTTGACACCATGCTGTTGGTTGTCCCATCTTTGATGTCAAACATGAACATTGAAGGTCCACTATGGAGAACATTTGGAATCATACAGATGTTATTCCTGAGTGTCCAGGGGAAATTCCAGCTGCTATTCAGCACTGGTGAGCTCCAGGGACCTATATATGTGGATGAAATTATTCCTCTGCTAGAGTTTTACAGCATGATAACAAGTTTAGCAGTGCTACAGAGTAAAATGCTGTATGAGATAAAGCAGATGATATAAAGTGCACAAATTAAAAGTGAAAATGAAGAAATAATATGGGGAAATGCACACTTAGACTGATGAAAGTGATATTAAGGTTACTTTAATTACTCTTGATAAGAAAATACGGTAATAAAGATAACACACACTGCAGTATGGGCTTAAGTGATCAGTCTCAGCATTCATTCTTACATTTTAATCTCTCCTGAGAGGAGTTTACCGCTCCAGCATGGCTGATGGTGGTGATAAATGCAGACCATTTCAGCAGTTCTTTCTGTTTTGACAGGTCTACTCACTTATCTGTGGCGCTCAGACCACTGGGATAGATCTCCCTGGGGTTTGTTTTGTATCTTGGAAGATCTTCCCTCTCAAGTGATGCTTTTGTTTTATGTTGTGAGAGATTGTGTTTATTCCTCCTTGGAGTCTGGATGAAAATGGCACAAATTCAGTAACTCCTCTCATAAACCAAGTTCAGCTTGTTCTTTTTTCTTTTTCTGGCCTTCAAGTGGTAGAAGGTCTACATTTAGGATAGGTCAGGATTTTCAGTTGCATGAAGGTGAAATACATCTTTTATTCAGAAAAAAATATCCAGAAACAGAATATGAGGTGGGATGTAAGCATTTTAGCTGCATTAATATAGCTGGTGGAGTTGGGCAGGAAACTGCAGTGTAGAGGAGGAGAGCAAACAGGAGCTCTGAGGAGGTGAGGAGGAGTGGCTGACGTGCCTGTAGGTTTGCAAGGGGCTTTCTGCAGTTGTGGGAAACACATGGGAGACAGCCATGTACAGCTGGGGGAAACTGATAAGCCCTAACACCATGGTGTGATTTAGAGATCTCTGCTGCTTCTGGATCTCTGCACTGTTATTTTCCTATTGTCCCTCTCCCTGGGGTCATGAAATGCCATTCGTAATGCAAGTATGTCACAATAGTTTCATATACTCCTTGCAGGCAATATGCTGATAAAACTTGTGTTGGATTAAAAGTCTGTTTGTTACAGGGACATGTGGGAAGAGAATAGAGGCCAGAGAAGAACAATAAGGTCCTCCTGGGAGCATGGAATTAAATGAGTAGTTTTATTCTTTTCAGGGTCTCTGGGTCTGGCTTGAACAGCAGCAGGATCTCTGGAGAGCAGGACAGACACATGGAAACAAAAGGTGGTTGTTTGGAAGTGCAGGTATTGTTTTGGAGATGACTGCTAAAAAACAAGTAGAGCCAATATTTATAAACCCCAGATTTTAGTGATAGTAACATAAACTGTAACTTTAGGGCCTTACTTGTCGCCCTAATTTTTTAAGATTTTCTAAGCCTTCTGATGTTTACATTCTTGTAGCAAACTTTCTCACACGCTTTCTGTAAACAACTTAGTGTTTTGCATTCTTTTATGAAAGAAGAGAAAATTGATGGACTGTTGGTTTGTCCAGTGTCATTGGAGAGGTGGCACTTTCACCCTCCAATCCACTGTCACCTTTACAAATCTATAAATGTTACAGTCAGAAAATAAACTTCCCTTTTGTACCTTGAGAACAGCAGCGTGTTCGTGTCGTGTTTTTTCGTGTCCTATAGTGACACTTACTGCTTCCTGTGTTGTCTTGGTTTAAATTGCAGTTGAGTATCACAGTACAGGAAATAGCAGTTCAGGAATTTGTAGGGAAAAAAGGTCAGAAACTCAGCTGAATTTTGGGCAGTTACATGTCCATAAGGTACAGTGATTTCTACATCCTCCTATTGCACCTAAAGAGTAAGGTCTTGCAGATCACCAAAATTTGACCTAGAATAAGTTCTTTAATGAGAGGCTGGCAATTGGTGAAAGTTTCTTCATGGATCTGGGCTTTGTTTCAAATCCATTCTTGTCATCTTTACCAGTGTGGAATGTCTTTATGTTGTGTATATCTAGCAGTTGTAAATGGAGAATTTATGCTTGCATTATGTAAAATAATTATGTTTCATGCACAAAAATTGGTAGAAAAGCTTACACATGGTTGTGACAGCACCACCCACTGTAGTACAAAAGATGTTTCATTTTTTTAAGACTGGATCATTGAATCCTACAATGATTTCAGTGGACTACAGCCAGGTTAAAACTTTGTCCTTGATAATGTCCATAACTCAAAGCTTTCTTGTAATAGTATCATATTGCTGGAGAAATTATTCCCATTTATAGCATCTGAGTCCTGGATATGTTTACAGACTGTGCTCTATTTCTTTCATTTTAGAAAATCAGGTGAAGATAAAAAAGTACCTTATCTGAAAATGTTGTTAGTGAGTTAATTAGTGCAATAAACATAAAGATAGATCTAGCCAGACTTTTAGTGCAGGAATGTATCAATTTTATATCTTTGTGGGGTTTTGTGTTGGGTTTTTCCCTTTTTGATAAGAGGTACTGCTCAGTCTGTTCGTAGAACCATAGAATGGATTGGGTTGGAAGGGACCTTAAAAGATCATCTACCTCCAACCCCCTGCCATGGGCAGGAACACCTTTCACTATCCCAGGTTTCTCAGAGCTCCATCCAGCCTGGCCTTGAACACCTCCAGGGATGGAGCATCCACAACTTCTCTGGGCAACTAGTTCCAGTGCTTCACCGTCCTCACAGTAAAAAATTTCTTCCTAATATCTAATCTAAATCCAAGCCATTCCCCCTTGTCCTGTCACTCCATGCTCTTGTAAGAAGTCTCTCTCCATCCTTCTTGCAGGCTCCGTTTAGGTACTGGAGGCCACATTTGGGTCACCCCAAAGCCTTCTCTTTTCCAGACTGGCCAATCCCAATTCTCTCAGCTTTTCCTCACAGGAGAGGTGCTGCATTACCTTAGTGGCCTCCTCTGGATTTGCTCCAACAGCTCCATGTCCTTCCTGTGCTGGGGCCCCAGAGCTGGATGCAGCCCTGCAGGTGGGGTCTCACCAGAGGGGGGTGGCAGAATAACCTCCCTCTCCCACTGCCCACTGTGCTTTGGATGCAGCCCAGGACACAGGTGGCTTTCTGAGCTGCAATTACACATTCCTGGCTGCTGACCAGCTACCAGCACCCCCAAATCCTTCTCAGAGGGCTCTCCTGGATTTGTTCATTCCCAGCCTGAATTGATACCAAGGGCTAACCTGACCCAGGTAGGTGCAGCAGCTGCATTTGGTCTTGTTAAACCTCATGAGATTTCCATGGGCCCACTTCTTGAGCTTATCCAGGTCCCTCTGGATAGCACCCCATCCTTCAAGTGTGTCACTGCACCCTCAGCTTGGTGTCATCTGCAAACTTGCTGACAGTGCACTCAATCCCTTAATCTGTGTTATTAATGAAGATTTTAAATAACACCAGCATGGTCCCTGAGGGACACTACTTGTCATTGATGTCCGTAGGGACTCTGAACCATTGACCACAATCTTCTGGATATTACTGTACAATCACTTTCTTACCCATCTGACAGTCCATCCATCAAATCCATCTGTCTCCAATTTAGGATGTGGTGGGGTACTCTGTCAAAGGCATTACAGAAGTCCGGATAAATGGCATCGGTAGCCCTTCTCTTGTGCACCGATGTAGTCATCCCACCACAGAAGGCCACTGGGTTGGTCAGACAGGTCTGGTGCTTAGATGTGCTGGCTGTCCCAAATCACCTCTCTGTCCCCCATGTGACCAGTGCAGCTTTTAGGAAGATCTGTTTCATGTCCTTCCCAGCACAGAGGTGAGGCAGATTATGGTACTTCCAAGGATCCTCCTTTCCACCCTTTTTGAAGACATGTATGGTGTTTCCCCTTTTCCAGTCACCTGGGACCTCAATTGACTCCATGACTTTTCAACTATTATGGAGAGTAGCTTGGCAGCTACATCAGCCCATTCTCTCAGGAGCTCTGGGGGCACGCTGACTTATGTACATTCAAGTTTCCCAGGTGCTCATGAGCCTGACCTTTACTTAGAGTGGGGAGCACTTTGATCCTACAGTCCTCATCCTGCTGTCCATCCACTTGAAAGATGTGGGAACAGAGGGTGCCTTTGACGAATGAGGCAAAAACATTGTTGAGTACATCACCCTTCTCCTCATCTGGAACTTTGAACATGAACTATCCTTTTTCTCTTCTGTTTTTGCAATACCCGTTTTGCTTAGTCACTCATTATCATGGTTTTACATGTTAGTAGCTGTGTTTATTGTAGATTATAAATTCCAAATAATAGAAAATTTATTCACTTTCCCCATGAAGAGATTTTTGCCTTGAAATTGACATAGATATTACTGCATGTTGATACACAAGCATTAGAAAGATAGATCTTTGACAGACAGCAGCACTGTTTGTTGGTGGTGAACTCTATATGGAATTGAAAAGGAACTGTTGACTTCTGTTATCTATCAACAGCATGACAATAATATTAAAAAGCAATCTCTGTTGACAAATGATACTGTAGGAAGGAAAATTTGTACTCACTAGGTTCCCTCATTATTGCAACTTCTGCTGAAATAAACAAGTACAGAGAGCATTGTTAGGAAAGCTTGAGTTGCCTCTGAACCGGGGCAGGAGCTTTCAGCACAAAGTGTGTTGTCTTGGTTTGGAGATATGTTTGTGGCTGCCCTGAATAACAACTTGGAAACTTGGCATTGGTAAAACTTACTTGCTCACTATCTGCTGCTTATATTGCAGTGGCCTGGTTGGTTCCCAGCAGGTTTCACAGGCATCCTGATTTCTGACATTCCTTACCCTGTGAACAGCTCTCAGCTCTCACTGGGTCAAGTTCTTTACTGCAGTTTTTGGAATGACCAGGAAGCAAAGTCTGATGAGGTCTGTGAAATTATTGAAGCAGTCTCTAAATGCAAAATGCTTCCTGGGAATGTTGATGCTCCTGTGCACCAAAATGAATAGTGCTTGTTTCCTGGGCCAAAACCACTGTGGGCCTCGTTCAAGTTTTGGAATTCAGCAGAAGCCTTTGTGCTGAATTAGGATAGATCTGGGTGTGTTGCAAGGTGTTATTACTCAATTAGTGGGTAGTACTGAGAACTCAGTGTGAAATCCAGTGGGTAGCATGGTAGGTCACCATTCAAAATACCAAAAAGGCCTCAATAATCTTAACAATTTATGTATTAATGATTACTTAAGGAGGGTTTGGGAGGACTTCCACCCTGAGTTCTCCTCCAGGAAGAATTATATGGTCTTGTGGATGAATGTAATCATCAACTTTAAATACTGTAATAGCCTAAGAAGTCTTAGAAGCTGATTACAGGGAATTTTTCTATACAGCTGGGGCTTCTCATTTTAAAGTAGCATAGAAAGTGAGGTGGTCTATTGCTTTAGGTGAGAGTGAGCTGCTACTGTGAACCAGCTCAGTGAAAGGTGAGGTACTTTTACTAGAGGCAAAGAAGCTTTAATATTGTACAAAAAAAAAATTAATTTAAGATCTCATTGAAGATATTGTATGTACTTCTGTCAGGTTTGTTCCAGAAAGATGATTTTAAATGGGGAACATGTTCAGTGATGGCTGTGAGGGTGTGTGCAGAAATGCAGAATCTATCTGATAAAAATGGATTAAAGAGAGTTGCTTTTTTTTAGCATTAGCAGTATGAAGCTTGTGAAGATTTACTTGTACCTAGTACAAATCCAGTGAGAGATAAACATCAAGGGAGAAGAAGAAAAGTGGTAAAGGACACTGTAGTTACAAGAGCAAATGATACAAAATTTTAAAGAATATTGGAGCTTGAAAATAAGAGAATTCCTGAGCATTTAAAATGTAATAATGCCAAAAAATTTTAATGACTGATTCCACATACAGTTATTTAATACAGAAATCTCAAAGGGGAAGAGCCCGGAGAATGCAAAGTGCTGGGCTGCAAGGATTTGGTGATTTCCTACGCTGCCACAGTTGTTCCTGCACTTCTGAGCAAAACTCGATGTGAGTTTTCTGTCTATGAATGGAAGGAGGGGGATCAGCATTGGAGGTCTCTGTGGTGTTAATGAAAGATGTTTATAGGTAAGGCTGTAATGCTTTACTACACGTGTGTGCTCCTGGAAGGGGAGTGGGGCATCATCTGCGGAAGGGGTGGTATCTGTGGACATCTGGCACCAAGCAGCTTTTCACAGGCACCACCACATCCTCTGGCACCATGGAGGAACAAAACCAGCTGTGGTGATGTACTTCTGGCGGTGTCCTTGCCTGGTGGCAGGAGTTGGGGTGGTTTGGGTGTGGGAATGATCTGTCCCTGCCCATGGGCAACGTGACTTGATCCACCCTTGCATATACAAGTTCTCCATGGCTCCATGGCATGTCATATTTTCTACTTGATGATAAATCAGGGGTTGAAGTGATTGATTGGCCAGAGCAAGACAGTGCCAAGAATCTGACAGACCATGACCATGATTCCAAAACACAAGGAAGAATTTTCTGACACTGATAAGTTATGATGTATTTACTGGGTCAAGGTCTTTTACTAAGGAGGAGGTACAAAAGGAAGTGCTTTTTAGGTAAGCTGTTCTATTTCAGGGTGTTTAAAGGCATAATAAAGATACAGTTAGCATTTCAATGAAAAGGATCAAAACCAGAAAATCTCTATGTGCATTTAATATTTGGATTATTGAATAAGAAATCTAACCTAGCAGTTAATGCACTGAGTCAAAAATGAGAGAGAAACTATTTAGGGTAAGCAGTAAATGAAGAAATAAGAACATGGTCTTATTTCAGGCAGTAGCTAGAAGTTCGGAGATACAGAGGTTTGGTTTCAGGGAACAAATAAATTTGTGGGTGAAGGAGCACAAGGATGTCACTATAGGGCACGGAAACACGACGCGAACACGCTGCTGTTCTCAAGGTAAAAAAGGGAAGTTTATTTTCTGGCTGTAACATTTATAGATTTCTAAAGGTGACAGTGGATTGGAGGGTGAAAGTGCCACCTCTCCAATGACACTGGACAAACCAACAGTCCATCAAATTTCTCTTCTTTCATAAAAGAATGCAAAACACTAAGTTGTTTACAGAAAGCATGTGAGAAAGTTTGCTACAAGAATGTAAACATCAGAAGGCTTAGAAAATCTTAAAAAAATTAGGGTGACACAAGGACATTTATAACAGGACTCTGGCTCTCCCCTCAAGGTGTGCTCTACGTGTTAACTCACATGTGATGGTAGTTGTGGTTTGAAATGCTGGTTTTGTGCTCTTACTGTTTCTGTGTCTGTGCTACAGGATAAGCACATGCATCTCAGTATCCAAGTGGATAAATGAAAAAGCAAGGAAAAAAAAATTAAAGAAAACGCTTATTGTACTCTTTCATTGAAAGAAAGCTCTCAATGAGAAAAGCCTCTCTTATCTACTGATAAAGTCCAGCTTTTATACATAGCATCATATGAACCAGCCTTGAAAGAGAGACATGAGGACAAGTGGCCTGCCTGAGAAAAGCTTAACAACTCACCAAACCCCCTACACCCTTCCTGTTTGTACCTGAAATACCAACTTAATGTATGGATTAAATTTGTGCTTCTCCGTGAAGTTTATTTTGAACTATAAAAAGACAATCTAAAAACCAAAATGAAAGTCAGTGGCCTGACCTGAATGACAAAAAATTAAATTAATGTGAAAATAGTTCCAATCTCACCAGCACATATACAAATGTTTAGAAATCTATACAGCTCAAGCCAGAGCAGTAAATAAAGATGAGCACTGCAGTCAGCTCTTGTATCATTTAAGCATCTGGTCTGCTGCAATCAATGCCAAATTTAGTTCATGTAAAATAGATGTAAATGAATGTCTCTTCAAAAGAGACTGTAAAGTGAATATCTGCTAAATGGAATGTTGCTGCAGCAGAGTGACAAGAAAAGAGATTTCAGGATTGCTGTACAGAAATTCTAAAAGCCAGTGGTGTTTTCTGCACCTGCAGTTGGGTTAACAAACAGGATTCCATCATCTTTTGGGGGAAAAATGTAGTCAGTGTTCAGAAAAATGCATTTTTGCATATCTCTTAGTAAAATTCCCGTCACCCTTCTAAATACAGTTTCTCTTCCCGAGCTCAAAGCATGCAAACACAGTATCCATCTTGGAGGAAGATTTTCCTTTCTGCTTTGCACAATGTCATGGCAGCTCCAACATGGACCTGGGCAGAAGGAATACGAGCACTTGGGTGTGTAGTGCTCTCAAGCAGATGGGCTGGCAAGCAGCAGAAAAAGCAGGGATGAGACAGGAGTGACAGGGAATTGGCCAAATAGCATCAAAATTCTCCCTCTCTGACCCCAGCTGCAACCCCACTGTGGCCCGACCCTGCAAAGCAGTCACAAGTTGGGAACCTCCCTGCATTTTCTGCTTGGAACATGAGGAAAAGCCTAAGTTAAGTTTCAGGTCTGGACTTGAGAAGATGACAAGCACCCTTTCTGCAGTATTACTAGGAGTATTTTATGATAGGAATAGTTTCTACAGGTTAATTGTGTTTTTGTTGTTGCAGCATTTACAAGTTCCATGGTTTGTAATATTAACCTTTGGAATCTTCCTCTTGTGTCTGGAAAATGGGCTCATTGGAAGTTGTGTGGGAAACAGCAATTCCTGAGTGTTACCTACACACTGATAGCTTCTTGTATTTCCAGGTGTCATCTCAAAAGATTCTAGCCTAGCCAAGGTGAGACAAACCATGAATGCAAAATGTAAAAGTTCTTCAGACACCTGTTCAGTAAGGGCATCTTTCAAAAAATAATAGACACTCAGTATTTATACACTCCTTTATTCCACTTATATTCCATGACAGTAAGATGGAATCCATTTGACTTTATATTTATATCCATTTGACTGACTGTCCTTCTGTGTAATTTCTCTACCACTTTGGTAAAGAAAATGTAGCTCCCTGAGAGACATCAGAGAAGCAAAATAGAAGGACCCTTGGAAAAAATCAATTTTTGAAGCCCCTTTTAAATAACCTTATTGATCGTCTTGGTCAATACTTCTGCTGGGGAGATGATGCTTGTCCTGGGTATTCTGGTCATGGAGAGGAACTGAAGCATTTCATCAGTGCTCTGGCAACTTCCCAGTGACTCCTCTCATTTTCAGGGCAGCTGGTAATCTCAATGGAAACACTGATAAGATGATGTGTGCGAAAGTTGCTGGAACTTCTTTAGTTAATGAATGTCTCGGAGATGCCCTTTCAGCCTCTCTTCAGCTCCTATCTCTTCCAGGACTGGGATCACCGCTGTTGCCAGGCTTTTAGTTCATCCTTCTGCTGACAGCATGATTGACTTGTTTGGGCAGCAGCTGTGTCCTGGAAGAAAGGAAAATTTTCTTTAAATGAGGAGAGCCCCTATTAGAAAGCCTTAACTGCTGAAGTAAGGTCAGAGTGGAAGTAGTAGAAGAGGTTGTGAGCAGACTGGTTAGAACTAGCTGAACTGTGGTTTGTGACTGCTTTCCTACTTTTATAAGTTTATAGCAGCATACCAGCCTACATCCATACCACTTTGCTTTAATCTCACTGAGCATTTTGTTGAGTTTCACTCAAGTTCATCTTGCTGTGAGAGTTGGGAGTTTTTGTTTGCTTCAGTGTGTTCGGGTCTAAGAATTTGCTGCTGTTTATTCCTCAGATTAGTTCTTCTGAGGTGTATGTCTTTCCATGCTAAGACAATCCCTGAGCAGTCAAAGGTATGTTCTGTGCCCCCTTCTTCATGTGACTCTATGTGCAAGGTGGCCCCTGGTTACTGGCAGGTGTGTGGCATGTGCTGGGGCAGGCAGGGCTAGTCTAGGTCTGACCTCAGAAGTCCTTAACAAGCAGAATTCTGTACAAGCCTTGTTTTCTTGTAATAATTCTTGTCTAATGGCTCAAGATTTTTTTTCTCCCCTCTCAATTCTTCTAGGAGAGAATGAGCTGGATTGTAGATTACTGTAGATAATATTTAGCCTTTCTCCTTTCAGCTTAAACATTTTGGTGTTTGTGTCTCATCTCTGACTTACATTAGACATTAAATGTCTGTTGAGGATACATGTACTTGTCAAAGCTGCAGCAGACTTTGGAGGAAAGCTGTGATGAATATTGGAAATGTATGATGTTAGCTTTATTGCGGAGCTGTACCACTCAAATTGCCACCCCTTACATCTGTGGCCATTAAATGTGCAAAAGGCCAAGCTGTAACTAAACAGTACTGGAACTGTGCTGGGGATGTGCCAGTGGCATAAATGGGGAAGACAACAGCATGTAATAGCCTTCTGGAGTTAAAAGCATTATGCCTTAGACTGATCTGCCAGCTCAGATGCTTATTTGGGAGAGCAGTCATTGAGGTTTTAGTCCTTGCAGCTGATACACTTCACTTTCACCAGACCTGCAGAACGTTCTTTTTCAATTACTTGAAGTGCCTTTGCACTGATGGTTCATGTACATGTGACAATTTTGCTACAAAGTATCTTGAAGAGCTGTAATGGTTGGAGTGAATGATCAATTTGTGTTAGAAGTAGCAGGACAGTATCTTTACTCTTAATTTTACGTAAGTCCTTTCACAATCGGTACAGTTAAGAATTATAATTTTTAAACGGAATCAGGACCATGGGTTTGTATTTGTTAAGGTTACCTTTTAGTCATCAGAATCTGTTTTCAGACTCTTCTGTGCATCATATGTGTAATGACACAGTGACTTTGGTGCCTTTTCCAATGATAACAGTTTTTTCTTTTAATTTCTGTACAGTTTTAGGTGTTGAAAGCTAGTACTTCCCTTTATGGGATTCTTCTGTCTTTTTAAGTCAGCAGGCACTTCTCTTTTGATTTTTAAAATATAAACATTAAAAGATGTGGCCAAAATTCCTGTGCAGCCAACAGTATTCCCTTTTTTCGGGAGACTGGTTTTTAATGAGATTTACATCTAGGAGTGCTGTCATTTTTCTGTGTGTTTTTTCACTTTCTCACTTCTTCCACACTTTCACACATCCCAAGTGTTTTGTTCCATTTACTTTCTTCTTTTTCTGCTCCTTTTTACTTTCTTTTGTGTTTTTTTTTTTTTTTTTCCCCTGGAACTTTTGGAAGAGAAAGATAAAATGCATCTGTCCCTTCTCTCATATGGCATTTGAGCAAAGCTCCAAGTTTCCTGCTGGTGATTGTCCCCCCTCTTGAAGCCCAGCTGGCGTTCCTTCACTCTGGCACTCTTCAGAAATAGATCAAGAGATGTTATTCAGAGGCCCCTTGGCCACTTGTCCTTTGGATCTGGGCTGCTTCATCCTCTCTCATCTCATTTACTGTGTGCTTGCACAGCAGTGCTCTCTTCAACTCCATCCATTTCCACACCTTCCAGTGACGATGGACCCTTTCAGCAACAGAGAAGGAAGGTGGAATCAGTGCCTTGCTGCCAGCCAAGGACTCCAAAATCAATTTATGTAGAGGAAAATCCTTCTAAATGAGGATTGATTTCTTTCTGTTTGTTTAGATGTGTTCTTGCTTTTGTGTGCCCTAACTCCCTATCTGCAAGATAAGCTAGCAGATTTTGTATTTCAGATAAAGGCTTGGATTGAATTTGCAGCTCACATGCTCTCATATTATCATTATTTAACTGCAGTTATGGTTTTAATAGGAATTGGCAGCAGCTTTTACAGACAGGATGAATTTCATAGAAATCTAACTTAAAATGCACAGAATGAGAAAAATGCCTCTCTGGAAAGGCTCCTGCTGAGCTGATAACAGTCTACAGGAAGACATCTATTTAAAGGGAAGTAAAGAAATATCAGAAATAGCCTTAGGTTGTTCAGATCTTATTTTCAGCTTTATTAATGCTCTGTTTAATTTTTCCAGCATTTCCAACCCCCTTAATTTAGTTTGCACTGCATTTGGATCAATTAGGACACTTGATGATGCACTATTTGCCTCTGCCTATTTAAAACAAGTGAAACAACAGGATGGATTTTCAGTGTATTAAAGAAACTGGAGTTCCTCCAAAGACTCTGATTATTCCAAATGGCAGATCTCTGAGGCTGGTCAAGTGGAAACAAAAATTGTATGTTGGGTAGCTGTCCCGTGGACTTATTTTCTCACCCTGGAGACTTTTCAACCTGTTTCTTCTACTAACATCTTGGCTTCAGGATTTCTTCCTCCTCAATATGGATATTCTCATGAAGATTGTTACCCACAAGTTAACAGTAATAGAGGTAGAGCCTCTCTTCAGAAAAAAAAAAAAAAAAACCCCAAAAAAACAACAACAAAAAAACCCACCAAAAACTCTCTTCAATACTGCAGGGAGTTAGAGAGACTTCCTGATGTGATGGCAGTGCTGTTAGAAACCAGCTGAGATCACATTCAGCTTTCCTTACATCACTAAGCATATTTACATTTTTTTCTTGGAGACTCAAACACCCAGGAGTTAGGACAGCAGAGAAGGCAACCTCTCTGAACCTGCCCTGCATGATCTTACTCAGGACATGATCAAGGTGCTCATATGTTAAATTTATGCTTCATTGGATCTCTGTGCCCTGGTGTATGGCCTGATTTTTTGTTGTTATTGATGCTAGTGGGGTAGGGTTGGGGTTTTTTTAGAGAAGTATTTGCTATAATAAGCAAATGTAAAACATTAATTTTATTGTAACACTTTTCTAATATAACTGATGTATTTAATATTGTTTTAGGTCACATTATCAACTGTTCCTGCCCTCTGCTCAAACATACTGACAGCACCAAATTGTAGTTATCAATATAAAGCAATGCTTGCTACAGACTTATTTGGCACATACATGTTACTGAAGCACCAAGGTTCAATATATGACTTTTATATACTAGAGGACAGATGTTTCAGCTTGGAGAAACTACCTCTATTTACCTTTGTCTTAAAATTACTTGGGGGGCTGTTATGTTTTGTTATTTCCCTGTGATGTTTTGCTTTTTCATGAATGAACAGTATAATTTTCCCTCAATATTTTGACTGTTTATTGTTCCCACAGGATACCTTATTTATTTGTCTTGCTCCTGGTCTGTCACAACACTTTTAGTTGGACTCAGATTTCTTACAAGTTTGCAAATGGCAAATCTTGTAATCTCATTTGGTTCACCAAGCTCTGTACACAGCTCTGAGAAACATGCCCATTTCACTGAAGTACCTCCTCAGTGGCACAACACAGGCAGAACTAAGTCACTGCTATTGTGATGCTGGATTTGTTGATTTATTCAACAATAACAAAATACAATAGCAAATAGGTGAATTACCTAGGCTGAATTCCTTCGAGTATTTAACTGATATAGAAGCATCTTATTCCTTTGTGTGTCTTTTGGAAAAAACAAAAATCAATTCTTTCTTAAGTATCTTCATTCAGCTTCTTAATGTCTTAAATGTGTATTTAAATACCCTCGTACTGGTCAATTGAGTAAATGGGGTTGTGGATCCTGAGAAAGCAGAGCTTTTTCATGGCAATAGCAACATCCCAGTATTACTTGTATCTGACACTCCACTGTAAAAAATGCACTGTCATTATCTTGCCCTATAGCT
Organism: Onychostruthus taczanowskii; assembly: GCF_017590055.1. Taxonomy (NCBI): domain Eukaryota; kingdom Metazoa; phylum Chordata; class Aves; order Passeriformes; family Passeridae; genus Onychostruthus; species Onychostruthus taczanowskii. The sequence goes on from NW_024498784.1 coordinate 763,235, forward strand.
TTTGATGTTCTGCCAGCCCCCTAGAGCTTGAGAATGACTGTGCTGGCTAATGTGCCATACAGACCACAATTTAAAAGGTTTATTTCAGATGGATGTAATAGTCTGTGGCAGTACACTACAGGCAGGGCAGTCTGAGGAGTCTTTCCCTGTTGCTGACTCTTCGGTGGTTAAATAGATGACTGCAGACTCTGGATTACCTTTCAGAAGCACAAGCCTGTCAGGCTGTGCACTCCTGTGCAGCACATTTCTCTCTGTACAGGTTTGGTGCTGCTGCCCATTACTTCCTTCAAGCCCATTTGGTGGCTGTGGAATTATCAGATTTCTGGTCTGATAATAAAATGTCAGTTCCTGAAATGTTGACGTGCCAGCTGCAGTGCACAAGAGTGACAGCAATTTTAAGTAGAAGCTTGTTTTCTGTCCAGTATATATTTTTATTTCAAGTTTTCTCTTTATACAGCAACAGGAAATATTATTCCAGGGCTATCTAGCAGCAGTAGTTTTGTTTGCTATTAATGACAGATTATGTACACTGTAAGAGATTTATTTTCTTTTTACTATGCACTATTATTCGTAGTGTAGAACACACCTGGTAATTTTACTGGGAGATTTTTTTGGAAAAAAAAGAAGAAAACAGCAATGATATAACAATCGTGTGCATAAAGTTTTACAGAGCTGTTCAGAGAGAACCTTTTCCCTACAATTTGACTTGTTTTTTCAGTGTACATTAGAAATGACCACTTGGTGCTGATCATTGAAAGCATATACTTTTTTTTTAAAAGTCAAATCATACTTAAAAAGTGTCTTTAAACAGAAATTACTCCTGTACATAGCCACTTGTGTGAGAACACTTAAAGTTTAAGATCTCAGGAGTGGTTTTTTTTTTTCCCCACTGGAAGGGAGAGGAAGATATTTGAAAAGTTCCTTTAGTCTGCTGGAATTTGTATTAGTGAAACAATACAGTAATGAAGTACTTGTGGTTCTTTGCTTTTATTTCCTACCTGGTTTAATTAGGCATATTTTCAACTTCACGTTATTGGAAATAATGTAACTGGAAACAATCACAGGATGGACAAGATTGAAAGGGATCACAGTGCGTTATCTGTTCCAACCTGGCTGCTCAAGCAGGGTCACCCCAGAGCATGTGGCCCACAATTACAACCAGGCAGTGCTGGAATATCTCCACTGAGGGAGACTCCACACCCTCTCTGGGCAGCCCAGCTCCAGTATACAACGCACAGTAAAGTTCTTCCTCATATTCAGGCGGAGCTTCCTGGGAGCTGCTTTCCAGCAGGTCACATGAATATCTTTGAAATAAATACTAATGTTTTCAAAATAAGCAAAATTGTTGTATCTGATGTACGTATCTCCGCACTACACACACACATATATCTCATTCTTGGCTCGAGTAGTGTGCTTTGTTGTTAAACAAACTGTCATGTAGAATTATGCTGAGTGTACGCTGATTTCCACTAAGGCACATGAAGAGTAGGTACTGCATGAGAGAGTATACTACAGTGTATTATGTTTCTGATTATTTTATTGAACCATGACATGGCATTGATTTATTTCTTATACCTGATGAGTGGCATTTTCATGTGAACAAGAGTATCGAAACAATGTGCCATTGCACTGCAAAGTACATTCTCATTTACTATAGTTTATAATTGATAAATAAAATAAACATGGCCTGAAGCAGTTTCCTTTCTAGTCCAGATCCTGGTTGCTCATGGTGCTGAAATATTTGAGATACCTTTGCATCAGCCCTTCAATCTAATAATTTTAATTTGGTCTTCAGATATTTCCTCTGCAGCGGTCTGTTTATACTTGAACCCAAGTATTTCAGAAAAGTTAATTCTCACAGATGTCACCCCTATAATTTGTGACTTATTTCAAAGAAAATGCACTTTGTAGAGCTCATTTGCTGGTTCTTTTAAGAAGATATTTGCAGACTCAAGTAATATGTTTTTGGAAGCTATTTTTAGGAGATTTAGTAAAACCACTCACAGATCCAGTAAGCAAGCTGCATCGGAGGGCAGGACTGGGGTGTTAAAATTGTTTGTGTTTTCTAAAGTCAGGTGCTCATCAACAGCATCATGCATGCCATAGCTGCTGTTACCAGCTTGCAGAAAGTCTCAGTATGAGGATATTGAGAACAGAAACATGCATATACAGATATTCAGAAATACCTCACTCTCCTCTGCCAAGGCCAGTCACAGCAGGCAGCTGGAAAAAGCTAACAATCAAACAAATCTTACCTTGTTTCATATCACAACTTACATAGGGAAGAATTTCTACAAATGAGGTCATATAACTGTCCCTTTCTCTTCTTCCAGATCACTTCTTGGGCTGTATTATTTGTAGGTTGTCTGCAGGATCTGTGCAGCGGTACGACTGCTGTGTGGCTCTGGTGGGTCCTCACAGTCATTCTTCTCAGCTGTGAAACATATGCACATGGTTTTCTCTGAATTAATTAAGGAATATTGCAATTATGTTTCTCCATCCTAAAATTTTTCAATGCCAAGCAAAATCTAATTTTTTTTTTGACAGGACACAATTAAATGGGATGTTTAACCTTGATTTGGGAAAAGGGCTAACCTCTGACAAGCTAAAGGCTGAATTTCATTTTGTGGAACATTTCTTGATATTGCACTTCAAAAAAAAAAGTATTCATTTTAGTAATTTCTTATCTCCAAACAGTCTTGTAATTCTTATAGACTTTAGAATGCATAGCCGGGACACTTCATGTGCATAATCAAAAAATATATGTAAGAATATATATGGCATGCATGTGATCAAATCTCTTAAGGAGCATTCAAAACTAAATTTGTTGTTATTCAGGGGAACAGACTGTTAGGACGAAGCAGAAGTGTGTAACACAACAACAAAGATAAATGCCACAGCTTCACTAGTTCCCCACACAGCATTTATGGATATGAAGCAGTTTAGTCATGATATCAGGGAATGGATACATCTGTTAAGAGAAATGCATTTTATGCACCATAAAATTAAATGTTGCATTGCCAAGATATATAGGAAGTATTCCTATAGTCTGTTTTCGCAAACTAAACATTGTAACGAGATACCCTAAGAAGGTAGAACTGGAAATCTGTTTTGAAATCATATTCCATTAGAAACACACACTGTACTTTATGGAAGGATTACAGCTGTCTTTTATGGTGCTTTATTTTTTCTACACTGAGACCAAACTGTGTACCCTCAGCAGACTAATGCATAAGAAAGGTATTTCAAATTTATGTTGAACTATATCATCCCAAATGATTCCAAAGTACTAAAAAAATCTAGGCAGCATCTGTCCCCTGGTGCTCCTGAAGTGCCGTTATCAGTTTGGGAGGCAAACAAACACTAGCTGGAGTGTTTTGCATGTGTTGGGAAAGAAAATTTTGGCCAGGCACCCTAAGCTTTGAGTATTGTGCTTCTGGAAAGTTCCAGCACCTCTGACAGAATCATAAAATTGTTAAAGTTGGAAAAGACTTAAAGATCCTTGAGTCCAAGTGTTAACCCAGCACTGACCATCCCATCACTAGAACATGTCCCCAGGTGCCATATCCACATGTCCTTTAAAATAGCTCTAGGGATGGTGACTGCACCACTGCCCTGGGCAACCAGTTGCAATGCTTGACAACCCTTTTAGTGAAGAAATTTTTTCCCAGTATATCCAGCCAAAAGGTACGCTTGAGCTAGCTGTAGGGATTTCTCATAACTTCAGTTTTTTGAAGTACAAGACATTGTGCTGGAGCCTATACAGCAAAATAGAGAGTGCACTGATGCAGAATCATTGAAGTCAGATTGGTGACCAAGGTGTCACTGCTCTGTAAAAAGCAACCAAGGATCTGTACATCATTTTCCAGTGCTGGTTTGCTGTTCCCTGACATGTTACTACTCAGTTTTCTACAGAAAATACAAATGGAGACACGGAATAGGTGGCAAAATCAGGTCAGCGTTATGCATGTTTTCTAGACATCAGCTGAAATATTTGCATGAGTACATGTGCATGCAAAGACACAAGTCAGCAGTATGGTCTGATAAGCAGTGACAGTGATGTACTCCTTGGGATCTTGTAGCTCCAAGAATTTAGAGGGTAAATTCTTAGACTCTCTGTAAATTGGTATAGATTACTAATTGACAGTAGCAGGGAGGGTGGCCCCTTGGGTTTCTGAAATGCTCTTGGCTCATTGAAGGATTATACACACAAAGATTATATTTGCTTTTCTGCTCTTACTTGTTAAATGCATTCTTTATATTAAATTATATTTCTGTAGTTAACTCTGTTCTGTAGAAGTGCCTGTCAGGTTCAGGCTCTTAATGCATCTTCCTCACTGGGGGGTTGTAAGGTTTAATTGTTGATAATATATAAAGGCTTGAGATGAAAGGATTTGTTTAAAAGCAACATATTACGATGATTATAAAGCTGATGGTGATGTGTGTAACACCTGCTGTCACACTAGCTTGAGCAAAAGCAATCTCTGCTTTTAGACTGAAATTTCTCTGAACAGTGAGAAAAATATCACTTTTCAGGACTTCTTTTTTCACTATTGAAAAAATCTGGTGTCTCTTTGAGAAGGCAAAATATCAAAGTTTGGTCTCTTTTCTGATGGATAAAACCAATTTGGTAAGATTATATCAGATGAACATCTCTTTTGCCACTGGGAAAATTAAAATAATTGCTAGAAGAATACTTTTGTATTTTTTGAGAAGAATCTGCTATTGTGGTAATATTTTAGCTACTGAAAATGTTTATCACTTAAAGTACAGATAGGAACTGAGATTAATTGTCTTCAGTTAATGGTTATTTGCATTCTCTTTTTGATCCATCAACTGCAAAAGTCAGAAGAGGTGTAGGAGTACAAAAGTTATCCAGACCTATATGAGAGAATTCTTATTTAGTGTGATATGTTTTAACACTGTGTTTGAATCTCTCTCTCTCTTCCACCTCTCCAACCCCTCTTCATTGTTTTCTCTTGTTATTCTTTCTTTCCCTTATACAAACTTGATCTGAACTGAGACAGAATGCCCTGGGGCATTGCTTATGGGATCCAGGGCTTTTCATCTCTTGATTGCCTTCTTGGCAGAACCTTTAGTGAATTCAGACCTCTATCTGTTAGAGACTGCAAGGTAAGGTAGATTCTGTAAATTGAGATTAACTGTTAATTCTGTTCCTTAATGGGGAAATGTCTGTATCTAATATGGCATCTGTCCTGGTAAGGAGTGAGGGCTGGAGGGTATTGTTGTGAGCTCTGAAAGTTTCACCTACTGACGTCCTTCTGTTGTGTAAGCAGAGGACTCTGATCTCTGGGACTGACAATTCCTGTCCTTCTGGCGTTGGTCAATACTACGTGATCCAGTTTTGAAAAAGGAAATTTTTTTTTGGAGTGGATTGTCTTGGCAGAATGAGTGAGATTTGAAAGGTGAGGCAAAAGCCCATTAGAAAATGTTTTCAGAGACACCACTGTAGCTGTTACTTGCAGCATAAGTATAATACAGAGACAATGAGAGAGAACACCTGAATTTTAGTGTGCTTGTTTAAAATTAAACACCTCAAGGTCTCTTGATGTCTTTGTAAATTATTTGTAAGTTCCTTGTCTTTAGACATGCCTCATCCAGACCTGAAAGTCCCATTGCCCTTTTATTTCCCATTTTCATCTCATTCCTCCCAGTAATGTCACCTTCAGATAGTTAAATGTTACCAATAATTCCTTGGTTTGCTATTGCGTATTTTGTGCAGCTATAAAAACAAGGGATTTTTTTTCAGATTCAATTATGTTTGCAATAAGGTACAAGCAACCTTAAAAAAATATTGCTGAATTTGAGACTTTAGAGGCTATGATTGCACACAGTCAACATCCTCACTTCCAGCCGTGACTGAAAATGCTTTCTTAAAGTTTCTCTACAATTTCAAAAGACAGTGTTTCTCATATAGAGAATTACCTCAATCCAATGTTTTATTAACATTGTAGGCATTTTTGTTATAGCTTATTGAACATTCCAGTGTTTTTCATAACACACAGTTATTTGAGGTGCTTGGATAGATTTTTTATTTAGCAATATAGAGTGAATCTCTCACACTGAGATGGAATGTTTCTCATTGGTAACCAGGCTTGTGTTTTATTGGTGAGGATGCCTGTCAGTGCTGCAGGGCATGGCAAGGAGAGGGAATTAAAAGTGTATACCTGTTACATTAGGGGCAATCCAGCTGTTCTTCTGCTGAATGTGTCTACAGAGTGTGCTTGCATGGGCTGGAACACTGGGATTAGAGATCTTTAATATGTATGTTGCTGGAAAATTATTTTAATGTTGTCTCAATATTCCATATACTGCACTACGGCAAAGCAGAGCTTGGATTGCATGTGCTGTTATTGAATTCAGGTTTTTTTTTTTTTTTTTCAGTGAGTTCAATTAAATTTGAGGTCAGGTCTTTACAAAGTTGTGGTAATAGATCAAGCAAGAGAAAATGCTTCTGTTGTGCTTCTGGAACAGGCTTCTTTATCTTTAACTTAGGATTGTTTAAGCATTACTGATTTCTAAAGAAATTGTTACGTTTGTAAATATGAATTATTCTATACCCATTTGTTAAAATAAACAGCAAGTATAATAAGCACATTTATGTGATGCAAAAAAACCCTGAAGTAGTAGCATGTGTCATGTAATTTCTCAAAGTAAATTTTAGTTTGTTTTTGCAATTTAAACCGTTGACTTGAATTTTGAAAGATGATGTTGGGTTGGTTTGTGGAAGAAGTATTCTGCCCTATTTTGTCATGCTTATTATTAGGTTACTAGAGAGACAGCTGCAGTTGGCTTAAAATGGTGCACTAAAAATATTGAAGAGTCTAGCCTTGAGGAAGCAGAGCAGTAAAATGGCAACAAGACTATTCATTTAGCACAGTTATCTGGGGATGTGAGAGATGCTTTCAAAAGCATAATATATCACAGGACAATTTTTATTATATTGCTTTTGTCCCTTACTGCTTCTATTGATCTTTTGCAAATAAATTTTTCAAAATTGTCACATATCTGTCTTCAGAGCCATAAAATAAGGGTGACATTAATAAGGGTTTCATATATGCCATTTTACCAAGAGAGCAGAAGGCACAGATTCTGTCTGTTCAATATGCCTTTTGAATTAATTTAATTAAATACAGCTTGTTTGTTCATTAGAAAAGATTTTAGGTGAAAATGTATAAACCAGGGTAGGTGACTTGCACATTCAAAAGTAAGCTCCATTAATGGGGTAATACAAAGGAAATTATTAGTATTTATCACTGTGATTCATTGTACTAATTTTCTGGAGTTTAGGTTTCATTTTTCAAAATAATTCAGCATTTCCAGCTAAAGAGCACTTGAGCCCATACTGAAAGCATCCAGATGAATGGCCTGCTGCTTGCCTACAAATGGCCACAGCTTGATTACATATCAGTCAAGCAAAACACCAAGCAACAAGAGAATTTAGCATCATACCACAGTAAAGAAATGGCACAGAGTTCAGAGCCTTCAGAGAGAGATGCTCAGCCTTCCAAATTCACCTAAATCTTAATTGTGCAAGTGCTGTGTGACAGAGCACTGGGAACTTGAAAAGATTCGCTGCTTTATCAGCTGAAATAGCTTACTGACAAATTCTAAAACATTAGTTCACCACTTCAATAAATATTATGTAGCATGCAAATGTATACACAGACACACAGATTAACACACAGTATGGGTGTATGGCTATTATATTTGACATAATTTCTTCCTGATGTACTTTTTATTCTTCATAATCCTGCTAGGGAATTTTCTATTTTGCCCTTTTTTCTGTCTTTCACTGTGTGTTGCCTGCCAAATTTGAAGGGATTCCTTCATGTTTTTCTGAGTATTTTGAAAAACTCTCATCTCCTAACTTAAATTCTGAATTCATTGATCTTTATTCAAATTTAGCTCTCATACACTTACACATTTTGTACTGCCAGGATTTGGAATTTTGACTACACTAGGCAGCAATTATGCTAATTACATTTGCAAAGTATCTTTTGTATGTGGAATTTCTAGAAAAATAATTTAGGAATAATAGCTTTACGATCAGCTGATAGAAAATCTGAAATTTATAGGCTCTTCCCAAACTGAATAACCCTCCTACATACTGCATATAAAATCCAAAGCATAAATTGGGTTGCAAGCCCCTCACAGAAGTGAGAGCTGCCCAGCTGAGAGTTTGTCTTCACTCTCAGATGTGTCTGCATCCTGATTGTCAGACTGACCCACACTCCCCTTCATGCTTCAACATGGAATAGAATTTGCAAGGAACCATTCTTTTGGCCAAAGTTCATTCCTGCCAGATTTGTCCTTCTCTGACTCCAGCCAGCTGTAAAAGGTCTCCAGTGGCATTTGACAGACCGTGTGTGAAGTAAGTCGCACCCTGTGTCCAATGGATGTAGGTCACTGAACCAAAAAGAGTTTTGTACTTTTACAGATGATAGTGTCACACTTGAGTACAGAGAAAAAGAGCAGAGCCCCTACTGCTCCCTTGTTTTAGTTGTGTGCTTTCTCTTCACGTTCCCAGCTGTCCTCTAAACCCACCTGAGCAACTGGTATCATCTGGTTATTCTGGTATTTGGCTTATGTAGTTGGATTGTCACCAACTGCACCCCTATGAGTATTTGTCTGAGTAAATCCAATCAGCTAATGAAATTGTGGTCCTTCCATTAAGTGATTATCAAATTCCTTGTATGGTTACACTAGCCCATCTCTTCCAACACTGCATACTTTTGTTTAGCCAGGCAGTCTGTGCCTGACCCCTTCCTTGCCTTTCCTGAATGTCCATTTTTTAACTTCACAGGCATTTAGTATATAAAAAAAATAATATATATGATTTATTTGGAAAGGTGACCTTTTTATCTCTTCAGAGTCAAGTACCATTCCTTTAAGTTTATAGGGTAATTATTTGGTTTTATTTATTTATTTTCTTCTACAAAACCAATTTTATATATTCAAGTATAAATGCTTTGTAGTATCTACTGGATTACACTTAAAAGTGAGAGGTATTTCTTCGACTTGAGGGTTCCATGCTGCAGTATCTGCTTTCCTGTGGTAGCCCAGTGAGGTAGTGTACTGTACTGCCATACAAAATCCAGAATAGTGGAGCTTGTGCATGTCCGAGGCTGTGCATCAGAAATAAAATTCCTCCTCTGCAGAGAAATTATGTCTATTTAGGAAAGATCTTTATATAGCAAAGGTTTTTATTTTGGAGGAAGAAATCTGTTTGCATTAGAGAGATCTGTTGACTTTGGCAGAAGCCTCCTGAAATCAATAGATTGTTTCTTTTACATACAGAACACTGAATAAGCCTCTAAACGAGAGAGGTTTACTTGTCTAGACTTTACCCTAATGGCATCTTCACTTCATTTTCCTGATAAAACCTTTATGGTAAATTCAGTAACCCCTCTTTATCAAGATTGCCAGCCTTCAAATGATTTCAAAGACAGGATCTACTTACTTATACATTAGCAATACTTGATCCATCCATGATTTGTCTTTCTTGTGTTAACTTTGAGTAGGAGGGAGTCTGCAATCAACGTTTATAACTGCTGGTTCTGTGGTGCTGGCAATTCCACCACCCCCAGATTGACTGCTGATTTTGAGGGGTCCAAACCACAGTGAAATGTGTATCACAGTGCCCATAAGACATATAACAAAGCGTAAGCCCCAAAGCAAGTAGTTTCAGGAGAGCATGGGCACTCCAGTTGGTTTCCTCCTCAGTTGCTGAGTAGCTCCCTGTTGGGTCCTCTTGTCCACGAGGCACAGATACAGATGGGATGTAAGGATTTTACTTAATTTCTTCTGCTCATGCAGTGAAGGAAGAATCTCATAATTGGAAATGAATTAATTTTTGAGAAAATGTTTTAAAAGGCTGCAGCCAGAGGGAGGACTATTAGAGAAAAGAGTTCAGATAAATGAAGTTTGGTAAAATTGCTAGCAACTGGAACTGTATATTGAAATGTAATTGAAACCTATTATTAGAGGTATTGAGCATTTTTATTATTCAGAGTAGTGCTACCAGTACTGCATATAGTACTGTGAGCTCTTTTTTAGCAGTTAAGGACAGTAGCCTTTGGTCTTTTTAACTGTGTTCTGAGATTCGTGGGTTTGATATTCTATTCCTGCAAGCCTCTACAATGCAGGAATGAGACAGTTTGTACAAGGAGCATCTGGGAAACAGCATAATAGTGCTGGCACTCTTCCTTGGGGTTTTCTCCTCTTGCATAAAAATGTAAGAATGAACTACATCCCATAAATCCAGCAAAACCTTTGAGTGAGAAAGACAAGCACAGTCTGTGTTGCGGAAGATCTTTCAGCATCTACAAAAATTGAAAGGAGAGTTGTATTCTTTCCTCCTGCAGCCATTTCTCAGCTTCATCCTCAGCTTCATCCTCAACCATCTGTATAACAGGCTGGTGCTTGGGTAACTGCTGGGCAGCACAAAGTCCTTTCTCACAGCAGCCTGTAGTGCAGAAGTTCCTTAGGGTGTCCCAGAGCAAATATCTTGCCTTTGGTTTTCTTTCCCTGTAAGTTGCTAAGATGGGAGACATAAAGGATAGTAACATTTGGAATTACTTGACAAGTAAGTGCTAGCACATTTGAATGTGCATATAGGAGGTGTAGTTGTAGGATGGTATACAAAGATAGAGTTTTGGCCCATGACATCCCAGATGGGAATGGCACACCTGGCTCTGCTTCTGGATGTCAATCTGGCTGCTGCACTGACATAACATACAAGTTCCAAGGGGAACCCTTGACATGACCAGCCCTGTCACATAGTCTTTCCCTGCTAGAAATCTTTTTAAGAGAACAGAAGAAAATGCCACCTCACTCTGCTGACCTCCTAACAGGATTTACTGTAAGAAGCAGATATTTCACTGTACTGAGTTGGTACTATTCATTATGGTGCAATGAAAGTGCATGAGAGCCCTCACTGAAGCCTTCTTACCTGCCAGTCCCTATCAGCACTAATAACTTTCAGTGGTCATGCATGATTTTTATAGACAATAAACATAATCTTCTTTTCCCCTTTATGAATTCTTTCAAGAGCCCTATGTGGTTCCTTCCCAGTGTAATATTATGGGATATGTTAAGGACAAACTATCACTTTTTTTGCCTTTTTTTTTTTTTGTTTCTGCTCTGCCACAAATCCTGCTTCTTTTGATGTTGTGCAGAAATGTACTACTACTTCACAAAAGTCTCTGTTTACTCACTATTTCAAACCAGAAAACATGTAGATGTAGAATTTAACTTGTACCTTCTCTGAGAATGCTGAGACTAGAGATGAGTAAACATGCTTTCAATAGCTCTGGAAGGAACTTTTTGAGTCTCATTGTGGGTTTTGTATACTTTGAGTTGTATTTCTTACCAGTACTTTCAGCTTTCTGCACCATTATACTTTCTTACAAATATTTATATGTAAAACCCCCCCAAACTACTCTTACACCATATTTCTCTTCTTCTCATTCAGAAACTGGCTGGTTTCAGAATAGATTTATTTTAGAAGAGTCCCATATGGAGCGGGTGCCTTGATGGGGAGGAAGTGTGACTGTGCTTTCTCCACACCACTGCCTTGCTCCAGGGGCGCTTACAATATTCTACTGTGATCTTGTCTAAAACACTTTAGCATTCTTCTTCTCCATAAAACAGTATGATGTGCTATGAATTATGTATTTACAGTAAGGCAGATGTGTCTGTCAGTTCAGTCATGAGATACAGTGGTGTGGTTTTTTGCCTCTAAGTGGTTAACTATTGCAAAAGGTTCTTTTTAATGCCTAGAAATCTATTTACTTTATTTTTCTTTTTAGTGTAGTGGAAAATAAATCTTAAACATTTCTTCTGTTATCTAGCACTTTAAGCCTTTTCATAGCATTTATAACATCTCTTTGCCAACACTCCATCTGTGATTTTAGCTTGCAGGAAACACTTTGCAAATCTGTTATTAGCTTAGATGCAGAGAGATGCTGTTTAAATATTAATTGTAATTTCTCTCAAAAGTGCAGTCAAACCCACTCAGTCACTTGTGAAGTTCAATGAATGTTGAGGGGCAAGGAGTGTGTCACGGGTAGGGCCTGCTCTTAGCTGTAGCAAGGGTCCTACTCAAGTTACCAGTGCAAAGTAGAGAAGTGTCCTGATGCCCCCCTCCCCTCCCCCCAAAAGAAATAAAAAGGAGTAACTTTAAACAGTGAACAGACTTGTTGCACACTCAGTGGACTTGCTGCCAAACTGGCTGTGAGCAAGAGGAATGTCACACTGTGCTGGCAGGAAAAGATGAGATCCATCAGCTGTTTGAAATCCTAGTTATTGGGCACATACGCTTCTGGAGAACTTCAGTATTGCTCCATCAAAAATCACATCTCAGTAGAGACATTTATATTGGGGTTGAACCCTTCTCATCTCTTCAGTCATGATCCTCACCCTATTTAATTTCTTAATTCCACAATACTTTACCCTTTACAATAAAAATTTAAAAAGCAAAATATTATGTGTTTACAGGCATTTCAGTGAAGTTTTTGATAGAAGTGAGGATCACAGTATTTAACACCATCCAACCTGCTCATTTTCTGTGGATTAGCAGAGCATAGTAATTGTCATCTGCATATTCAATATAATGGAAAGATGATCAGCCCCATTAAAACCATATGATGTATTTTTTCTTCTCTTCTTTCTCCAGATGGTTACTAATCTTTTATTGGTGAGGTGGTTTGCCTATGGTGTAATCTGAGATTTTTCCTCTTGTTATTAGTGAGTTGCTTCTCTTTGTGTTTGCAGGTGGATTGAATTTTAATATGCTAAATTCTGTTAATTGCTTAGAATTTAGATGTTTTTCTTATTATCCTTCAAACGTACATTTAAAAAAATGACGTATTACCCACATATTCCTTCTATCTTGCAGCATTCTGTGAAGAAGGGTGCAGATATGGTGGAACTTGTGTAGCTCCTAACAAATGTCTCTGCCCTTCTGGATTCACTGGAAGTCATTGTGAGAAAGGTAAAGCTTTACTGAAAAACACCTTCTTTGGTAATGAGAAGTCTGGTATGTGGAAGAAGTAATTCATTTCTATTATTTCATTCTGATTGATGTTTTCTCTCCAGTGAAGATATGACTGTTCCATTTCTGCCTTTTCTGCTGAAAGTTTGTCTTGTCTGAAATTTGCCATGTTGAATTTTATCAGGGATGTTTCTGCTTTTGCTTCCAGCATGCACTTTTAGTTAATTAGAAGGGACATCAAATGAAAAATGTTTGCTCCACCAGTTTCCTGTGGTGCAAGCTCAAGGTTTCCTTCTGCTTCTGCTAAATTTGTTGTGCAAATTAGACCACAATTCAGATGATTGCTTTTCACTTCAAGTTATTGAATTATTAATATTTGATTTGTTTCTAAGTCACAGTTTTTATAGAATCATAGCCTATTCAAAGACATCTCACTAGTCATGATTAGATTTTGCCTGTTCCCAGATTTTTCTTTTTCAAAATCTGCTTCTGACAGCCTCATAGTTCTACCTTTCAGTTTGTTTCCCAAATAGCTCGTTCCTTGTCTACCTTAAATGAGGAGAAAGAGATCTTATCAAACTCCATACAGGACTCTTACTTTCTTTATTTAGCAGATCTGGGATTTTATTTTGGTTTGTGTTTATTTGGGTTATATATTACTTAACTAACTCAATGGGAGGTTTTTTTGCACTGCACGTTTGTTAATAACTGTTTACACATGTATTTGTTTTTGGATATGAAGTGGATTGTTAATGCAGGTTGTATGCTGTAGTATGGAGAAGATCATAATTGGTGCATTTTTTAAGGAAGAAATAAATGAAAACAGAAAAATGTTACAGTTAAATTAGTGGAACCACTTGTAACCCAGAGATTGTGCAGTAATTTGTGTGTTTGTTGATGTCACTTAAGTCCAGTTGTCAATAAATCTGCGTCAAATAGCTTCTGAAAACTGCTAAATACTTCTGTGGATGGAGTCAATCAGTGTATACTAAAAACCCATAGTTTCTAGTTGTCAGCGTTGTTTATTTAAGAATGAAGTCGGACATTAATATTTTCATCTCCTCTAGATAAAGTCTGAGTACTTAATTATTTTTGCCTGTAGCCTTGTTTTAAATAGGAAAAAGCCTCCAAAGTCTCCTGTCACCCAGCAGTAAGTACTGGTAATGTCACGGGGAAGTAATGTGAGGCATTCCTACCTCAGAGCCCTGCCTGCCGTGGCTCCCCTGCTGCTAATCCTTCCTGATGGTAACCCACGTGTAATTTGCTCATTCCTTCTAAAACATCTGTTACTCAGAGGCATCAGTACATTCAGAGGCATGCAGGATACTGGAGATGTGTTCTGTGTATGTGACTATATGGCACTGCCAGCGTTGCCCAAGGACGCCCTGCTTACCCATGTCACCATGGTATTTTCTGAAAAATCTTTTGCTGAGATTTTCTGCTGAGTAGCCTCAGAAAAGAAATGTAAGCAATAACTATCTGATGGCTGTGGAATGTGGTCTAGACATTGTTTACCGACAGGTGCATCTTTCACTGGTCCATGTAGATTGTTTCTACTTAATGACCAATGATGGTCTAGCTGTGTGGACTCTCTGAGAGTCACAGGTTTTTATTATTCATTCTTTTCCATTCCTTTTGAGCTTTCTGATAGATCCTTTCTCTCTATTCTTTTTAGTATAGTTTTAGTATAGCATTTAATGTAGTATAATATCATAATATAATAAATCAGCCTTCTGAAACATGGAGTCAAGATCCTCATCTCTTCCCTCGTCCTGGAACTCTTGAACACAACCACATACCCAAACTTCTCAGGTCAGATTTCAGCTCCTGTGCCTGTGATTCTTTCACCCAAGGGTCTCGGCGCATTCTTTTTTCTTAGCACTTAGCACTTCATATCTAGAGCACAGATTCTCTAAACTATTGAAGTGATGGTTTAAAATTGATAAATGGAGGACATAACCATTTTTGACTCCTGTGTTTTTCATGGCTTTTGTATTGTTTTGATCTACAATATGAGTTAGCACACCAACCAAAGGAAGCATGGCAGGTATGGTACTCTCATTATATCAAGCAATTTAGAGGTAGATGTCAGAAGGCAATAGTTTCTGTGAATAAAATCTATACAACTTGAACCAGAAGGCAATTTATTTTTTTCTTTGAAGATGTATAGAGTTTACTAGTATGCTACAAATCAAGATAATGATGCTAACTTTGAGAAATCTGTCATACAGGCTGGTTTGAGAATGAACAGGGCTTTGTGAATGAAAATTTGTCACATTTTAGTTGTGTTGGAGGGTTTGAAAACTTCAGCAGATACATCTTATGTCATATGCATATTTCAGTGGCTAAGTGCACATCAGATCTGTGAGAACAGCTTCAGCCTTCTGAAGGTTCATGTCTCGGCTCGACTAAACGTTCAGAGTAGAGAGGTGATGAACCACCTCTGAAGCAGGGTTCCTTTTGCTTCACTGATTACCCCGAACAGACATAGTGCTTTCAGTAGCAGGAGGCAGTTTAGTAAAGGCTTTCTTCTGCAGTTTGCTGCAGTTTTTAAAGGGCACCTAAGTATTCTAAGCCCATGTTTGTTTGTTCTCCTGTTACCTTTAACATTAGAAATAAGCCCTTTGTTTTATTTATTATATGGTACCACTCCCTCAATCATTATGACACAGACCTAAGACAATGAAGTGGTGGGACAACGATTTAAATCAAAGCCTAAATGTTCTTGGCAAAACCTTGTCTGGTGGAAGCTCATAGTGAAGTGAGGCATATCAGAAGTAAAGTGATGTGTTTTGGTCATGTATTAAATTTGCCACAGTGCATTTGAAAATGTCCTTCAAACTGACAACACAGCAACTTCTTATGCATTATTTGTGAGCTGAAAGGACTCGTCACCAGCTAAAAACAGTATGACCCAAATTGGCTTCAATGCCATGTAAAGGGTAAAATGAGCCAGTAATTACAAATGTTGTTGAAAAGCAGGTGTGTTTACTTCTGAATATGAATCATGTGTTATTCATAGTTTCTGACTGTCTGGTTGAAATTACGATATTAAGTTAATTAAAAATTCAGAGATATTTGAGAAGGGCAGGATTTATATCAGTAATTTACTCAGGTGAAATGAAAATACACATTTAAGGCTTATGTACAGATACATAATTCAACATGCTGCTAAGAAGAATTACCTCTTGCCATTCGCTTTGGTTGACATGAGAAATCATCATAACAGTTGTGGGGCTATCTTTCCTTTTTGAAGGTGAACCGCAAATTGATATTCACAGACACTGTCAAGTAATTCCTTTCTCCATCCATTCTTTATAATGCTGTTTCTTTAGGAATGAGCTTGATGCTCCTAACTGAATTTTTGTAACATTTAAGATCTGATTTTATCTTCAAAACACTTCTTTTTTTTTCATTTTATGTTTTTTTTCTGCCAGGGCTGAAATCTATGATCTCTGTGATCATTTCCATTTGATCATATTTAACACAGTTTTGATACTTGTGTTGGAAACCTTTGCTGTTGGAATTTTTAGTGTCATTGGTGTATGATTCCAGCATGATGGCTGAGCTGGAGATAGGCATCTGTAACTGTATGTAACACTGTGGGCTTGAACCCAGGTGCATCCTTGGCAGGGATCCCCGTTAAAGGCTTCTGAGAGACATTGTGATGTGCAGAGAGGAGGACAAATACAGTACTCTGTGAGAATTGCTGGCAGCATGAACTCAAGTGCCCCAATTTTGCATCCATCTCATTGTTTTACAACCTTTAAAACAGAAAAACTCTGGATAATTCATTGAGCTGCTTTTTTCTGTCTGTGGATGGACAACAGGTCAGTGGAGTTTTAATGCTGGTTTTGTGGACAGGTTCACAGTTATTCTGTATTTGTGGAGTGTTAGTCACTACTGCTACTGATGAAGTGGTAAGGATGAGATAGACAGGACACCCTATGATGTCAAAGGTAGGAGTAAACAGATGATTGAATGCCTGGAAATTGTAGGCATTCCTTGAACACATGCCTGCATGTGCTGGTGTCCTGTGCATGGGTCTAAGAAATGCAACTGAACGCTCTGGGATCTGACCAGTGGTGGGAGTTGTTTACAGTGTCTGTCTGTACAAATTATAACTTTGGGTGATGAGTTCAAAACTGCAGAAGGGTTTGATGCAGTGGGCTCCCAACCAGGGGCATAGAAAGGGAAGCACAATATTTTTCCAGGGACTGCAGGAGGGCTTTTGGCAGTGGGAGAGCATTGCCTCCAAAACAGATTAAACATAAGTGCACCACAGTTTTTCTCCCCTATCTTGTGACAGCTGCTGTCTGAACTGGTACACAATAAATGGGAGTATGCTTCTGGTACATTAGAAGGGTTTTGTGTGGGCTGGAGCTCATGGAGGCGGATATATCTGTGATAGCAGCATGTGTGTTGAGTCTTTGTAAAGCACTGAAAAATATGTTCTCACATAAAGAATGACAGACAGATGTCAAAGAATTACCTGCTGATTATAAACAGAAGCAAGGGTAAGATACGGCAGTAGAGTGTCAGGATGTGATAATTACTAGGGTCGCTTTTTCATGTTGTTTTGGGCTGGGCCTGCAAAGAATTGTCCTAATACTGGGGTGAGAGATAATGTTTCAGTATGTACCGTGCTGAGAAATGTGGTTTGAATTCTATTAATTATATTGCAAGCGAGTAAGTAAATCAAGACTTGCTGTGTTGCAGTAGTTATATATGGATTCTTCAGCACCTCACTGATTTCACAGGTGTGTAATGGAATGTCGCTGTGCTTACATCTTCAGTATATGATGTTACATCATGGGAATGATGAGGTCTTTAGCTGATTTGTTTCATCATACCTGGCAGTATGTCTTTGTGTTCTTGTCTCGTAAATTGTTTCTTCTGGAATGTATTGTCTTCTGCAGTCCTTTGGGTAAAACCCCCATAGTCTCTATTCCTCTGAACCCTATGGTTAGAAAAAAAGTGAAAATTGTATTTATATGTGGCATTTCTTTGATTCTTAAACTGGATTAATCTTTCGGTGTGTATCTATCAAAGACATTTCAGTCAAGGAGTCTGGTTGAAAAAATGAGCAAATAAAAACCAAAGCAAAGCAGAGGAAGAGATTTTTCCGTGAGCATGGTAAGCTAAATGTCAAAACTCCCTGCCTTTCTCTATCTATGATCTTTTGTAAAATAAGAAGTGAGGTTTATTTTGGGAAACAAACCAGCTGTGCAGCTGTGGGCACACAGCTTTGCATGAGATTCTTTCTAAAGCCTCTAATTTCAAGGTGAGGCAAAGCCAGGATAGAACGAGATAAGAGGAGTGAAGCAAGTGATGCTTAGCTTATTACAGAGAATGGTGGCTGTAGTTGATATGTCACTCCTGAGGGTGTGACAGACCCGGAGATGGCAGATGTTCCAGGTGGCTGAGGTTGTCCTGCTCCATTTGCTGCCAAGCTGTTTGCAGCATTTGCCCCAGCGGTGCTTACTGCAAAATGGCAAGGGTGATATCTTAATGTGATGGAAAAAACAAAGCTGTCATTTGTGAAGATACCAGGGAATAGATCAAAGCATATTTACTAGAAAAATCTGAGTAAGGCCATCTCTGAGGATCAAGGGGACATCTGTCTGCAAATCAACAAGTAACTGTCAGTGGAAGAAAAAGTTGTTTTATCTCAGTGTCAATCTCCCGGACCAAGAACACAATTCATCACCCAGCTGACCTGCACATGAGGAGACAACTCATCAGTGTTTACTCTGCCTTATATATATATATATGCAGTAGCTTGATTTTAAAAGCCAGGAAAAAAACACTAAGCTGACTGACTGGGTTTGGGGTGGTGGTTTTGTGGTGGTAGTGGTTTGTTGAGATTTTTACGTAATACTTCTACTTTCCTGTGTAGTTTATTTGTTATATGCAGGTCTTTGGGTCTGTATATTTTTGTTTCTAATTAAAGGAATATCAGCTGTATTAGTCTTTTATCTTACTCTAAGATAATAACTTGGCAAGTAAAAAATTTTTCTAATGTTCTAGTCTTTTATTATTTGTATGAGTTTTGGCTGTATGTATTGGGTCTGTGTAGCTAAGTTTTGGTAGGCGATGGAGAACAGGGAGGCTTCTCTAGAGAAGCTGCCAGAAGCTTTTGCCTGTCCAAGACAGACCAAACACTGGCCAAGGCCAAGCCCAAGCTCATCAGTGATACTGGTATTGCCTCTGGGATAATGTCCTGAAGAAAGGCCAAATGTTACTGAACAGCAGCACTTGCAGCTGGAGAGGAGTGAGAATGTGAGAACAATGGCTTTGCAGACACCCAGGTTAGTGAAGGACGGACAGAGGTGCCTGTCCTTCCTATGTGAGACAACAGCATGCTGTGAGCAATATAGGCCATCCTAGCTAAACAGGCAAAAAAATGCCAGGACCTCTCTTTGCCATGTAGTTAGCACCTGGAAATCACCTGGAAGGGGAGGTTTGTTCCCATTTCCTTAGTTCGTGCTACACGGTGTTGGATGTTTATTTGCTGAAACCCACCAGAACCCGGGCTAGCTCTGTACACTCTGGTAGCCACTGCAGGAGTGGGAACAGCTGGGGGGACAGGGGCTTGTCCACAGCTGAACCTGAAGAGCTGCAAACTCTACAGTGCACGCTGGGACAGACACGGCAGGGACCAGGCGAAGGAGAAAACAAGAGACTCTTTGTCGCAAGATTCTACGTGGAAAGTTTATGCCCAGTAAAGGCGTAGGGCAGAAGAAGCCCAAGCAGCTCAATGCAAGGGGTTAAATACAGCTACAAACCACGGGGTGGATACAGAAAATCAACCAATAGGGGGATTTCAAGAGTGGATCCAGGGGATTACATCAACACTGTGGGACCAATCAGGATAGGGGGAGGAGAGGGAAAGGTCACATGGACCAATGGGGCTTCATGGATCAGGGATTTCCAAGTGGATGTTTCAATCAGGGATTGGCCCAGGGAGTGAATGGCCTTTGAACATTCAGAAAAAGGGCAGGGTTTCTTTGACAGGCAGGGAAAGTGGGGCAGGGTCACCTTGATAGGCAGGGAAGGGATTAAAACAAAGGGAGAGGAATAGCATGAGGGACGGCTTTAAGGGAGGGCACAATTTGGGGAAAACATGGGAAGTAACAGAATGAACCATTTAACAATAACTTAATGAAATAAACACGAACCACAACATTTATTTATCCATAAATTCTAATTAAGTACTACAGGAGGATCATCATGTTCAGATTAGGAGCAGAAAACTCTGAATTCTAAATAAAAAAAGCCCTATGTTCTTGCTCAGCTTCCTACAGCTGAGACCTTATCTGGCCACACTTTCTACAAAACCTTGCTCAGACTGAGGCATTGGAATTGGTCCTCTGTTAGAGGCTGTGTTGCTTTAGTCCTTGCATAGAATTCTCAGTCCTTAATTTAGCATCTGTCCAGATTATCACCAGGAACATCTCTCACATGTTGTGTGCAGCTATATCTGTTTCAGGTTCCTCTTGGATTCTGAGGACTCAAGCAGTGGGATTTAAATTTGTTTCAAGTGGCAGAATCACCATTTAATCTACTTAAAGAAAACAACTATAAAGTGTTCAAAATTCTGGGCAAATATTTGTATTTGAGCAAATAGAAATATTCATATGTTAATGAAATTTTCATTTTAAAACTAAGAAGATTCCATACATGAAGCTTTCCTTGTGATGTGAGCTGTACAGAAATGACAGTTCCTCTAAAATACCAACTTCATGGTGAATTAACTACAAATGATATCTCATCTTATTGTGATTAAAAAAAAACCAAAAACAAAAACAAAAAAACAAACAAACAAAAACAAAAAAAAACCAAAAAAACAAAAAAAAAACCCACAGCAAGTCTGCTTTTGAGTGCAGTGCAGTAATGATAATTTATAGCTTATTTTGCCAGGACATTGCATGTGACCCCTTTGTTTTCTTTTAAACTTTTTTCCAGGCAGATTCCTACATTAGTGGAAAACAGCAATTCTACAGAGAAGTACCAGAATTAGGTAGTAGACCAGCTAAGAAATGAATAAAACCTATCTCAAGCTCTCCAGCTACAGGCAGTATTTAGGGAACATTACTGAGTTTAATAAGCTCCTTGCCACCTTACTTTTTCTTATTAATAGCCAGCTCTGGACTGGAGAATCAACCATGAATATTTAAATTTGCTGATAACCTAGAAATAAAACTCTAGACTCAATAAAACTCAAGCAGGCATAGAGAGGTACTTAAAATTTTTAACACAGGAATCCTTTTGGCTTCAATGGGAATTTCACCTCAATGGAAGCCTTAGGATCTGGTGCAACTGAATTAGATGAAATGAATAATAAATGGCTCTAATGAAATAAAAGAGCATCTAGAGTCGGGTTTTTGTGTGGAACAATCTGTGTAATGAAGCTGCTGCAGCTGAATATGCCATTTTTAACTCCTTAATCTAACTAGCTAATCTATGAGTAAGATTCTGATCAAACTGAGTAGAGAATTCAGTCTCTTAAGAAAATGTGTACAACTAACAATTTTATTGTGTAGAGCCATATTCCTGCTGAAGTTCAAAATAGTGAATGATAAGATAATTTAATGAGTGACCTCATTAAGGTTAATCAAGATGTAGTGAGGGAGAAATGTGCCTCATTCATCAAAATAAGAAAAAGAAACCAATTTCTTTTTGAGAAATAATCTGACAAGTCAAGGGACTGGAGAAAACCACATCAGAAAAACCATGCTGATGTTGTACAGCTGTTGTACGTTTAATTCTAACATAAAGTCAGTTTTCCTGCATTTTTTTTTTTTTAATATAAGATTTTTTTCCCCCTGTTAAAATTGCAGTACAAGAACGCTTTAAGCTAATGAAGTAAATGTAACCAGCAAGCTGGCACTGGGGATGGAAGATCACTGGGATCCCGTGTCCTGCCCACAGTCTTTCTCCCAGCCTTCCGTGGGTGTCTGACACTCAGCTCAGCCTTCTGTGGCTGTGCAACCCATCAAGGCCAGGAGAACCCTGATGCATGGCTTGGCCCACTTGGGGTGGTGGAATCCTGTGGGAATTTGGCTCTCTGGGCATCCTCTCTGCTTTTAGCTGTTCCCAGTGTCCTTATCCCACAGACCCTGGCTCTGCCAAGTATCACCGGCTTCTCTGGGTGCTGAAGGGTGTCCAACGGGAGAAGCACAACGGTGTAAGGGATAGTGATCTTCCATTTGGAATTGCTTGGGACAACTCGGACCAGAACAATATTTATGAGGCAGTGGCACTGGATGGGATTAATCCCAATATGTCCCAGTAGGAACACCTAAATCATCTACCCAAGATGGTACAGAAAGACAGGGAGGTCCATGCTGGCTCAGTGTTCTCCAGCTGTATTTAACTTGACAGGAGGGGCTTGGCCTTTCCAGGATCCAGCCCTGTTAATCTAACCCCCTTAATAGTAGGAAAATTTATGAAGAAGGTTATACTTGGCACTACTGGGAAGCGATGGAAGGACAGTAACAGTGTCAGCCATGGGCAATGTGAGATAACAGAGGGAAATTCCTGT